>NC_080429.1:66460025-67060025 GCF_029873635.1 Malania oleifera | reverse complement strand
AAGCGTAATTTTTATTTCAAATTAGTGCCAGTTTCCAACTTAGCCAATCACTGCTTAACATGGAAATGCCCTTCAAAGGTTTAGGGTCTTTTACACAAGGGAGATACAATCTCTACTTACTCAAATTCCATAATATCACTGATGTTAATCCCAAGAGGGGGAGGGGTGAATTGGAAATTTAAAACTTCCTAGGTCATATAAAGATCATATTCAGTATTACGCAACCTAAGGTCTTTCTAAACAGATTCAAATTCTCACATATAAACAAGTATGCAAATATTTAAAATAGATATACCATTCACAACAAATTAAATATAAGCATACAAGTACGGAAAGTATAGAGCGTAGGGAAAGAGAGTGACACAGAATATGGTATTAAGGTTCGGCAATCGTACCAACGTCCTCACCTCTAGCAAACCAGTTAGAGGATTCCACTAATGCTCACTTACGGGTGGAGCGTTAGCGTTTACAGCACCCTGTCCTTACGGGGCGAGGAATACCTTAGCTCAATTAACCTGGGCTGAGCTCAAACAACTACAACACCTTATAGGATGGTGCTCCTAGTTCTCCTAATTGGGTTTGAACCAATCCGGTGCACATTACAGGCCAATGCAATCCTCTTCTGACGATACATTGGGAATACAACAATATCAAATCATGTTTGTACTAATAAATTACTTCTAAACTAAGCAGATGATGTACAACAATAAGCACAAATGCACTCTCATATGATGTGAGTTAAAGCTCAGTAGAGTCTGTATATTTGTCAAACTAAAGTTGCAATTTTTGAGAATGATGTATATGATAAAATACCTCAAAGATTAAACCCTAGAAAAAATATTTCTCCAAAGATATTTTTCAATAAAAGTGCAGGAGAACTTAGGGTTTTGCTCTTAAAACAATTTTTGCCCAAAAAAAAATAAGAGACATTTTCAAGCAAAGATATGTGAATGTTAACATGCTCAAGATGCTCTTAATCTACCTAAGGATTTTCTCAAGAAAAATATACTTCAAGATAAATATAGGAGAAGCCTAGGGTAATTTGCTCAAAAGAAATTTTCAAAAAAGAATAAATGAGCTTTTGAAATCTTGCAATAGATGTGCAAGATTCTTTGGCGATATAAAGTTTACTCCCAAAGATATTTATCAAATAAAATATGTGGGAAAAACTCTAATCTTACTCTCAAAAATGATTTTGAAAAGAAAGGATTGAATGAGAGTGAATGATATTTGTTGTGAGAAATAAATGCTCAAATGAATGCTCTCCATAAGAAAACTTTCAAATAATGAGTGTAGGAGAGTATAAAATGAATGAATCTAAAAAAATATTTTCAAAGGATTTTCTCTCTAATCTCAACTTAAAAATTTTGTTACGAGGGGGTTTATATAGAGTTTGGGAAAAAATGACCATTTGGGGACAAACTTGGTATTTTCCAAATTGTTTAATTAAAAATTAAATGTGATTAGCTTTAGAAAATAACCGAAACCTGAGAGGTTCGGTCGGCTGACCCTAGCATCGGTTGGCTGACCTCTCATAACAAATTTGAATTTCAAATAGGGTTCGATTAGCTGTGGAAGGTGCTCGTCAGCAGAGCTAAGGGCGATTCCAAACCATTGTAGGTTCGGTCAGCTAGCTTTAATGTTGACTTTTTGAGTCCAATCCTTGGTTTTGATAATGACAAACTACATATTACTAATGTGTATGCCTAGTATGTGAATAGGTCATTATTTCAGTACACACACATGAGAAAGGATTTTTGGAAGCCTGAAAGACTTAAAGATCATACTCTTGGCATACTCCATGGAAAATCCGAAGAGTAGAAGAAAGAAGAAGAAGATTCCTATTGTAAATGCACTTATGTTTTAAATTTGGTCTGTAATAATCTATATCGGTCTGTAATGATCTCTGCATGTCACGCATGTAGGTAATTGTAAGCTCAACAAGACCGTAGTTTGACCATAGGGATCGAATGACCTTAGGGCACCCTTCGATCGACTGACACCGGATTTTTTCGATATCCTCATAGACCCTAGAAAGACCTTAGGTCCCTACACAAATGCACAAAATAGTCCCCATAATCACTTATAATATCAAGGGAATTAGTTGAAGTAAAAATGGATTAAACAGACAAAATTTGTGAGAGGTTGGGTGACCGAACCTTAGGAGTTCAAAACACCTCGGGCACCCGAACTATTGAGAAGTCAACGATTTGACCAGGCTTCGGGCGATCGAACCCATTTTGACCCTATCTCCCTCAGGCACCCGAACCCTTTGAAGAAGACATTTCACCAACTCGAGTTGCCGAGCATTTCAGTTCAAATCATGCCTCGGGCGACCAAACTCTTGTGTTCGGGCTTCCGACCCCAGACCCGGGCACCCGAACCTCAGAGCAAATGTTTCTGACTTTTGTTCGGGCTACCGAACAAAGACTCGGGCTACTGAACCATTTAAAATGCTTTTCAAAGCTCTGTCTATTCGGGCGACTGAACCTTGGTTCAGCCACCCAAACTTTCTCAGGTTAATTAAATTTTAACCGAAGTTAAATTGATTAAATAGGGTTAATATTTCCTAAGTACTTTTAAACTTTTCTAAGAATTCCCTATGGGTCGTAAACGGTTATAATTTCACCCTAGTCTATAAATATGGGTTCATTTGTGAGGATTAGGGGGTAATTAGCAAAAATCATTAGCCAAGAATCCTCTCTACTTCAAAATCTTATTTTTGCCCTTTTTACTTCAAAACATTCTCAAATCTTCATTCCCTTGATACATCTTTGTGAGAGTGTCATATTGTGTTATTAATTAGTAAAGGTTGCTAATACTCTCATTGTTCTTGTTTGACTTATTGATTTATCTTTGAGGAGTCAGCAAAGTTTATCCCATCGATTTGAATATAATAAATCTTGAATTGGGATAAACTCAGTAGCTTAAGGATCTTTGCATTGTCGTTGCAAGATTCCTATAGCTTTATTTTTGTTCTGCAAATATTTTTACAAGCTATAATATTTTTCAAACTACTTTTGTGCTCATTACATTGAAGGAAAATATTTGGAGATAGTTTGAATATTTGATTAGCATCTTTGAAACCCTGATTCGATATTAAGATTTGATATAACTTGTTTCAAAGATATAGTTTAATTAGAACATTCTTGAATATTCTAGTGATTATATCTTATTGAGTGTTGCATGCACAAATATTCACATCACTGAGCTTACATTTACGTATATAGTTGATATGCATTTGATTGATTTGTATTGGTACATATATGCTTATTGGAGAAACATTATATTGTACACAGTTTGTATTGTAATTGGGTTGTATTCTAGGCCTAGCCTGAGGGGGCGGTAATCCAGCCCGTAAGGATTGTTAGGGCCTTCTTTGTCCCGCAAAGAGAATTTGTAAAGGTTGAGGTCAGCCCCATGCTAATTGACCTGGTTGTATTAGGTGCCGCTCCACCCGTTAAGTGAACATTATTGGAATCCTCGGGCTTGTGAGCTAGAGGCGGGGACGTAGGCACAGTTGGCCGAACCCTGATAACATTTCTTATGCATGCTTTTAATTTTCACATTTTAAATTTCAGCACATGAATGTTTGTGTTTTACTATTGTGAATGATTGGGTTTATAATTGCATAGATCGACCCTTGGTTGAGTAATACTGTTGCTAGATTAGTTGAACCTAAGAAGAAATTTTTAAATACCCAATTCACCCTTCCTCTTGGGAATACACTAACACTAACACTTAAGGCCAGTTTGCTGGTTCTTGAGGATCATTCGGCCGAGGCATTTTTGAACTAAAATGGTCGGTCAGACGAAGCTTCCTAAAAAGCCAAAAGTGGAGGGTCGATCGGCTGGTCATTTTAGTTCATTTTGGGGACGGTCACCTGAGCTTTACCAAAACTACAATCTTGCCCTTAGGGCATGGTCAGTCGGCTGAGGTGTTTAAAACGTGACTTGGTCGACCGATCGAGGTCTTTGTAAAACCTAAGTTTGGCCTTGTTTTTGTCCCTATGTTCATTTTAAAACCTTGTATGATTTTGATACTTTTAGAAAAGGTTTTTCATGAAAATGTTGGGTGCCTAAGGTCAGTCTATGGTCATTACAAGCTTACATCCACATCATGCATGACCTGTATTAGTACAAACCAAATAAAGAAACTAAGAGCAATTACAATTTAAATACATTTGTCTTCTTCTTCTTTCTGCTCTGTACTTCGTCATGGAATATGCTAAATAAAGTGTGTTTGAAGTTCCATTCTGGCTTCCATTTCCCTTATGTGTGTGTTGAATTAAAACATGTTCACAAACTGAATACACACGTAAGTGACTTGTGCTTTGTTAGCATCAAAACAGGGATCAGACTTAAAAAGTCAACAATCACAAATGCAAACAATAATGGTGCTAGCTTTTTCATATAATAGCAATTCAATATATGCACACACACAATTTATGGCATAGCAAGTAAAACCATCATCCTTATCACATGGATATGTATCAAATGAAAAATTTTCAACTAAACAAAACATGTAGCTATGATAACCAAAGAGAACATATGGTCATATCAAGCGACTAGAGACAACAAGCTTAAATCTTATTAGGGTTTAATTCCATGCAAGTTTCTACCCCTATTCCCTTTAAAATCGAAAGTCCCTTGATGAAAAAAATGAATATTAAGAACACCTACCTTTAGTTTTAGCTTCTACAAATTATTTTAAGTTTCCTTTGAGGCTTCTATATTTCCTTCTGATGTCCATGAATTTCCATGAATTTTTCTTGTAGAGTTTTCTTTCTGTCCCTGCTCTCTCTCTCTCTCTCTTTAGAATTTGGGTTTACAATAGGAATTTATGGTATGCTTATTATTGGAAACATATTAGAATAAAATTGATGAGTCCATAAAATGCACTATTTTCCATTTACCTTTGTTTTGTCTTCTTTTATCTTGTGTATGCCCTTTGTTAACATAGTTCGGAGTTATGCAAGGTTTGTTTGTGTTTCAGGAAAAAGAGGTTAAAATCTAGGAGTTAAGCATTACGAGAAGCCAAGGGAGTAATTAGAGTACACAAAGCTCAAATCAATTGCTCAGCCAAGTCCCTAGAGCCTCAATGTATCGAAAGAGAAGAAGATCCCGTTGGACCATGTGGTGCAACTAGCAAGACAAGGGGCAACCAAGTCACAAGCTGCAGACTCCAAGGTTCAGATTAAAGAAGATTTGCTGCAAGGTTCGACCAAGTGATCCTTTGGGTGACCAGGTCGAGATACTGAAGCCTACTGAGCCAAGAAATACCGAGAGTCTTGACCAAGTGTTCGACCAGGGAGACCAAGAAGGGCAACTAAGTCGAGTTCCTGAAACTGAACTGAAGTTGAGATCCTACAAGTCTCGGCTAGTAGCTCGACCAGCAAGACCCATTGGCGCGACTAGGTCGAAGATGTTGAAGTTTGAATTCCGGATTTCTTGCGAGCCTCGACTAGGGTGCGACTAGGGGAAAGCATGGGTGCGACTTGGTCAACAACGACAATCTTCTACGTGAGATTTTGGCAAAACTTTCCTATTTTAAAATTCAAACCTTGTAAACCCTTTTGGGTATAAATAATAGCTTCGAATATGTGCTAAGGGACCCTCTTTGGCCTCTCTTAGGTTAGTGACAGACTTAAGATGTCATTGAGAGCCACTTAGATTAGGATTTACTGCTATTAATTTTGTAAAAACCTAAGAAAAAAAATTTTAATTAATTCAAATTATTAATCAATTAAATAGTTAAGAATTATTAAATTAACATATTAAATAAAAAAAATAAAAAGAAATAGTATGAAAAAAAATTAAGAGTAATTATTAATTAATTAATTAAACATTATTAAAATAAATAAATAAATAAATAAATAATTTTTAAAAAATATTACTATGAATTAATTAATTAATTAAGTATTATTAAATATGATGTATTAAATAAATAATATGATACACACACACACACACATATGTGTGTATATATATATAAAATATAATATTATTATGTTATATGTAAAGTAAGTAAAAGAAAAAAAAAAGAAAAAGAAAAGAAAGAAAGAAAGAAAGAAACAGATCCGCTCAGCTCTCAGTCTCCTTCTCCGTCGCCTCTCTGTCTCCGCCTCTCTTTCCCCTCATTTCTTGACAAATATTCGACCAATCGGGAAACGAAAGGTGCCGTTGGATTCCTAGGTCCGCCACCAACATTTCTACTAGAGCGAATTTGTCATGAGAACGGCGTAGGCACCATTCCTGGGGGTAAGGCAACTTTCCCCTAATTTCTCAATTTCTTGTTAAATCTGATGTTGAATCGACGATCAGGCACCACCATGGGGTTCTAGTCGCGATCATCGTCATTTTGGCGTAAATAATTTTTCAATTGGGTTTTTTTGGTCCCACTCTAAAGCGAGAGTAGGATTTGAGAAATTTAGTAATTTGACTATATTTAAGGGTATATTTATTTATTTAGAATTTATGGGTTTAGGAAATATTAAAATAATATTTTATTCAGGATTAATTACATGGAACTAGGATTTTTTATTCAGGATCCAGGTGAGCGCGCAGGTAATTTTCGAGATCCCTGTTGGCATAATTTAAGAAACCAGGTAAGGGGAAATTAAATATTAAATTAGACTTTATGAAATTAAAGCTAATAATTTACGTTATATTATATGTATGTTTTGGTGTAAATTATTAAAATGCCGACCATGTAAAACTATGATTTCTAAGCCTAGGACCACTTATTTAGTTATGTATTTGTGGAAATGAACTGAAGAAAGTGGAATGAATTTTTTAGATAATTATGTAAGAAATGGAAATTGTATTTTCAGTAATTAAATGTTAAATGTGAGTTGACCTATTTTACAGGAATATGTATGAATTTTTACTGTTAAATTGTGTGGCATGAGATTCTGTGCAAATATATGTTAAATGTATGAGATGCAAGTTAAGTAAGTAAGACATTATGAATAAAATGTGATATGAACAATGTTGCCTGTATATGTTAAATGCAACCATGTAAATGTAAGACAGCTGAAAGACAGTTATGTTAGCAAATCTAACTCATTTCTATGTGGACTGACTGATGACAGCTAAAAGGAACTGTGTTAGCAGATTCTAGCGCATTTCTATGTGGACTGACTGATGATGGCTAAAGACCAATTGTAGTACGAAAGAATGAAATGAAAATGTTATGCAATGCAATGACAATGGAATGACGATGCAATGAAATGAAATGTGAAACGTGAATGATACAAATGGGAAAGAGTCACTTAAATTGAAATGCAATGCAATGTTAAGCTATGAATATAAACAGATGTGTATGATTGAATAATGATAGAAAGAATGATATATTATGATATTAAAAGTATATATGTACGTAGAACATGTTATGATTGGGAGAGGCGTACCTTTCGCCTAATGGCTTGTTGAGTAAGGCAAGTGCACTAGTAGCTACAGATATAGCAGTAGCCGCATAACGTACTCGGGCAGAGGAAACTTACTTGCATGGGTGGGTAGATTTCCCTATCCTTAGGGTCTTTGCCGGTAAACTATTGTTGAATGTGTGAGTACGAGATTAATCTTATACTTGAAGGCTTACTGAGTAAGGTGAGTGCTTTGGTATGTTTTAATGGTGACCTTAGGGTTACCTAAGTATCAGAGCAGAGGGGTGCTACTTGTATGAGTAGGTAATCACTCCTATCCTTGGGGAATCTCGTGGATAAATTTCTGCATGTGATTGTTTAGGTTCAGAAAATTGTTTTAATGTTATGCTAATGATTTGAAAATGTATTTAAAATGCTATCTATATACCTCATGTTAGCCACACGTTGTGTTTAATATATTGTTTCTTCCCTCACTGAGATGTATCTCACTCGAATATGAATTTTTTTTTTTTCAAGATTTCCTCAAGATCGAACTTTGAGGGCTCGAGGTTTTTATAGCATTATTGGGAAAAATAAAAAGAAAAGGGTATATTTTTATATGATAATTTTGGGGAATGTAAATATTTATGTTTTATGTTTTTATGTTTTAATGTTGTTGAGTAAGGAATGATTGTGAAAATACTGAAATGTTTTGGGAGTTATGTAGATTTATGGAAATACAGGTGATGGATGATTACTATGGATTATAAATAGGAATTAGTAAACTTTGGTATTATGGTACTATATCTATGGAGATTATATTTATGTTTTCCGCTGCGTATATGTTGATTATGGATTATCAAAGATTTCCGGATTTAAGGGTTCGGGACGTTACATTATGGTATCAGAGTAATGTCCAGCTGGAAGTGTGATTAATTTCATATTGCCTCGATATGGAGATATTAGAGTATTAGGTTAGGGATGATTTATACCAGAGTATAGGATTGAGTTGCGATAAGGATAGGAATGGGTAGATTAAGATAAGGAATTCTGAGTTGTGTTTCATAAGCTTGGGAGCAGAAATCCCTTGATGATCTTCTGTGTTTTCATGAAGAAGTAGCTAACATCAGAAAATCATGGTAAATCCATCGATGGTGATGTTTTTGAGCAGAGAAATTCAAACTTGGGATTTGAATTCGACGGTTAGGTTAGTTGATTTCAGATGTTATGGTATCGGGAGAAACCAGCAGATACCACTAGGTAGAGATGGACGAGCATGTGATTATCCTATGGTTTTAAATGGGCAGATAAAGCCAAGGGGGCAGGTATAGGTTTATGATTAAGATAACAATGATTTAATTTGGTTATGGATGATTGATTAGTAAAGAAATTTCGAGAACAAAATTTTTTAGAGGGAAGAAGAGGGAAGAATGTAATAACCCGAGAAAAAAAAATAATTAATTAATTAAATAGTTAAGCATTATTAAATTAACGTATTAAATAAACAAATAAAAAGAAATAGTATGAAAAAAAAAAGAGTAATTATTAATTAATTAATTAAAAATTATTAAATTAAATAAATAAATAAATAATAATTTTTTTAAAAAAATTATTATTATGAATGAATGAATTAATTAAGTATTAATAAATATGATGTATTAAATAAATAATACGATATATATATGTATATATATATATGTATATATATATATATGTATATATATATATATATAAAATATAATATTATTATGTTATATGTAAAGTAAGTAAAAGAAAAAAAAAAGAAAAAGAAAAGAAAGAAAGAAGCTTGAAGCTTTTGAGAGAAACAAATCCGCTCAGCTCTTAGTCTCCTTGTCTATCGCCTCTTCGTCTCAGTCTCTCTCTTTCCCCTCATTTCTTGACGAATATTTGACTGATCGGGAAACAGAAGGTGTCGTTGGATTCCTAATTCTGCCACTGACATTTTTATTGAAACGAATTTGTCGTGGGAGCTGCGTCGACACCATTCTTGGGATAAGGCAACTTTTCCCTAATTTCTCAATTTCTCGTTAAATCTGTTGTTGAATCGACGATCAGGCAGCACCATGGGGTCCTAGTCGTGATCGTCGTCATTTTGACGTAGGTAATTTTTCAATTGGAGTTTTCTAGACTCCACTCCAAAGTGAGAGTAGGATTTGAAAATTTTGATAATTTGGCTATATTTAAGGGCATATTTATTTATTTAGAATTTATGGGTTTAGGAAATATTAAAATTATATTTTATTCAGGATTAATTACATGGAACTAAAATTTTTGATTCAGGGTCTGAGTGAGCCGCAGATATTTTTCGGGATCCCTATTGGCGTAGTTCAAGAAACCAGGTAAGGGGAAATTATATATTAAATCATAATTTATGAAATTAAAGCTAATAATTTACGTTATATTATATGTATGTTTTGGTGTGAATTATTAAAATGCCGACCATGTAAAACTATGATTTCTAAGCCTAAGACCACTTATTTAGTTATGTATTTGTGGAAATGAACTGACGAAAGTGGAAGAAATTTTCTAGATAATTATGTAAGAAATGGAAATTGTATTTTTAGTAATTACATGTTAAATGTGGGTTGACCTATTTTACAGGAATATGCATGAATTTTTACTGTTAAATTGTGTGGCATGAGATTCTGTGCAAATATATTTTAAATGTATGAGATGCAGGCTAAGTAAGTAAGACATTAAAAATAAAATGTGATATGGACAATGTTGCCATATATGTTAAATGCAACCATGTAAATGTCAGACAGCTGAAAGGCAGCCATGTTAGTATATCTAGCTCATTTTTATGTGGACTAACTGATGACAGTTAAAAGGAGCTGTGTTAGCAGATTCTAGCGTATTTCTATGTGAACTAACTGATGATGGCTAAAGACCAGCTGTAGTACGAATGAATGAAATGAAAACGTTATGCAATGAAATGACAATGGAATAACTTATGTTAGCCACATGCTATGTTTAATATATTATTTCTTCCCTTACTTAGATGTGTCTCACCCGAATATGAATTCTTTTTTTTTTTTTAGGATTTCCTCGAGATCGAGCTTTGAGAGCTCAAGGTTTTTATAGCATTATTGGGAAATAGAAAAAGAAAAGGGTATATTTTTCTATGATAATTTTGGGGAATGTAAATATTTATATTTTATGTCTTTATGTTTTAATGTTATTGAGTAAGGAATGATTGTGAAAATACTGAAATGTTTTGAGAGTTATGTAGATTTATGGAAATGCAGGTGGTGGATGATTACTATGGATTATAAATAGGAATTAGTAAACTCTGGTATTATGGTACTATATCTATGGAGATTATATTTATGTTTTCCACTGCGTATATGTTAATTATGGATTATCAGATATTTTATTAGGTATAACATGCCGGACCCAGGTTTAAGTGTCACGACCTGCTCAGTTTCCACATTTTTTTTTATAATAATAATATCAACGTCACACATTCCAGCTTGGTAGGTCACCATCCACCTAGACCTGTGGGTACCAGGGATATCATAGAGTATATATAGCAGAAGCCTAAGCAGCAGAAAGCATATAATCATATACATCTCATCATAACATGCATTACAACACCAAAGTTACTACAATCACAGTATCTCAGTATATACATCCCAAAAATCATATCTAGGGACATTTCCCCAAAATCTAACTACCCCTACAAAACTTACCCTTCACAGAGGGCAGATAAACAACACTAAATCTGCGAGGCTTTTCCCGCTCTCCTGTCTAGGGCTCATGAAAAGTTAATAAGATTTAGGGGCAAGACACCTTTCAGTAAGGGAAATAAACTAATACCAGTGTGTGGCAACATGAGTATTTCGTGTTCTACATATACCTTACATATCACATTTAGTACTGTATATCAAATCTGGGAAAACATATGTATATCAAAACATGACAGAACATACTGCATTTTCATAAACACTTCTCATCTCATATCATAATAATAATAACATAAAAACATCTCTGGTAGGTTAGTTGGCTGTTATCATGTATTACCTCCACATGATTGGGTTGTATGGCTCAAAGGTGGGACCCGACAGTGGTTGGCCAACCACTGCCAAGTCAATAGTCTAGTCTGTAGGTCCGATAGGTCTGCTAGACCTGGTCCGTACACTAGGGACGATAATAGCACACTTCTTGAAAAATAATCACATCGACCATCCAATCTTACACCACTCCGTACAGCGACGTTAACACAGATATCATGATCACGAAGACCATGAACACATAGCAACGGTACCATGCAAGTGCTAGCCTAAACCAAGCCAACCAGGTTCTAATATCATATACATATACTAAAACCGTGATACATAAATATCTCATATCATTAATTACCAAACCAATCATATCAATTTGCACATACACGTATATCATGAAAATCATCTGCCCGCACGCCGGTATTACACATTTTATCATAACTCGGCCTATACGCTGGCAAATCATAGTACAACTTGTACGCTGGCAAATCACATCCACATAGCACGGCCCGTACGCCGGCAAATCATAGCACAACTCGTACACTGGCAAACCACAGTCACATAGCATGGCCCGTACGCCAGCAAATCATAGCACAGCCCGTACGCCAGCAAAACATGTAAAAATCTCGGCCTGTACGCCAGTTTTCCATCATAAAAATTCATATCATCCACATTCGCAGAAAACATTATTTCACAACATATTATACTCATGCCACATAAACGGATTTTCACATATTCGATCATACAATCATTTTTACCGCATTTTGCAAATATAAAACATATATATATATATATATATATAAATATATACATTTTTCGTAAATCAGATGCTAAATATATATACATACATTTTCTCAAAACAAACTAGCTTAATTTATCTCCTTACCTGATTCCTGCAAAGCCCCTAAGAAAATCTTCCCTGCACCTGCAGGGTTCCCAACTCAACACCCTGAAAATAGAAATTCTTAGTATTAAAGTTCAGTATTTCTAAGCATATAATACTTTCCGCAACTGTCAAAAACCCAAATATTGAGTAGAAAGTTTTTACCAAAAAGTATTCAAGTCTAACACCTGAGGGATTCCCTGACCAATACCCTGAAACTGAAAACCCCCAGTATTAAACTTCAGTATTTTCATGCGCACAACATTTCTTATAACTAGCGCAAGACCAAATATGGCTTAAAAAGTCTTACCTCAACTCTGGGATGATTTCCAACTAGCTTTCACCAACGATCCGCTCCAGCAGATTTGAAGAGAACTTCCTCAAGAGCGTCGTGGTGACTTTGGATTGTCAATCCGGTGAAGTTCTAGCCCAAAATCGACGAAAGAAAGAGAGAGAACCGAAGGGGGAGAGAGAGAGAATATAGATAGCTTAATTAGGAAGTTAAAATTCGGATTTCCAGTATTTATAGAACAAGGAATTTCGATGACGAGCCCGTCCTTCGTCGACGAGTCCTTCACAAATTTCGTTGACGAAATCCACTCCTTGTCGACGAAATTCAGTCGGCTCAAAAACCCCTCTCGGAATTTTCTCGTCTACGAGCTCCCTGTGTTCGTCGACGAATTCTCTAAAGCCTTCGTCGACGAATCCCCTGTATTCGTCGACGAAGTCCTGCTGATCCCCTTTTTTCATTTTTCCTCCCAAAGTTCAATGTCGTCGACGAACGCTTCGACGGCCTCCTTTTGTTTCCAGTCTCCATTTCCCTTTCTTTATTATTTAAATACCATTCTAAATTTGGGTCATTACATCAAGGGTTCAGGGCGTTACAAATTTAATTTCCTTTACTGGTTCGTGCAAAGAGTCTTCGAAGGCCTGTGACAACCTGCGAAATCCTTGTGCTAACGTGTAGATAGATGATAGTTTGGTTGTAGCTCTAGTCGTTAGTGACTAAAGATTTGAATGCAATGGAATGATCTTTTACTTGCTTTCATTTCATTATTTTCCTTTACTGCTTTCCTTTACATGCTTTCCTTTAATTTCTATACAAGTTTAAATCTTTGAAATTGATGATACCCTAGGGGATAGGATAGCCTAGTTATGGATTCAGTCATCTATACAGATTAGGCTACGTTCATGTATGAGGTTGATTTGTGATCGTTGAGATAGAGTATACCCTGGTTCTCAATCGTACTCCAGACGATTGGTGCACCTTTGCTACTCTTGCCCTTGAATGGTCCACTTAGCCTTTAGCTTAAGACTGATAGTTGACCAAACATAACTTGTGCCAAACGATAGTCTAGGCGTGATTCATGATCTTAGATTCGCTTTGTAGGAGTAGTGATAATATAGAATTTACATGTTTTCAGTAGACTGTTAGAAACACCCTTTAAATCTCTCCTTTTTACTTTCTTTAACACAAAGCTGCAGTAAACTAGATTGAAAGTGGTGAATAACTGCACTTGAGTCCTTGAGGATCGATACCCAACATACTCACTATTCTACTAAACTTGGGAGTAGTTAGGTTTATAAATTTTATTTTTGGTAGTTGAGGACTGATGAGTCCCTAAAATACATGATTTTAGACCCTCATTTACCTTTGTTTATCCTCATTTTATTATGTATTTACCCAGAGTTATCATTGCTCAGGGCTATGCAAGGTTTATTTGTCTTTTTAGGAAAAACAGGTTAAAACCATGAAAGGCATTACAAGAAGCCAAGGAGGATTTGGAGAATTCAAAGCTCAAATTTAGATGTTCAGCCAAGCTCCAAAAGCTTCAGATCATAAATAGACAAGAAGATGATACTCGACCATGTGGCGCGGCGCGACCAACAAACCACAGGGGCGACTTAGTCTTCCATTGCAAACTCTAAGGTTGAGACTGAGATCAAACTGCTGCAAGGTTCAACCAAGTGCGTGACCAAGTGACACCATGGAGCGACCACGTCAAGATATTGAGACAGAACTGAAATTCAGAAATACCGAGAGTCTCGACGAAGTGTTTGACCAAGAGACCTTCCGGGGCTACTATGTCGAGATACTGAGATTTCTTGAGGATCGAGATGTTGCAAGTCTCGACCATTAGCTCGACCATCAAGACCCTGAGGCACGACGAAGTCAAAGACATTGAAGATTCGAATCCCTAGCTGTCGCGAAGTCCCGAGGCTTGGGTGCCCCGGGGTGGCAAAATAAAAATGTAGTTCAAATTTTCGGGAAAAAAACTGGAATGGAGTCGCCACTAACCTTTTAGAGTGGTTAGAACACTTAATTACTATCCAATTAACGGTAGAATGGATTTACGTTACCAAAACTGGGATCGGGAGTTCAGTTATACGAGGGGAAGGTACGAGCACCCCCTACGCGCCCGTTCTTATGAACGGTACCTAATTAATTATGAAATTATCCTTAAGTAAATTTAAAAAATCTTTAAAATTACTCCCTTTTATTGAATTTTTGAAATACCAACCAAAATATATACAATATATATTCCCTCAAAACCGGGGTATGTGAAACCCGAAAGAGCTTATACTCTTTTTAATTGCAATCATATGGATGAAAATCGAGAAAATACTTTACAAGAGATACTCCCAAATTTCGAAAATCTTATAGGGTCTTTTTAAGTATGAAAATACTAGTTTGGGAGGTTTTTGGAACTCAAATGGTGTCAATAAAATGATTTGCAAGTCTCAAAATATTTTTCTTGATTTTTCTATTTTTTTTTATTTTTTATATTTTTTTTTCCAAATTTTGCTGAATTTTGAAATAAAAAAAAAAGGCAATTAAAGAAAATAGTGAAAGTCAAGTCAAAATATTTTTTTACAATTTTCTCCTAATTTTCTATTCTTTTTATGATTTTCTTGTAGTTTACTGAAATTTCAAATAGCTAATAAAAAAGAAAAAAAAAATACTACTAATACTATAAATCATTACACGTAAATATTATATATCATAATAGTCAAAATCTCAATGATAAAACCCCAAGTGTTAATAATCAATCTAACTCTAATAATATAATTTAGTATGGAAATAATCAAACCCTAGAAATTATGTGCTTTTATAAACATGTAAGGAAAAGGAATGAGATTATGGACAATAATTCACGTCATGGATCTATTATGAAATATATACACAAACTCTAAAATTTTAATATACCCTAACATGGGAACGCTGAAAATAAATATGGAAAATAAATTGAATATTTCCAAGCCATATAGAAGCCAAATAATTAATATATATTTTATGGAAACCCTTAATATCAATATTTAGTAATATGGAATCCCTAAATTAGTACACAAGCTATATATAAGTAATTGAATCCTAAACATGGAAACGAATCAAACCCCTAAACATGCCTAAATAATAACTTAACATAATTACAACCCTAAATAATAATAAAGTTTTAACAATAATATATAATGATTATAAAAAATATAAAAAATAGAACTCTAAATAATATAACAACAAATGAGAACATAACCACGTATACTAGATATTAAAGGGTATAAAAATATACAGTATAAAATGACAAAAATAAAATTAACTTATGACAATAAATCGTAAATACTACTAACAAATAATTACAATATATGTATATATATATATACAAAGAAAATCAAAACAAAACAAGCTTATAATAATAATACATCTATATTATGAAAAAACATCTTAGCAATAAATACTTTACCATAAAAAAAAAAAAAGCAAACAAAACAAAACCATCAAACAGAAAAGAACAAATAAGCCAATAAATCAACAGAGGAAGCACGTGCACGTGTGTGTGTGGTTGGGGGCAAGGAGTTCACCGCCGGGGTTGCTGCCAGAGAACAGAGCAGGGAGCGACGGTCGTGGTAGTCTGCGGGGAGCGACGGAGTGAGGGTGGCCGGCTAGTGCAGGAACTGTGGTGGCTGCAGTGTCTTCTAGAGGCTCGGCGGCGAAGAACAGGGTGCTGGAATGGAGACGGTGGTGCTGCTGTGAGGTTGCAGGGGAGTGTCGCGGGTGGTTGCAAGAGAAGATGGAGTGTCTGGGACAGGGGCTGTGTGGCCGGCTGCAGCAGCTGTGACGCTGGTCGGCTGCCGGTGAGGTTGCAGCAAAGGGGAGCCTTGCTGCTGCGGTGGCTGTGTGATCTGATGGGGCAGAGGCTGGAGAGAAGGGGAAACCAGCAGGGGCAGTCTCGGAGGCTGAGGTGGCTCACAGCCGTGGCTGGAACAGGGGGTTCAGCAGGGAGAGGGAGACTGAAAGAGAGGGAGAGAAACAAGAGACAGAGAGAATTAGGAAGAAGAGAGTTGCCGAAGGGAAGAGAAGGGAAGAGGAAGTAGGGAAGAAGATGGTGCGCGGAGGCTGGGCGAGTGAAAGAGAGAGAGATAAGAGGTTAGGGAGATGGGAGAATGAGGGAGACGTCTGGGGAGCTATGGCGGAGTGCTACTGTGGCCGTGAGGGAGGCTGTGGAGCTTAGGGTTTTTTTTATTTTTGTGTTTTCTGCCCCCTGCTCTCTGTGTTGCCCCTTGCCTCCAGCGGCTCTCCCCTCCTTTTATAAAAATTTTCAAAACCCTAGCGCCCCTTTTCTTTTTCTTTTCTTTTTTTATTTTTATTTTTATTTATTTTCTTTTAATTTCATTGCCAACATGAAGCCAAAAATAAAAACAGATACTCGATCTAAAAAAAATTCCATGACTTAATCAAAATTTCTAAAAATGAAAGACTCAACCTAAAATATCAGGACTCAACTTAAAATCAAACTGATACTCAATTTAAAATAAAATAACTGGGACTTAATAAAAATAAACCAGAACTCAATTTTGAAAAAGACTCAATTAGAAACACTCGGACTCCAATTTTGAAATAAAACGGGACTCAATCGGATCCTTCCATTCCCGGCAATACATGGTCGTCTTTTTAACATGCCGGGTCTTCTCAGAATGGCCTGGGTAAAATTGGGGTGTCTACACTAACTTCCCACGAGATCCGACTAGAGCATGCGCAAGAATGCTAGAGGAGCGACTTGGTCAACAGTGATGATACGCTGCGCGAGATTTGCTGCAAACTTTCCTAATTTGTAAAACAACCCTTGTAAACCTTAGAGCCTATAAGTATTCATTACGAACACAAGCTCTGGGTTCCTTTTTGGCCTCTCTTAGGTTAGTGATAGACCTAGGAAGTCATTGAGAGCCAAGTTAGAATATGAGTAGAGTAGTTTCAGTTCATGTATGGAGTGTACGACGGCCTGTGACAACTGGTGGCGTTCATACAATAGTTGTGTATATTAGGATCTTTTTTTGTACTTCCTAGCGTTAGTGACAAACGTGATGAATGCAAAGAGATGATCTTTTCACATGCTTTCATTTACAACTTTCCTTTATGGTTTAAATTGTGATGATGTTTAGTGACAAGATTAACACCTCTATTGCTTCAGTCAGGTACACGTATTAGGCTACAGTCTCCCATAAAGGTTCTTGTGATCGTTGTGCTAGAGTATACTCTGGTTCCCGACCATGCTACGGATGGCTAGTGCACCCTTGCTACTCTATACCCTCAAACGGCTCGTTGGATTGTTTAGCTAGGTTCCGGTTAGTTTAGTACGGTAAACTCATTGAACTTGGAGTAAGCAGAACAACATCCTAAACTATACTCATGTCTAAACACTGCTTTGTTGGAGTAAAGTTAATATATATATACTTGCTTTCATTTAATTTCTTTCCAGTAGTTGGTTAGATTTCACCCATTGAAAAACACCACCTTTTACTTCTTTTTCATAACAAGGCTATAATAAACTAATCTGGAAGTGGTTTGATAATTGTGCTTTAAGACTCCGTGGATCGATACCCAATTTACCCACTTTCTACTGAACTTGGGATAGTTATGTTTTATAAATATTATTTTTGGTAGTTAAGGACCCAACCCTTGGCGAGCCTACCAAATTTTGGCTCTATTGCTGGGGACTTGGCTACGGTTATAAGCCAACTTCTGCTTTAGAGTATTATTGCCTTGTTATTTTGATTTGCTCTCCTTTTGTTTTCACTTTCTTTGTTAATTTCTATTCTCTTTATTTTGTTTTCTTTTTTTTGAAATCTGAATCTGTGTGCTTACTCGTGTGTATGTTTGGTCTGCGTTATTTGGAATCCAAGATAATTCCCATTCATCTTGAGATTTAAAAATCCCCTAGGTCCCTTAGGAAACCTATCTCTAATTCAGAGAAGGCTGAGTCATTTCAACTGAAAGCAATGACCGAAGATAACCCCTAGTTCTCGCTGAACAAATGCTGGAACCCCATGCTCCACACCCACCTGTGGTGGGAGAACAACACATGCGGCCTCTTAGGGACTACTTTGTACCGAATGCATACACATCGCCATCTTGCATCTGGTTCCCGGATGTTCAGGCGGCACAATTTGAGATAAAGACTTCAATAATCGCGATGCTACCCCACTTTCATGGCAACTCGATAGAAAATCCTTATTAGCATCTAGATGAGTTCTTGGAAATTTGTTTCACCATCTGCATCCCTAATTTTAGTGATGATGCTCTCCGTTTTAGTCTCTTCCTGTTCTCTATGATGGATAAAGCCAAATATTGGCTGATGTCCTTAAAATCGAACTCGGTGACCAACTGGGCCACCATGCAACATGAATTTCTTAAAAAAGTACTTTCTAATTGGGAAGACTAACCAGCTTCGAAGAACTATCACAAGTTTTTGACAGATAGATGGATAACTCTTTTTCAAGACTTGGGAGTGCTTTAGGGACTTGCTCCGTAAATGTCCACATCACCAGGTACCCAAGGGGCAATTAGTCCAAACTTTCTACGAAGGGTTGGCTGAGAGAGATAGATCCATGGTTGATGCATCGTGCGGAGGTACTTTCCTCACTAAGCACAAGAACGAGGCCTGGATTCTCTTTGAAAATCTGACTGAAAAGTCTCAGCAGCACATGACTGCCACCCGTAGACTATCACCCATTGATCGATGCAAACTGCAAGTGCACAGTATCGTAGTTTTATAATATAATGATGAGTAGAGTATCGTCCTCAGGGCTTGATGTCTTAATTTTACCAAGTACCGAATTTATAATAACCTTGATTTTATTTAGAAAAATTAATAATTTTAGACTGCGAAATTTAAACAAAGCTACTTTAAATAAACTATTTAAAAGAATCTAAAACTGGATGCCACGTATCAAATTACTGATGGTGAAAACTTCTAGGAAACCGATTTCACCTAATTTCTCACTATGCTTTACTCATCTAGCCAATTCAAATTCGTATTCTCTGTTTGTTAGCAAATCTCCAATTTTTCTAAAAGTCTTTTTCGATAGTCAATCAAAACCTATTCTTGTTTATTATTTAACATACGATTATACAAATTAATAACACAAGAACGCAATAAGACCCTCGATTTTTAATGCTACGTAGGTTCAGACAAGTCTTTCGATCTCTATATTTACCTACGTTGAATTATCCAAGATCTATCCTATAATCCCCCTTTCAATAGCAAATCACAAGACTAATATCATTTAATTAATGGCCAGTTAATTAAAAGCATTAAGTACTGAATAACTCAAACAAACATTAATAAAAATTACTTCAGATTAGCATCAAAGAGCAAGCATAGTTCGAAACTGGCTACATAGTTTTCCTAGAATACAAAAATTTAGTTCATTCTGAAAATTAAATTCAACATAATAGATTTCACCATATTTTCTTTTATTTGGAGCGTACGGGAAAAATCAACACTCATAGTACCATAGTCGCACGTCGCGAATATCCCAAACACCGCCTTTGTTCGCCTCCTTCCGATTCCAAAAAGATATTAATTTTCTATAAGCCGCCAGCCACCTTCCTTGCTACTGTGTTGTTGAACTTCAATCGCGCAATCGCTAAAAGAAAATCTCAAGAAAAATTTTCTCCTTTAATCTCCCACAAGAAGCTTCTCTAAAGAAATCCCTCAAATGAGAAATCTCCTCCCCGGCCTTCTCTGCATGCAACCTTTTATTAGAATTTCAAAACCCTTTTTTTTTTTCTTTTATCTCTTGCGGCCTCCTCCAGAAACCCCTTCGTTTTTTCAAAAAATATATTCCTAGCGCACCACCTTCTGCCCCCCTCTTCCAACCTTCTGCCCAACTCCCCAATAAGAAAACCTAAAAAAATATCTCCTTACTTTTTTTAAAACCCCCTTCTTTCCTTTCTTTCCTTTTCTTTCGTTCCTTTCTTTTGTTCCTCACCTAGCATGCTGTTCTAAGATGACTCAGCTGCATGGCTGGGTCACATCACACTTTTTTTTATTTATTTTCTTTTCTTTTCTTTTTTCAAAGGCGCACTGTCTGCCCTCCTCCTTCAAGCCCGATTTCGACCCTCCTATAGCCCGTAACTCTTAAAATGTAAAACACAAAAGTTGTAGAACTCTTTCTTATATTTTCCCATAATTTTGAACTGTCTCGATCGAAACTCAGGTGAGAAAGTTACACCAAGATTACGGAGAATTGTCCAAATAGTCCATAAAACAGCATATGGTAACTTCACATCTGATTTCGAACTTGATGTAACCAGTATTTCGCAAAATACAAAACATGAAAATTGTAGAGCATTTTATTATCTTTCTACGAAATCCTGAATCATTTAAATCGAAGTTTGGATGAGAGAGTTACACAAAGATTACAAAGTATCATTGGTTTTTAGCTTCCAATAGTTGCATTGTAATAAAAAATACCAAAATTTCATGAATTACTTAATAAAACCCAAATTTTATAAATAGAACACAATATTAGAATATTGAGAGTAATTAGGAATTTAAATAAAAAATATAATTTGTAATGCATGAATTAAAGCACTTAATTACGCAATTTAAGCGCGTAATCACACCCCTCAACTAAAGTTTTGCTAGTCCTTAGAAAATAACGTGAATGCAATTCAAGGTGGTGTCATGCTAATTTCAGTAAATGAATGTACATACAACATGACCATACCCTTTCACATATAGGAATATCACCAAATTATATACAAACTTATTCATACCCAATTCACGCAACTCCGAAATAAGTCATTCAAGTAAGTTTCATCATTATATAGCCATTAAGCACATTATACTCACATAAGATTAACCAACAATCACAATTGAGAGTTAATGTAGTCATATAAACTCGAGTACAAATAGTTGAAATCTTGAAGCATGTGTAATGTGTATGACTCGTTACACCCAAGAGATCCGTGGTCACCTACAAAACTGTCGCTTTGACTCGGTCTAACTGGTATACCCTTAAAAACACTCAAAAATGATGGTTTCACTTGTCGTATGTGAGGAGGAATGTCATGATCAAACATCCCATATACTGCGAGAAACAAATTCTAAATGTATGGAGTGGACTAGTCTGAAAAGGATCTAACCTATTTACGAGGTGTCGGGTCCTTCACCCTAGCATCTTCTCACCTACTGCATGCCATATCCAACCAAGGCCACCCTAGATCAATTTATTCACAAACCAGGCGTGAATACATCTGAGGCATTAGGCGGGTGAAGAGTCTTCATATATGGAGAACATGTGTCGTGTCGCTGAATTTTGTTGTAGTTGTGTGGAGCAGGTATTAATCTTTCACCTCTTCTAGGGTATTTCTATTTCTCTTTTTCTTTCTTCTGCTCATTTTTCAATTTCTTTCTTTTCATGATCAATTAGGACAATCATAACACTTATTTTATTGTTTTCATACCACCCATATGCATTAAGCTTGAATAAGAGTCCATGAAATAAGTCTATTTCTAGGGGTGGCTCAGCCTTCACATCTTGAGTAGGTTACAAGACCTAGGTTTCTATCTCCCCACTAGATATCACCCCTAGGCTAGCAATTCAAAAACCAAGACTAGTGTACAAAGAATATCCATAAAAAATAGGGAAAGTTGAGTTTCATGAACTTTGAGTTGACGTCAAAAACTCAAAAGAACGATAAATGGCTAAACAATACCTCACAAGGTGTCACAGTCGCCACAGGCACTCTCTCAGTGCTCACAAGGAACCCTAATTGCTACAAGTCATGTGAACGTGTATTTTTTTAAGCCTTAAGAGATACCATGTAGATACAAGAGTTTATATTTCCAGATTAACACAATTGAACTACCAATCAACTTTCAATGAGTTACGATTGCTAGTTTAGCCATATAAAGACAAATTACACATAAATGACCCAAGTGTGTACTCCTAGGTTATATGCAAGTATGTGAAGATCATAAGTAGTGTCACTCATGGCTTAATCATCCATATTCATATTTTTTTTTTCAATGTTATTCAAAGATGAGGAAGATTGAAGAAAAGAAAGAAACTTCCCTGACTTCTTGGTGAGTCCGTTGAGGAATTAAATTTTCAGCTTTGTACTCGTGCCAAATAAACCTGCATAAAAAATCTAAATTATTCAAAAGTGCATAGATAAATAAATAAAGTAATAAAGATAAAAGAAATAAACAAAATAAAAACTCTTTGGGTTGACTCCTATAAGCGCTTGTTTTAACGTCTCCAGCCAGACGTTTCAATCTTCATCAACCAGGATCTCCAAGAGAAATAAATGCACAGTTCCTTTCCATTTGTTCTCCATAATAGTGCTTCAATCTTTGACCATTCGCTTTGAATATGTTCCTTGTCTTGTCCTTCAAGTCTATTGCTCCAAAAGGGAAAACTTTGCAATTGTATAAGGACCAGTCCATCTTGACCTTAACTTACTTGGGAAGAGTTTTAATCGTGAGTTGAAGAGTAGAATTTGTTGTCTTGGAGCAAACTCACGCCTAAGAATATGTTTTTCATGCCACTTATTCGTCTGCTTTTTGTATATTTTTGCAGTTTCATACGCATCACCTGAGAATGCATAGCGAAGATGCTCAAGGAATTGTTTCAACTCTGGAGATATAGGTTGCTGCATCTTTTCTTTGGAGATTATAGATTCCGTCTTTGCTACCATAGGTTCTAGCCTCCCCACACACTGTTGTGTTGTAATTTGCTACAAGGATCGTTCTAGGTGATCAACTAGTACATCTTTTTGAAAGGCTTTTTCTACACCTTGTTGAATGACATCTACTCGAAAGCAAGTACTTGGATCTTCTGGGAATCTCATGTCTTGGTAGATGTTGAACATAACCTCTTCCTTGTCCACTCTTAATGTTAACTCACCCTTTTAAACATTAATTAAAGCCCTTCTAGTGGCTAAAAATGGTCGGCCAAGAATTAGTGGAACTTCTTGGTCTTCCTCCATATCTAACACCACAAAATCAGCAAGAAAAATAAATTTATCCACTTTTACCAATATGTCTTCTATGATTCCATGTGGATACTTGATGGATTGGTCTGCTAGTTGCAAAGAAATGGTTGTTTGTGTCATCTCTCCAAGTCCCAATTTCTTGCAAACAGAGAGTGGCATAAGATTAATGCTAGCACCAAGATCACATTAAACTTTATCAAAAAAATGAATTTCCAATAGTGCAAGGCAAAGTAAAACTCCCTGGATCTTTTAATTTTTTAGGCAATTTCTTTTGGAGAATAGCACTACACTCCTCAGTAAACTTCATTGTTTCGAACTCCTCCAACCTTCTTTTCTTGGAAATGATGTCCTTTAGGAATTTGACATAGTTTGACATTTGTTCCAAGGCATCTGCAAAAGGAATATTTATGTGAATTTTCTTAAAAATATCCAATAACTTAGAAAATTACTTATCTAATTTTTGCTTTTGAAAACGTTGAGGATAAGGAAGTGTAGTAGAGAGAATAGGAGGATTGTCAGGAAATGAAATTGTTGGTGACGTGTCAGTCTCTCCTGGTGTGTCATCCACAATATCCTCTTCTTTCCCTTTATTCTTGCTTCAGCCATTCTTTTTAGTTGTTGGTGTGGGCATGGTTTCCTTTGCTAGTGAATTCTCAATTTCTCTTCCACTCCTAAGTGTGATGGCTTTGCATTGTTCCTTAGGATTCACTTCTGTGTTGCTAGGAAAAGTTCCTCTTTGTTGGGAATTTATAGTCGTGGCTAGTTGCTCAATTTGCATTTCAAGATTCTTTATAGTGGCTCCCATATTGTTGCAATGAATCTCAATGTTGTCCAACTGTGAATCAGTCTTTTTAAACCTGACCTTTGTCTCCTAAAAAAAAGATATCATGGCATCCTCAAGTGACATCTTCTTCTCACCTTAATGACTATCAAGTCCTGGAGGAGGTTGCAACACATTCCTTGTATTTCCATAAGACAAATTCTCATGATTTCAAAGCCCTGTATGATAATATTGTGGCAAAGGATCACCACGATAATTATAGTTTCGATTGTTGATGTATTGAACCTATTCATGACTTGCTTCATTGCTCAAATTTGTCCTACTTGTAGCTGCCACATATTCTACACTTTGTGGTATCCTCTAGGTGCTCAAAGCTGAAATTTGATGAGACCAAGAAGCAACTTGAGCTGAAAGTGCAGCAAACGGCTCAAATTCATGAATTCCAGCAACTTTCTTAGCTATAATTCTCTCGGTTGGCCATTGATAGTTATTTGAGGCCATTTCTTCCAAAAGAGTAGTAGCACCCTCAAGTGTCTTTGAAATCAAAGTTCCTCTAGATGTAGCATCAACTAATGCCCGAGTTTGCCCATTTAACCCATTATAGAACATCTGAATCTGCAACCAATCCAACAATCCATGTTGTGGGTAGTGTCGAATCAAATCTTTATACCTTGTCCATGCTTCATAGAGTGATTCAAAATCATGTTGCTTGAATTGACCAATCTCACTCTAGAGTTGGGCCATTTTTTCAGGTAGAAAGAATTTAGTTAGAAATTTTTCTGCCATGTCCTGCCAACTCGTGATACTCCCAGGTTGTAAAGACTGTAACCAACCTCTTGCTTTGTCTCTTAAAGAAAAAGGGAACAATCTCAGTCTAATGGTGTCATCAGTAACACCATTGATCTTCATAGTGTCACAAATCTCCAGAAACATCGCCAGATGGATATTGGGATCATCAAGTGGTGATCCACTGAATTGTGTCTACTGCACCATGCTGATTAATGCAGGTTTGAGTTTGAAATTGTTGGCATTAATGGGATGGCGTCTGATACCTGAATAGTTGTCATTCACAACTGGTTGTACATAATCCTTCAGGGCATATGGCTGCACGTTATCTTGTCTATTCTCCATGGCTAATACCCTCTTTTTCCTTACTTCTCTAAGCGTTCTTTCAATCTCCGGATCAAAAGGAATAATGACACGTGTTCTAGCACTGCGCATCCAACATAAAAAACACACCAGAAATACAGAGAAAAGTAATAATAAAATAAAATAAAATAAAAAGAAATAAATAAAAATATAAAAATAAAATTCTAAATTAAAACCAAGATTAATTTGTATCAATATTGGCAAAAATAAGAAAAACTCAATCCCCGGCAACGGCGTCAAAAACTTGATCGGTGCAAACTGCAAGTGCACAGTATCGTAGTTTTATAATATAATGATGTGTAGTGTATCGTCCTCAAGGATTGATGTCTTAATTTTACCAAGTACCGAATTTATAATAACATTGATTTTATTTAGAAAAATTAATAATTTTAGACTACGAAATTTAAACAAAGCTACTTTAAATAAACTATTCAAGAGAATTTAAAAATGGATGCCGCATATCAAATTACTGATGGTGAAAACTTCTAGAAAACCAATTTCACCTAATTTCTCACTATGCTTTACTCATCTAGCCAATTCGAATTCGTATTCTCTGTTTGTTAGCAAATCTCTAATTTTTCCAAAAGCCTCTTTCGATAGTCAATTAGAACCTATTCTTGTTTATTATTTAACATACCATTATGAAAATTAATAATGCAAGAACGCAATAAGACCCTCAATTTTTAATGTTACATAGGTTCATACAAGTTTTTTCATCTCTATATTTACCTACGTTGAATTATCCAAGATCTATCCTATAATCCTCCCTTTCGGTAGCAAATCACAAGACTAGTATCATTTAATTAATGGTTAGTTAATTAAAAGCATTAAGTGCAAAATAACTTAAACAAATATTAATGAAAACTACTTCAGATTAGCATCAAAGAGCAAACATAGTTCGAAACTGGCTACAACATTTTCCTAGAATACAAAAATTTAGTTCATTCCAAAAATTAAATTCAACATAACAGATTTCACCATATTTTCTTCTATTTGGAGCATACGGGAAAAATCAACACTCGTAATACCGCCGTCGTGAACACCCCGAACACCACTGTTGTTCGCCGCCTTCAAATTCCAAAAAGATATTAATTTTCTATACGCCGCCAGCCACCTTCCTTGCTACTGTGTTGTTGAACTTCAATCGCACAGTCGCTAGTAGAAAACCTAAAGAAAAATTTTCTCCTTTAATCTCCCACGAGAAGCTCCTCTAAATAAATCCCTCCAATGAGAAATCTCCTCCTCGGCCTCCTTTGTGGACAACCTACTATTAGAATTTCAAATCCCTTTTTTTTTTTTTTATCCCTTGCGGCCTCCTCTAGAAACTCCTCTGTTCCTTCAAAAAATATATTCCCAGCGCACCACCTTTTGTCCCCCTCTTCCAACCTTCTTCCCGGCTCCCCAATAAGAAAACCTAAAAAAATATCTCCTTACTTTTTTAAAAACCCCCTTCTTTCCTTTCTTTCTTTTTCTTTCCTTTCTTTTCTTTCTTTCCTTTCTTTTCTTCCTTACCCAGCATTTTCTCTAAGATGACCCAAATGCATGGCCGGGTCACATCACACTTTTTTTTTTCCTTTTCTTTTCTTTTCTTTTTTCAAAGGCACACGATCTTCCCTCCACCTTCAAGCCCCATTTTGACCCTCCTACAACTTGTAAATCTCAAAGATCAAAACACAAAAGTTGTAGAACTCTTTCTCAGCTTTCCCTAGAATTTTGAATCATCTAGATCGGAGCTCATACGAGAAAGTTACACCCAGATTACGAAGAATTTTTGAAATAGTCCATAAAACGGCATATGGTAACTTCACGTCTGATTTCAACCTTGATGCAGCCCGTATTTCGCGAAATACAAAACATGAAAATTGTAGAGAGTTTTCTTATATTTCTATGGCATCCTGAATCATTTGAATCGAAGGTCGGATGAGAAAGTTATGCATAGATTACAAAGTACCGTCGGTTTTTAGCTTCCAATAGTTGCCCTACAATAAAAAGTACCAAAATTTCATAAATTACTCAATAAAACCCAAATTTTATAAATATAACACAATGTTAGAATATTAAGAGTAATTAGGAATTTAAATAAAAAATATAATTCGTAATGCATGAATTAAAACACCTAATTACGCAATTTAAGCGCGTAATCACCCATCAACTTCTAAATTTAAGGGAGTTTACGAGTTGGCCATGAGCTAGGACCTAAGTCCTACTCTGCACACCATATCCCAGAAACTTGATTAGTTTTTGTCTATACAACGACAACCACAATCGATGGCATGTGTAGAAGCTTGTGTAATTTGTTCCAACCCTGCACATACATGTTATAATTGCCCACACGCGCCTTCCCAACTTGAGCTTGTGTAGGAGGAAATATGAGTCACCCACCATTGGTATGACCAACAGACAAACAACTATGACTCGAATACCTATGGCTTCAGATGGAAGCAACACCCCAACATCCCCTGGAGGCCACAAGCTCTAGACTTTCAAGTCCAAAGACCTCCACAGAATCTGAGTGCTTCGGTTACTCGACCATATCCAACTTTCCAAGATCCCCCTAGTGCAATACAGAGTACATCATTGTTTCAACAACCATCTATTCAACAAACTAACCATGATTCTTTTGAAGAGACGGTGCTAAAAACCTTTCAAAGCATTGAAGCATATCGCCACATTAAGCAACAAATACTCCAGTCTCACTCACAATCCATAGCTAAGCTGGAGACCACTATGGGGCAACTCACTAGAGCAGTTAGTAGGAGGAATGAAGGTGAGTTGCCTAGCCAGACGCAAACAATGCCTCAGAGTCAATACGGAATAGAAAGTGAAACTACAGTAGACTTTTCATTGCATAAAATACATGCCCAGGTGATAACCACACTTAGGAGTGGTGGGGAAATCAACAATAGGGTTGGGGAACCAATAACCCAAGAAAAAGGTAGAGAAAAGAAAAAGGCTAAACCTATAGAAGTAGGCGCCCCTCTTCCCCATGAGTCAGAAATAGACACTGAAGCATCTACCCTGCCACAACATGAAACACATCCCCACCGTATTCTTGCAGCCCCTTACGTTGCAGCTCTCTATGCACCCTTTAAATCTAAGAAGGAGACCACTACTGAATCCATCATGGACACATTTAAGCAAGTTAAGTTCAACATCCATCTCTTAGACGCCATCAAACAAATACCTACATATGCCAAATTCCTCAAGGATCTATGCACACAAAAGCGTAAATCAAGGGTACATATGAACAAGCAAGTCAAGTTAACGGAGCATGCAAGCTCAATCCTTTTATGTCACCTCCCTCCTAAGCTAAAAGACCCTAGTGCTACAACTATTTCATGTGGAATCGGTAATTACACCATTGATAGGGCCCTATTTGACTTAGGAGCTAACATGAACCTTCTACCATGCTAACATGAACCTTCTACCATACTCGGTTTTAAAAATTTAATCTAAGAGTGCTGAAGCCCACCCCGGTAACACTAAGTTTTGCTGATCGGTCAGTGAAAAAACCCTGGGGGTGTAATAGAGGATGTATTAGTTAAGGTTGACGAATTCAACTATCCAGTTGACTTCATAGTCTTGGATATGGAACCCTCTAACCTAACAAAATATCATATCCTTGTTATGTTAGGACGTCCCTTTTTGGCCATGGCAAATGCCTGTATTCAATGTAGGATAGGGATCATGGATGTGTCCTTTGGGGATATGCAACTTCAGTTGAATGTATTCCATGCATCTCAACATCCACCTGAAGACACCTATGATATGGACGTCGATATGATTGATGAGTGCGTTGAGGACATTGCTCCTTCAATTTTAGGGAGGAATCCTTTAGGGGAAATGATTCAACCTGAGAGCAACACTTTATCTGACCCCGATGACCCTTATGAACATATTCTCTCAATTTGTGATACAATCTCCAGATTAGAAGGGAAAATCTAGGTAAATGTTACACAGTTCAAGGAAGAAGTGGAGGAAACAATGCTTGTTATTGAACCAGGATGATTTCAAGGTGTACAGTTGACACATTTGGTGCGACTTGGTCGGTGTGGCATACAAGGTCGTTTAGAAACCCATTTTCCCTTGTGATCGTTCATACCTCCACAATCCACCACCATAGTCGATCTTTGTCGCCCCCACTTCAGACTTCATTGACCAAGCTTCGCCAGTGTCCGTCGCTCATTAGCGTTCCTCCGACAGCCACTCCGAGAAGTCCTAGCACCGACAACACTCTCACTTAGGCACACCATCTATTCAATTCCGCTTAGGGTTTGGGTACATGGTTTCACCTCCTCTCAATCCCTCCTTGCATTTTTCTACAGAATCTACCCTTTTTCCCCCATAGCACTAGAATGCCTCGTCATACCAAATCTAGTGTTGCATCCAATCAACCTCAGTCATCTCAGGCCCCTGCCAAGAGGAGAAGGATCCCTACTCAGCTGCGCGATGCAACGTCGTCAGAATTCAAACATTTCCCACCAAACCCAACTGCAACAAGAGGCCAGTCATCACAACCCTGACCAGAACTAGCAAAGCACCGCGAAAGGCAGAGCATTCAAAGAATGACCTTGGACGACTACGATTTTCGCCCAATGTACACCTTCAATTTAGATGAGACATGGGCCCATGAAAAGAAAAGATGTTGTGTCGATATCCTCGAACTGAGGAAGTTCGACCATTATATGATCCCACTTGCATCCTTTTATCACCCAGCCCTTATTCGAGCATTTTATCAGAATATGCAACATGATTCGACAACAGGGGTGTGGTCCACTATTGTCCATGACATTGGGATTTAGCTTACTTCAGCCTTAATTGATAGGGCTTGGCTCCATGCAGAGACTGATCACACACCATGGGAGGCGCTGGACTCTGCCGACGTATATCATATCATCCACCACATGTTCCATGATCAGTATTATAATGGCAATAACATGGTACGTGGCACTTGTACAGCCCGAAGCAAACTACCTGATTATTTGCTTTTGTGGGATTTAATTCTCTAGCGCAACATATGTGCCTCAGGGCATCATTCTGAACGGCGTGGCATTCATCTGCAAGTGCTATATGCAGTACATAAAGGAATGCAATTGAATGTACCTTAGTTAATAGTAGATGAAATGACTAATTTTTATTTGAGAAATGTGAAACACCCAAATCTAAAAAGGCCACCACCTAAGACTACCCAGGGATAGCCCCCTAAGGAGTTGAGATGACCCTTCATCCCCTATGCCCAACTTATTATGGCCATGCTGCAACACCTAAAGATTAACCTTGGGAATCCAAAGGAACATGTTCCCATTGGCGAGGTAACGATGAAAAGGTCATGGCGGTAGCGTAGAGACTCGAATAATTATAGTAATTAAATAATAAAAGAAAGAAGAGAAAAGGATTTTTCAAAAGGAACTCAGTAGGGTCTCATCAAGGAACGTAGGGCGTTCGTCGATGAGCAACCTTCTTGGACTCGTTAATGTCGACTCGTGTCTTGTCGACAACAACTAACTGAGAGGGGTTAAGCAATGCCTGAATTTTGTTGACGAGGGTTACGAGTTCGTTGACGAACTCCTTTCACGGACTCATCGACGAGGTGACGTGTCTCGTCGATGAATCCACATTTTATAAATACACTAACCTTGGGATTTTAGAGTGAATTTTTCATGCAAAACTCTCTCTCTCTCTCTCTCTCTCTCTCTCTCTCTCTCTTTTTCTAGATTTTTGGATTCTTTCTTCGCCGATTTGACGATCGGAAGCCGCCATGCTACTCTTGGGAAGATTCTTTTCAAGTCTACTAGATTAGTTCGTTGGTTAGGCTAACTTGGGCACCATCCCAAAATTTGGGTAAGTTGGTTATTTTAAGTTTTATAAGGTATTTGGTGTTATTGAACTGAGAAAAATGCTTTAGATAGAATAATACTGAAGTTTTGTTAGGAAAAATGTAATTTCAGGGTGTTGAGCTGGGGAACACACGGGTGAAGGTTTGGTTAAAATTGTGGGCTCTCAGTAAGCCAGGTAAGGGGATAAATTAAGTCAGTATTTTTCATGAAATTATTTATTATTATACAGAATTTATTTTTAGGAAAATATGTATGTTATAGAACTATGTTTGGGAAAACTGCTGTTGAACAGAAAAATGATTTGAACACATTTTATAAGCAAAATATGATTTCATAACAAATTATGAGTTTATAAGGCTACTAACATTTGTGTGGCATGAGTATAACATTTCTATGAAAATTATGTTATACTGAAATATTATGATTTTTCCAAAATAAACATGTTATAGTAGTTTTCAGGAAAACCATAAAAACAATACAAGAACTATGGTTTTAAGAATATTATGTTAAACAGTGCAAGAATTTCATATACAAGTATGTCATGTTATGCCAGCGCCGGTGTCATGATTTTTACGTTATGGTATAACGACGTAAATGCCATAATTATGCATGTTATGTCAAGATTCAAGAAAATATTATCACGTCATGTTTTACTCTGAAATATGAAACTACTATGTTCAATATCATGAAATGTATTATATGTTATCAGAACCTAGATAGCTTAGTTTAGTTTCACGAAGCACGATACCGTAGCTATATGTTTACGTTTATGTTAATGTTAGTGCTACCACACATCTTATGAGGAGTGTGGGAGATGGCAGTCAAAGTGGCTTCATGTTAGAGTTGTAGTTCCCATGGTAGTCCGACACAGGTGGAACGGACCCTTCGAAATTACACACCCATGTTTGACTTAGCATGGTTTGCCAGCCATTGCTAAGTCCTGCCTTCAGGCCGCACAACCCTATCATATGGAGGGGGGGTAAGACATGACAACAACTATCTATCTATCCTGGGTAATATTTCAAGTATGGCATAGTCCTATAAGATGATTTTCTTGTACAAAAATTTAGTATGTTAACCTATGTTATGAAAAATCATGTTTTATTTAGATATGATACAAATTGTTTTTACCAGATATGAATTATATACTATTTATATGTATATCACGGAAAATACTCATGTTGCCACACACTGATATTATTTTATCTCCCTTACTGAGAGGTGTCTCACTCCAACCGTACAAACATTTCAAGAAATCCAGGTAGAAAGGTGGATAAAGCTCCGCAACGGTAAGAGTTGACCAAACTACCGTATCAGAAGGGTAGGACGCCGTTTCAAGTGTATAGGTGTTTGAGGACCGCCAATCAGCAGCTAGTACCCCCTCTAATGCATCTGGTGATTTAGGACAAGGCAATTCTGAATATGACAATGGTAGCTCTTCCAGAGAGGACTAATATAGGGCAAGGGCGAGCTACCCAAGTTTTAGTTCATACTGCTTGTTTGTGCTTTTGATGCACATGTGTTTTCGTGCTCTTTTATTTTATTGTCCTTTCAAGCACCATAATGTGCTTGACTTTACACTGTTTGTATCACAACGTGCTAACCTTTACTATTAATAAATATTCATGGTGTTGTCAGCCATTATGTGTTTGTTATGCTACAGTGTATTTGCATGCATATTTTGCTGGCACCTTGTTTGTTCTTACTGGCACCATGCACTATCCTATCCCTTGCCTGGGTTATATTTTTCTTTCAACACTTCACTGAGGACACTAAAGTTCTAAGATGGGGGTAGGGGGTGGCACACTGCATAGCACATTCATACACAAAAATGACACAATTTTAAATTTTTGAATATAAATTCTAGTGAACTATGCTAACATATTTTATACCCTTTACATACACCTATATAACCTAATGTTACCTGCATAAGCTTTTCATTTATATGATTTCATTATGCTCACTAACAATGTAGTAAATTAGTTGTGTAAAGATCACGTAACATGGCTGACAACTTGATATTACTCTAGGTCCTTGACTAGTGGTTTGTTCGGGTTAATACTGCAATGTAAACTCTAGTACTTACATGGTACTTCACGGGACTAAAAACACACTTACACGTGATATGTAACACTTAGGGCTCTTTGAGAACATTGAGAGAATAACTGTGGCGACTATGATACCTTGTGAGGTACTATTGAGCCATTCGTTCATTGCTTAAGTTTTTGAAGTCAAACTCTAAGTTTATAAAACTCAACTTTCCTTCTTTTGCTGGATTTCCTTTGACAACTAGTCTTTGCTCTTGTACTTGCTAGCCTAGAGGTGACATCAAGTGGGGAGATATAAATCTATCTCTTGTAGTTTACTCAAGACATAAAGGTTAAGCCCCTCTAGAGACTGACTTTTTCCATGGACTCCTGTTCAAACTACGTTCTCATTGGAAGCATGAAGACAATATAAAAGGTAATGATTATTTCAGCTGACCATGCAATGAAGGAAATGAAAAAGAAAGAGAAACCTGAGTAGAGAAAAATGAAAACAAAAATATACACTTGCTCTGAGAAAAGATAAAAAGGTCAAGTTGAGGACACACACTGCGAATCTGCACGTATAAAGGATCTTCCGACCAATGCATTTGTTGAATTCACGCAAGTCTGGGAATAAGTTCCTCTAGGGTGGTCTTGATTAAATGTGGCGAGTGAGTGAGAAGATGCTAGGGTGAAGGATTCGAAACCTCAGTAAGGGTTGGATTCCTTTCTTATAAGACTAGTTTAATCCACACTTCTAGCGTTAGTTCTTCAAATATGTGAGACATTTGATCATGACACTCTTCCTTAGGTAAGAGAGTGAACCCATTCTCTTAAGTGAATTTTGAGGGAATAAACCAGTGAGACTGAGTCAAGATGACCATTATGTAGGTGCCTCTGAGCATTCTGAGTGAGACAAATCACATCCTTTACACATGCCCTGTGACATGGGATACATACTTGGATTTACATGCTAATATTAACTTTGAATTATAATCATGGGTTGATTCTTTGTGAGTGGCGTCTTGAGATAGCTGTGTTGTGTTGAGTTTTGCATGATTGAAATGCTGTAGAGTGTGTGTATAATGGAGTTGTGTATGAAGGAATCTGTATGTAATAAGGTTATATCTTTGTATGTAAAATGGTATGATTATGTTGCATGTGTTCTTATATTTACTGCATTGGTGTTTTTGGGTATCACCTTGGAAACCCTCACGAGACTAGAACTCATCCACTAGGATCAACCTAAGGGTTTAAAGCCTTGTTGCATATGGTAACTGCAATTGTATTTCCCGCGAAAAAGGATATAGGTAGGATTTGGTAGTTTTCTTAGATTTTGGTTTGCTCGAGGACTAGCGAAGTATAAGTTCGGGGTCGTGATGAGTACCTAAAATACATGATTTTAGACCCTTATTTACCTTTGTTTATCCTCATTTTATTATGTATTTACCAGAGTTATCATCGTTTAGAGTTATGCAAAGTTTGTTTGTCTTTTTAGGAAAAATAGGTTAAAACCATGGAGTTAGGCATTACAAGAAGCCAAAGGGATTTGGAGGATTCAACGCTGGAATTCAGACATTTAGCCAACCTCTAGAAGCTTCAGATCATAAATAGACAAGAAGATGACGCTTGACCATGTGGCGTGACCAGCAAACCACAGGGGCGACTTAGTCTTCCATTGCAAACTCCAAGGTTCAGAATGAGATCAGAATGCTGCAAGGTTCGACCAAGTGCGTGACCAAGTGACATCCTGGAGTGACCACGTTGACATACTGAGACAGAATTGAAATTCAGAAATATTGAGAGTCTCTACGAAGTGTTCGACCAAGAGACCTTCTGGGGCGACTGTGTCGAGATACTGAGATTTCCTGAGGATCGAGATACCGCAAGTTTCGACCATCAGCTTGACCATCAAGACCTTGAGGTGCAACAAAGTCGAAGACATTGAAGATTCGAATCCCTGACTTCCCACGAGATCCAATTGGAGCATGCACAAGAATGCTAGAGAAGCAACTTGGTCGACAGCGATGATCTGTTGCGCAAGATTTGCTGCAAACTTTCCTAACATTAAAACAACCCTTGTAAACCCTAGAGCCTATAAGTATTCACTACGAACACAAGCACTGGGTTCCTCTTTGGCCTCTCTTAGGTTAGTGACAGACCTAGGAAGTCATTGAAATCCAAGTCAGAATGTGAGCAGAGTAGTTTCGATTCATGTATGGAGTGTTCGACGACCTGTGACAACCGGCGGAATTCATACAACAGTCATGTATATTAAGATCTTCTTTTTTACTTCCTAGCATTAGTGATAGACGTGATGAATGCAAAGGGAGGATCTTTTTACATGCTTTCATTTACAACTTTCCTTTACTGTTTTCATTTATGGTTTAGATTGTGATGATGATTAGTGACAAGATTAGCACCTCTATTGCTTTAGTCAGGTACACGTATTAGGCTACAGTCTCCCATAGATGTTCTCGTGATTGTTGTGCTAGGGTATACTCTGGTTCCCGACCGTGCTTCAGATGACTGGTGCACCCTTACTACTCTATACCCTTAAATGACTCCTTGGATTGTTTAGCTAGGTTATGGTTAGTTTAGTACAATAAAGTCATTGAACTTGGAGTAAGCAGAATAACATCCTAAGCTATACTCATGTCTAAACACTGCTTTGTAGGAGTAGAGTTAATATAGATTTACTTGTTTTCATTTAATTGCTTTCCAGTAGTTGGTTAGATTTCACCTATTGAAAAATACCACCTTTTACTTCTTTTTCATAACAAGGCTATAATAAACTAATCTGGAAGTGGTTTGATAACTGCGCTTTAAGTCTCTGTGGATTGATACCCGACTTACCCACTTTCTACTAAACTTGGGATAGTTAGGTTTTATAAATATTATTTTTGGTAGTTAAGGACCTAAGCCTTGGCTAGACGAAACCCTGCCAAATTTTGGCACCGTTGTTAGAGACTAGGTCACGGTTATAAGCCAATTTCTAGTTTAGCGTATTATTGCTTTGTTTTTCTTTGTTTTTATTTTATTTTTTTTGTTTGTTACTCTAAAGTGTTGACTGTGTGCTACATGCGTGTATGCTAGGTTTGTGCTCTTTGGATCCTGAGCTAGTTCCTATAGACCTTGAGATTAAGAGATCCCGTAGGTCCATTAGGGAACCCACCTCGAATTCCAAGTTTGCTGAGTCATCTAAACTTAAACTCATGGCCAAACGTCCACTAGTTCCCACCGTTCAAATTTTAGAACCCCAAGCTCCCCACCAACCTGTGGTGGCGGAGCAATCACTTCGGCCTTTTAGGGTCTACTTTGTGCCCAACACCTACACATCACGATCTTTTATCTGATTCCCGAGTGTCGAGGTAGTGCAATTTGAGATCAAGACTTCCGTCATCTCGATGCTTCCCAATTTCTATGGGAATTCTAATGAAAATCCTTACAAGCATCTAAATGAATTTCTTGAAATTTGTTCCACCATCCGCATCCAAAATTTCAGTGATGATGCCCTTCGATTGAGGCTATTCTCGTTCTCTCTAAAGGACAAGGCCAAATATTGGCTAATGTCCTTAGCGCTTAATTCAGTGACCACCTAGGCCACCATGCAATATGAGTTCTTAAAGAAGTACTTCCTAATTGGGAAGACTAATCAGCTGAGGAAGGTCATCACTAGTTTCTCACAATTGGATGAGGAACTATTTTTTGAGACTTGGAAGCGCTTTAGGGATGTCTTACGTAAATGATCACACCATCAGGTTCCTAAATGGAAATTGGTTCAAACCTTCTATGAAGGATCAGCTGAGCGAGATAGGTTAATGGTAGATGCATCTTATGGAGGTACTTTCCTCACCAAACACGAGAATGAAGCTTGGGTTCTCTTTAAGAACCTAGTTGAGAATTCTTAGCAGCATACTGTTGCTACCCGTACACCATCTGAACCTTCCTATTCCAAAATTAAGGGGGTTTATGAGTTAGCCACTGGCCATGAGCACCCACACTGCACACCATAGTCAAAAAGCCAGATTAGTTCTTGTCCTTATGACAGCAACCACAGTCAGTAGTGTGTGTAGAGGTGTGTGCCATCTGTTCTGATCCTTCACACACTTGCTATAATTGCCCCCATGTGCCTCCTCCTACCTAATTTTGTGTAGAAGGAAGTTAAGGCTACCCATAATTGGTACGATAGGCCAGCTAATGACCTATATTCGAACACGTACAATTCTGGGTAGAAATAGCATCCTAAATTTTCTTGGAGGCCACAAGCTCCATGTTTTCAATCTTAAAGACCTCAGATATCACCCGCTGCTCCACCTCCTCGCCCATACAAAAATGCTCAAAGTCCTCCCAAATCCGCCCCTAGATCATCAGTGTTTCAACAACCATCTCCTCCCTAGCCAAAATATGATTCTCTTCAAGAGATGGTGCTAATTGCCAAGTTGATCGATAACCACTTCACTCTCACTCCTAATCGATTGCCAAGCTAGAAGCCACCATGGGGCAATTAGCTACCTCTTTAAGTAGGAGAGACGAGGATAAATTGTCGAATCAACCTCAAGTGAACCTTAAAGGTCAATATGGGATAGATTGTGAGCCGGTAGCTGGTCCTTCATCATATAATGAGCAAACCCAGGTCATGAGCATTCTTTGGAGTGGTAGAGAGGTAAACAATAGGGTTGAGGAGAAGTTAGACCAAAGAAATGGTAGGGAGAAGACGAGGGAAGAACCCAAAGATGAACCATGTGATCCTCCTTCTCCTAGTCCAGTAGGTGATACCGAGACATCTACCACCCAAAGGATGGAGCACTTCCCCATTATGTCCCTATAACTCCTTAACCTGCAGCTCTTCATGCACCCTTTAAGTCTAAGAAGGAGACAACCACCGAGTCCATCATGGATACATTCTGACAAGTTAAGGTCAACATTCCTCTCCTAGATGCCATCAAGAAAGTGTTTGCGTATACACAATTCCTCGAGGACCTGTGCACGCAGAAGGAAAAATCGAGGGTGCACTTGACCAAACAAGTGTAGCTAGCCGAGCATGTGAGCTCAATTTTGTTAGGTCACCTTCCTTCTAAACTAAAAGACCTCGATGCTCCAACCATCTCATGTGTAATTGGTGATTACAAGATTGATGGGGCTCTTTTAGATTTAAGGGCAAGTGTGAACCCACTTTTGTACTCGGTTTTTAAGCAATTCAACTTAGGAGAGCTGAAGCTCACCTCGGTCACCTTGAGTTTTGCAGAATAATCAGTAAAGAAACCCTGAGGTGTGATAGAGGACGTCTTTGTCAAGGTTGAGGAGTTCTACTATTCTCTTGAATTCATTGTATTGGATATGAAATTGAAAAGTAAGGTGTACTCCCAAGAAGGGGGAGGGGATGAATTGAGATTTAAAAATTTCTTTACAAACTCTTTTAATAAGTTCCTTTAGTTAATTTTGAATCTCAACTATCTTTCTTTTCAACTATCACACACAAACACAATGATCAAGAATCCTTTGAACTTTAACCAACAATTATACCAAGTTCAATATTAAAGACCAACTTAGTTAAATTCTCAAGGTTTTCTCTAATATTCAAACTCAGAATCATTGAATAAATATGAGATCAAGACTTATTTTTAGATTGACAAATAACTAAGTTTAGCTTTAATATTCAGTTTCAAGCTTAAAATATTTTCACAAAATTTATCTCAACTTTACAATAATATTTCTTGAAATATATCTTGAAGAACAAATATTGCAATCAACTTATAACAATTCAGATTTTCTTTTCAAATTATAACATAATTGATTTTCTCAAGATTTATTTCAGCTAGGCAATAAAACAATTTAGATTTCAAAGCTGTATCAAAAAGTCAATCAACCAATCAATAAGTTAATGAATTTTGATATTTATTAATCAACGTACTCCCTTTAATCAAGGTTTTCACAATTCCCAATAACAAATTAATTTCCAGCAATTAAGTAAGCATCCACACAATTTATATATGCAAAAAATAAAAGAGAGTAGGGTCTGAGGTTTCGTAGTAGGTTGTGCGCACCTGATGACACTGAAATTAAAAGGACCATTTGGAAAGAGGCGCACCATTATTTGTATATGGTACATCCAGGAAGTACAAAAATGTACAAAGATTTGCGGGAATCCTTCTAGTGGGGTAGTATGAAAAGAGAAATAGCCCAATATGTAGAACAGTGTTTGACTTGCCAACAGATAAAGGCTGAGCACTAGAGGCCAACAGAATCATTGCAACAACTTCATATTCCAGAATGGAAGTGGGAGCGTATCTTCATGGACTTTGTCACATGATTGCCACCAGCACAACATGGGCAAAATGCCATATGGGTCGTTGTGGATCGATTGACGAAGACTACTCATTTTCTTCCCATTAGAGTTAACTACTCCATGGGTAGATTGGCAGAACTATATATACAGGAAATAGTCAGATTACATGGCGTGCCTATGTCCATCGTTTCTGACCGGGACCCATGATTCACGTCTCAGTTTTGGAAGAGCTTATAAAGAGCTTTCGTTTCCCAGTTGGCTTTTAGCACGACCTTTCATCCTCAAACCTAAGGACAGACAAAGAGGATCGTAAAAATATTGGAAGATATGTTACGAACCTGTGTATTAAATTTTGGAGGCAATTGGATTCAGTATCTACCACTAGTGGAGTTTGCTTATAACAATAACTATCAGACGAGTATTGAAATGACACTATATGAAGCACTATATGGTTGGAGGTGCCAAACTCGACTATACTGGGATGAAGTGGGTGAAAGACAGATTTTAGGGCCAGAGAAAATCAAGTTTATCCAACAAAGAATTAAAACAGCTCAAATTCGACAAAAAAGCTAAGCAGACACTCGCTGACGAGCACTAGAATTTGGTGTAGGAGATAATGTGTTTTTGAGAATTGCACCAATGAAATGAGTAATAAGATTTGGGAAGAAGGGTAAGCTTAGCCCTAGGTGCATTGGGCCATTTGAAATACTGGAAAAAATCGGTCCTGCCTATATGTTAGCATTACCCCCAACGTTATCCAAAATCCATGACTTATTTTATGTATCTATATTGAAGAAATACATCCCACATCCATCACATATTATAAGTTATGAAGCACTGGAGCTCGGAGATACTTTATCGAATGAAGAAATGCTAGTTTAGATCTTATATCATAAAGAACAGGAGATACGCACCAAGAAATCCCACTGGTAAAAGTACTTTGGAGAAACCATGCGGTTGAGGAAGTCTCATGGAAGTTAGAGGGGGAAATGAGTTAGAAGTACCCACACCTATTTGATGGGGCCCAGCATTAGCTAGAGAAAGTAATGGTTCAGGTAAGGACTCATTGTATGTAAGTAAGTTTTATGTAGGTTATGTAATAGTTTGTGTTTTGAGTGGTTTTGGGAGAGTTTTGTTTTGGTTATATGTAATATCCTAAAACCGTTTATGTAACCACAGTATTCTTCCGTTATAAGTGAGGGTAATTAATAAAGATTTGGTGGTTTATTTTTTAGTTGATGACATAAGTCTCAATTATCAAATTTCGAGGACAAAATTTTTATAAGGAGGGGAGGATATAGAGACCTAGAAAATAGTAATTAATGAAATAATAAAGGAAAGAAAGGAGTTGGTTTGGCACAGGTCCAAATCGTCAACGATTTGAGGCTATCTCAAAAAACCATCGACCTCAAACCGTTAATGGTTACAACAACCAAGAGTATTTTAAGTGCCAAATCGTCGATGGTTTTGTCAAGATTAGGAAAACCGTTGACGATTTCCCCCATGCCAACAACTCTATATAAAGGGGCTTAAGTCATTTAATTGGTTAAAAATTAAACACACACTCTCTCTCTCTCTCTTAGGGTTGCAGCCTCCACTCTTTCTCTGTTCGATTTTTCTCCCGAAACAAGCCCGAATAAGTTAATAAACATCATTCTGGGATCCCTGCTACGATTCTCCGTTGTTTAGCCAAAGCGATTTTGCTGTTCAAGCTTCTTAGGCACTACTCCAAACCTGGGTAAGGAAGTTGTTTTTCTGATTTAATTAATTATTGGAATATGTGGCTCTTAAGGATATTAAAAGGGTAAATATTTTAGGGTTGAGTTGATTAAGTTAGGGTATATGAATACAGGTTTGTGCGAGCGGCGCAGGCACAATTTTGGGTCCCCTGTAAGCATAGCTCCACGAAATAGGTAAGGGGAATAAGTAATGTCAGTTATGTTAGAAAATTGTATTGATTAAAGTATAGACTACTATTATAGGATTACAGAACATGAATGCCTGAATAATACAAAGTATGAAAGTTATGGGTATGGAAATTATAGTTTTACGTATCTATATGTATTTTGGGAAAAAAACTTGATATTTGGGATTCAGATAAACCCTAAAGATGAGTATATCATTATGTTATAGTAGAGAATTATAGTTTATCCCATACAACGGGGAAATGCATTTTTCCGATACAGATTATTATATTATGAATATCACTCAAATTGTGTGGCATGAGAAATGATAGTTTTAAATACAAAATTTATATACAGTTTATTCAGAACCATGATATACAATTTATACAAATTCATAGTATTACAGTTTTATACAGATTCATAGTATTACAATTTTATACAGATTCATAGTATTATAGATTTATACAAAACCATGATATTACAGATTTATACAGAGCCATGATATTACAGATTTATACAGAATCATAGTATTACAGTATATATAGAATCATGGTAGTACAATAATATTTATAAAAAGTATTATATAGTATCAGAACCCTGATGGACTAGAGATTCACAGAGAGTACGGTACCATTGCTATACAATTATAATAATGTAACCACACTTTCAGATAAAGTGTTGGTAATCACTCGATTGGGCCAGAGGAGAGTAGAGGATCCCCCTGGTCATAATGAAATAATGATGGTGAAAAGCACACGTCTCTCTAACCTTCATTATTTAAGGCTTCCCTCATAACATAATCATTTACACTTCAAAGAAAAATTAGAAGCTGTAACTTAGGAGTACTTCTCATAAGGCAAGTGACAACTTGTTTTGACTTTGGTGGGAAGAAAGTTAGGTTATGTAATTTGTATATATCCTACACTTTTGCAAAAGAAGTAATAAATTATTCATGGAGCAAAACTTAATTAATCTAATTAATTAATAATTCATTTTTTTTCATTTAAATCGTTTTATTTTTTTTGTCAAACAACGTTATCAAAGGAATACAATATGATCAATTCCCAAAGGTTGCTCAATAGATATTTGATTTGTGTCTCATGAAAAATCAATTACAAGTTGAGATAAAATCCTAATATCTAAGTAGAGATATTGAGGGAAGAACTTGTTATTCTTGGTTACTGTTAATGGTTGCTGAAAATTCATGAATTCGTTGGAACCAGTTGCCCTTACGGTGAGATAGCAGGTTGTAATGACTAGACTAATAAGGACGAATGATTCTCCAGAAGGATGATATGAACCAAAGTTATGAGATGTGGTCATGATCAAGATCAATTAAAAACCCTTTCACCTTCTTATAAACGATGCCAAAATGTTGTTGCTAAAATACAAATTGTAGTTTGCTAGATCGATCACGACCTTAGTAGCTTGAAAAAGATGACAAGAAAGGCTTGGAAGACTTAGGGTGTACTTCGGAGGATCAATCCAATGCCTAAGTCAAGAAAATGAAAGGGTATATATATATTAAATGGTAATAGTATAAGATTAAGAATTTCTAAGATGGCTTGACCTCTCCTCAGACTAATGCTTTTATAGTCATGTAGGCCTTCCTCTCATTCATTCCTCATTTATGAGAAATTATTAAGGATTTACGAGCCTTTATGCTGGAGGTTTCTTATTGATTTTGTGAGTCCTTATTAGAGGAGCTAAAAGAAATTGATTATCTTCTTTAACGCTGACATTATAGATAACCTTGATTGTCATTTTATTTCTCATCAGATGATTTTTTTTTTTTAACTAAGCAAAAATTTATGTGCTCAACTAGGTTATAATTCTTATAATATTTGTTTGTAACATTCCATCCGCTATTTCTTGACTCAAATCAAAAGGAAGGGAAGGATAGAAAGGGAGTTCAATGTACATATAGAAATGCAAATGAACATAACCTAATAGCTAAAGAAAAGAAAGGGAAATTAGATAAAATTTGATTAAGAATTTACCTTATTTCATGCATCATTAATGCTTTTTGCGTGATGTGAGCCTATGATCAAATTATAACATAGGTCCATAAGCATAAAAGAAGATGAGCTGATAATCATGTATTGGGAAGGCAAGAAAAGAAGAGAGAGCTTTATACAGGTAGGGGGAGATGAATAGAATGTAAAACAAAACAAAGGATTGAGAAGGGGAACCATGAGAAATGAAAAAATAAAATAAAAAAGGAGTATTTTGGACATCATGTTACAAATTGAGACATAATAGACTCACATTGTAAATGAATGTCATCCAAAGCGTAATATATATATATATATATTTAAAAATTTATTAGTGTGAAGACTACTAAAACTTTTCCTTTAGTCTTTATAGTTAATTAATGAACAATTTTTTTTTAGAAAGTAGGAAGTAGGCACAATACAAGGAAAAACCACACTAACTAGACTATCAAATAAAAAAATTTGGCGGACTAGTTTTGCTGCGTGCAAATTTCTTTAATAGTTTAATTATAATGGAGGTGTGCCTAAAATCATATTCCTAAATTTGTTCTCTCAAATAATTTATATAATAGTAAATGAATTGGGAGAACAACTATACAACTAGTGGGTCCGTAAAACTCATGGAAGATAACAATGTTGGCAATATCATTGTCACATGATCATACGAGAGGAGCATGTGACATTTTGAGTACTTCAACCACTCTCATCCTGCCAAGTGTCCTGTGATGTGTTGTCACCCTCAGCAATTTCGCACTCTTCGACGAAGCACCCACCGACGACACCTTATTAAACGAACGTATGTGAGCTCAGCCCCTTTCCATACAAAGCGCATGTCTCTCTGGAATCCATCCCCTGCTGGTTTCTCGCGCTCTAAAACGCAAAGCGATTGAGAAGCAGAGAGAGACACGCAGAGAGAGAGAGAGAGAGATGCAGCAGAGAGGCAGAGCGCTTGACCGCAGATCTAGGAGCTTCTCCAGGACCCGCGTTGCCATCGAGACTTGCTAGAACAGCACCTCCGTCCGATTCTGAATTCTGAACCCCAACCAAAGTTCCGATCTCATTCCATTGTCTTTCGCATTCTATCATCTCTTCTTCCATCTCAATCGCTATCCCAAGCTTCCTCTGCACAATGGCTGCTGCTGCTCCTGGTCCGATTCCTCTTTCTCTCCCCTTCTCTCTAATCTATAGAAACCTAATCTCCTTCCTCGTGTTGTTGTTTGCTTCTGTGCAGGAGAAGAGCGTGTGGTTCAGAAGAGCTACTGGGTCGAGCATTCTGTCGACCTCACCGTGGAGGCAATGATGCTTGATTCCAAGGCTTCCGACCTCGACAAAGAAGAGAGACCTGAAGTAATATACTTGTGTTTCTCGCTACAAAATTCTCTTCTTTTACCTCTCTCGATAATGTGCACGATTTCGCCTCATTTCGGGCTTCATTTTGGTGTAAATTCTGTGATTGGATTGTCATGCGATTATGCCTGATGACTGGTTTGAGATCCGCATCAATGCCGTATCTGTTGTTTTCTAAATTTGTTATTGACGTTTTTTGCATTAGAGGATTTTTCCCCCGCGCTATCTGTTTCTGCATTTTGTGGCTTTTCTGAATCTGTATCCACTTTCTTTGTTATGGCTTCTTACACATTGAGGTTGCTTCTGCATTTTTTTCCTTGTAAATATTTTTGTGTGGATACTTGACTGGACAATATGTGGAGTCTGTCTGAATTCTAAACCTGCCTTTTATATATTTTTCAAAGTCTTAAAATAAGATTTAGTGTGCAACTCTCGCTTTTGTATCCATTTTGCGCTCTTTTTTTTTGGCATTGTCATTCTAACTTTAGTTTTTGGAAGAAAATCCTATAGTGTATCACCGATTTGCAACGCCAGGGTTTTCTGTGGCATATTTTATTTTGAAAATGACACGTGTAGGGGAAGTTATTTGTGTGTTCTTGAAAAGCATGTTCTCTTAGCCTCATTTGCTTGAATAGACAACAGGTTCCATGTTAGGTAAAACTTTATGTCACTTGCCAGTTGCCACGCTGTCAATTCTTCCCTGTTCCAAATTGGACCTAGCTTAGGATTTTTGTTCAGAAAAATGAAAAATTTTTGAAGCTATTTCAAGATCAAATGCAAGTTTTGAATTTGCAAGCTGCTTCTGGTAATAAATTGTTTTATTTATAGTTTACTTTGATCATTGAATAATAATTTAATGTTTGCATGCTATCCTTAGAATATATTAATATAAATTTTCTAAGCATATCTTGTGCATGTGGCATATTTATCATGTTATTGTCCAATTCTATTGCTGTGAACGCCACAAAAATAATTAAAAGGAATGCAACTTTTATTCTCACATTTGTTTGTTTGTTCATCTCATTCCCTTGGCTTTTAAAGGATTTGGTTGAATCCAAACCATTCAAATATGAGTCCATAAAAAGCTGCCAACTTATTTGGATGGATTGGTGCTACTCATAAATGGCCATAAATATTGCTAGAGTGAATATAACTAAACTATCGTGAACCCATTGATTTTTTTTTCATGTTAAGGGTCATTGTTTGATCTTGCTAGTTGTTGTTTTTGCTTCTTTCTCTCTCACACTCTTGTATGTTTTCCAAAAATTGGCTTTGGTGATGGAATTACTCTGCATGCAGTTGCTCAAGTCTTATGCCTTGCCTCTTACATCAGTTAGGGTTTGATCCACCACAAAATCCTAATACGGCATGGACTTTGGGCTAAATGTTTCAGTTTATAATATCTAAATATTTCTAAATTTTATGAATTCCGATGATGCATCTGCAAGCTCGTTGTTGCAATTAAATTTGGCCTGGGTCCTTTCACCCCCTTTGATTTGTAGTTTTGTTTTTCATTTCCCCCCTCTGATATGTTGGTCTTCATGTACGCTACATGGCTAATCAAACCTCTGAAACCCAATTAATTGCAACTGCAGGTACTCTCTCTTCTCCCACCATATGAAGGAAAATCGATTTTGGAGCTAGGGGCAGGCATTGGTCGTTTTACTGGTGAATTAGCTCAAAAGGCGAGCCAGGTTCTAGCTCTGGATTTCATTGAAAGTGTGATAAAGAAGGTCAGATATGCATGCAACCTTGACAAAGATTGCTGGTCCAACTTTGGAATTCATTATGCTACGTCTTTTGCAGCTTGTCCTAATCTTCTCATTCTATTTTCCTTGCAGAATGAAAGTATTAATGGCCATTATAAGAATGTTAAGTTCATGTGTGCTGATGTGACATCTCCAGATCTGAACTTTTCAGCAGAATCAATGGACTTAATTTTCTCAAATTGGCTGCTGATGTATCTATCTGATGAGGAGGTAAACTTTTCTGTTGCATCTCTACACTCACAGTTATTGTGCTGCTATTTTCATTGCAATCTTTCTGTTTTTGCTCTTCTTGTTCTGGTGCAATTATACTATTTTGCCATGTCTTATCTCCTGTTGTCCTTCATATAGCCCTCCCTGAGTACCTTCATTTTTTCCTTGCGGAAATTGTTCCCACTTGTCTGGAGAGCTCTGCTAAGAGTTTATTCCCTCACAGACCTTTTTTCAAGAACTGTCTGGATGAAAAATAATTAATGCTGACAAGGGACAAGATATAAATCTACTTGAGCTTTACTTGCTCATGACTTGGCGTGGCACCAAAATGGTTCCAGTGCTGAGCAGATGAACTTTGCTCCCTTGGTGAAAGAAGGTTGACAGTTGATGCTACTGCCCCTGAGACATGCTTGTGATGAATAAAATGTAGCCATTGTTTTTGTAGTCTTCCCTGGATATATTAAACATAGTTTGTCTTGGTTGTGCTGATTTATTTCATTGAATTTGTTTATGTTAATTATGACATATTGAGTAGTTATCATATATAATAATATAGATTTGGCATGTGGGATTTGTCTGTTTCTCATTTACACTGGAACTGACATGGAACCTTTAAGATATGATGCTTTGCATTCACTGCTTATTATATTTTGCTGGTCTTTTTGCATTATAGGTTGGGGCTTTAGCAGAAAGGATGGTCAAATGGTTAAAGGTTGGAGGGTTTATTTTCTTCAGGGAGTCATGTTTTCATCAATCTGGAGACTCCAAGCGAAAAAACAACCCAACCCACTACCGTGAACCTAGATTTTATACGAAGGTCCGCCACCTTGTCTATCATATTTAACATATGCAATTGGAAGTGCTCAGTTTGTTGATTACTTTTCTTTTTTTTTTTTTTTTTTTGTTGGATAAATTGTTAGTTCTTACTGGCTACTAGTCATTGACTCATTGTTATGGTTATAACTCGTGGACTTATGAGCAGGAAGTTGGCAATGTAAATTTGATAATTGCTGATGTTTATCCCTGTGGCTATAGGTGGCTATAAGGATTTATACCTTAAACTGTGTAGTTAACTGAAAATTTGCATATGTTTACAAACAATTTAGTTTTTATTTTTTTTATTTTTTTGAAGTTGAACCGTATGGATTCTGAAGTAGGGGTTTAATTGGTTTAGATCGGTTCAATTTTGACCAAAACCGATAACCAAACTGAAATAATCAATTTTATAAGATCACACACCCAAACGGAACCATAGATTGACAGTTTTATTTAACTGTAAACCAAATTTTTCTGATTTGGTTCGGTTTTATCTTGGTTTTTAATGCTATTTATTTATTCTTTAAAAAATTTAGAACTGTAGCTCCATGACCCAGTGTTTAATCCATAACAATGGCCAAATAAAAAGGGTTCAATTGCCAGAGCAGCCCACCTACAAAGCAAGTTGGGCTGAATGATGTCCTGGGATGGAATGTCTAGATGGTATTTTATAGGAGGGACTTTCCATTCTTCCAGCTGGCAATGTGGGACAAACATTCCCAACACAGAAGCTGGGATCTTTTCAATCCTTTCTTATTTTCAGCCTCTCTACTCCTCTTTTGTCCCACATGGTCAAGGGAAAGAACTCTGAGGGGCTTTGCTTCTTATAAAAGCCCTCCCTAGTCCACCTGCTTTCTTATCCTTGCAGAAGATAAATGAAAGCTCAGGTATAATAAACCAATTAAATTTATTCAAGAAAAAAAACAGATAGAATCAGTTACTTAATTGAAGAAACAAAATATAAAGCAATATATATATATATATATAAAATAAGAATTCTATAATATTTCAAATTTTCGGTTTTTTTGGTTCGTTCTTTTTTTTTGTTTTTTTGCGTTGTGAAACTGAAACCAAAAATTGGTTTTTATGAAATTTAAAACCGAAACCGAAGACCGAAACTGAAACATTGAACCGAAGTATCAAACTGTTTGGTTTTGGTCCAGTTTTCGTTTTTCCGGTAAATTTTGTACACCCCTAGTCTGAAGTGATTCAATTGAAACTCTGAATATGCCCATGTCTTAACTTAAAGTGACTGATTTTGAAGAAATTCTTTGCGAACTGTCTGAGCTTATGTTCCTAATATCACTTGCTGTCTTAGCTCAGTGTGCTGTGAGGAACATACAGATATGATGTGATAGTGTCTGTCTTTGAAATTGGAAAATACAATTTGAATTGGGAGAAAAAGTGGACCAGCAAAAACATTGTAGCAGTGCACGGAAGGCTATAATTATAATAATAATAATAATAATATAGATTAACTTGTAATATTATGTGTACTACTGGTTTATGTGGCTGCAGATCTTTAAAGAATGCCATATGCAAGATGGTTTTGGGAATTCCTTTGAGCTCTCTCTTGTTGGATGCAAATGCATTGGAGCTTATGTGAGGAACAAAAAGAATCAAAATCAGGCAAAGACTCTCTCTCTCTCTGTCTCTCTCTTTGATGTTTTGGTAAAACTGTCCAATGATAAATAGCCTAACATGATGTGTGTATGGTGCAGATTTGCTGGAAATGGCAGAAAGTCAGTTCACAAGATGATAGGTGTTTCCAGCGATTCTTGGATAATGTTCAGTATAAATGTAATGGGATATTACGATATGAGCGGGTCTTTGGGGAAGGTTTTGTGAGCACAGGAGGAATTGGTATGCCATGTTGATCTAGTTTGATATTCCTATACGATAGACAGTTAAAAACATGTATTTTGCTTGTGTGCATGCGTGCCTGTGTGTTTGGAATATCAAAGCTTCTTTCACCCCTTTTCTTTTCCAGAAATGAAATCTCATTGTGTGTGTATATATAGGCCCATTTTTTTGAATTAGAAATTACTTGTTCATTACCACTGCCAAAACTATTAGCTTCACAACTGGCATATTATTTGCCTCTCTGGCAGCTAAGCAAATACTTGGAAGATTTTCAAAAATATTTAGTTGTGTTAGTACTAGTTTAAGTAACAAAATAAGATTAAATTTTGTGGTAACTGTTTTCAAACTAGTTCAAAATTGTACTGTGGGCAACTGTTTCTTTTATTTTTTATGGTCCTGTGTGCCAAAAAGACTTGTATTTATGTGATTAATACTTGGAACTTGAGCAATGGATACTATTTTTCCAAAGTTGAAAGGCATAGATATCTTAGGCATATCACCCTTAAATTTGAACCTAAAACCCTTGAAAATGCAAATTCTGAAAGCAAATAAAATTGCATTATTTTTCCATTAAAGTTAGATATTGGTATATTTTTTCTCAAAATTTCTAAATTTGGCTTCAGCTGAGACTTGCATCCTCCATCAGCCCTCTGTGTAAGCCAGTGTTGTATAGAATTTGGGATGCTTGTGTGTTTAGGGACAAAATTTCCGGCAATCCCAATTGAAGAAATCACAGGTGAAGTCCTATGGTGACTCTTGGCCAACGAGGAAGGACCAGATAAAATTGCTTGAGATGGTGCTTGGCCTTGTCCTGCTGTAGGCTGGTCTAGTTAAATATATTGTGTGCTAGTGGGGAAGCACAGTCAAGTAGTTGCGGATGGACTTGGTAGTGAAGGTGAATGGATTCTTAACCTTAGATAGTGCTCCTATAATACAACTAAGTTATAGAGAATGCTCCTTCTGCAAAGTCTACATTTAGCATGGAATCTGGTTCATGATGAACAAGAAACTCATGCGAAATTGGGCCTCATTTGTCAGTGCAGAAAACTGCTCTTGAAGTCTTGAGAGATCTGAGCTGTATTGGTGTAAGTTAAACACGGGATGTGCTAGTGGGGAAGCACAGTCAAGTAGTTGCGTATGGACTCCATAGTGAAGGTGAATGGATCCTTAACCTTAGATAATGCTTCTATAACATGACTAAGTTATAGGAAGTGCCCCTTTAGCTTGGAATCTGGTTAATGATGAAAAGGAATCTCATGCAAACTTGGGCCTCATTTCTTGGTGCAGAAAACTGCTCATGGAGTCTTGAGAGATCTGAGCTGTATTTGTCCGGCATATGTGTAAGGAAGGAAATTTGAATTTGGCTTCGCTGTCCCTTGAATTCCACTCCTGACTTTCTGAGGATGAACTCCAACTTTGTTGCTGCTTCTCGCCCCTTTCTCCTTTCTGCTTACTCTAGGCTTTGGTCCCTTGTAAACCCAAAAAAGAATCATGACAAATTCTGCCCATGTGCAATATGAAAATATATATTAAAAAAATGAAAAAAGTGATATACAATATAGTGCATGGTTTCTTGACATGATAGTTTCTTTGTTGTGTAAGGAGTTGTTGGTAATGATCATGCATTCATGCCTAATATTAATGAACTGTCTTTTTTTTTTTTCTCAAAATTTTTTGCTTATGCAACAGAAAAGTAGTCACTCATAAACTTTTTATTCTTGAGATAATTTTTTTTCCCCTGCTGTCTCTTGATAGATACAACGAAAGAATTTGTGTCAAAACTGGAACTTAAGCCTGGCCAGAGAGTCCTAGATGTGGGCTGCGGAATTGGGGGAAGTGATTTCTACATGGCTGAGAACTTTGATGTTGAGGTTGTGGGCATTGACCTATCCATAAATATGATTTCTTTTGCTCTTGAGCGTGCCATTGGACTCAAATGTGCTGTTGAATTTGAAGTTGCGGATTGTACCAAGAAAACATATCAGGACAACTCATTTGATGTGATCTATAGTCGTGACACCATTCTTCATATTCAAGTAAGATGACTTTCTTTTTTCTCAGATATATGGGATTTGTTTTGGAGTATTCATTTTTGAGTTTGAATCAAAGCCTTAAAATATGTTGCTTGTGCTTGTTTGCTTGAACAATGCTGCTGAAGAGAAAAATAATTTTATTCCTTAAAACAGTAGCATGCATTTCTTTTCTTTATCTAATGTTGCATTTGATTTGCGACCATGAAACCTGGAACAAAAATGTGATTCCAGTTCGGTATCTCTTTCCCTTATTTGGGTTCAAAAAGTAATCTTGAATGCAATCCAAGCTGAATCATGATTCCTTCAGGGCAGCATTGTGATATTGGCACATGGTGGCTGGAATTGTCATTCCATTATGTTGGTATTGTTTCCTAACCATTTACTTCTCCATAATTCCTTTGAATAAATTACTAAATCCCCACAAAACTCTAATGAAATCTGAAAACCTCTTAGCCTAGTGCTTAGCAGTGGGCACTGTCCTATAGGCAAGGGCGATGGCTTTCTGCCTGTCTCTGTTGTGATATTCTAATTGTCAAAAAGATGCGATTTCATTATAGCTTTGACGCTCACAGAGGAAGACCTTTTAACTTATTTTGGGAGTATGATCCCTTTGTGGCATGTAATTGAATTTGCTAGGAAAGTTGCCCTTTATTGTCTTAGAGGAGGAGACTAAAGGTGGTTAGACGAACACATACAGACCTTTGGTTTCTTTAAAAAAAGGTACATCTGTGAACGAGAATCCTGGAGAACACCCAGTTATCTCATCCTCATGAGATTTTTGGTGAATAACAATGGAAGATTTCTCTCAAGAAGTTCTTTAACACTGGAAAAATCTCAGAACATTTGATTGCTTAACAGTTATTTGGTACCTGGTGATGGTCCTTTTATAAGACACTGCATTCTCTTGTGCATGGTAAGCCCCCTCCCCCCCTTTTGTGAGGAGTTTGGTGTGGCACAGGCTGTTGAGAATGGAAAAAGAGTGCAGATGGGGAGGGAAGATTGTGAGTTTTCAGTGAAATAGCTTCCTAATGTATCAAGTTGTTCTTTGATTGCCACAAACAGTGGAAGTTTTCCACCTTCCATTACCACTGTTCATTAAGGGGCAGTTGTAATTGAGGAAACAGGGATCACTGGGATGAGGTTTCAGCCCAAGTTTTGTGATGGTAGATTACTAGATTTGAATTCAAATATTAAAAAGATTCAACAGACTTGTTTGCCTACTGGTGATGGGCCTGGGCAAGGTTGCAGACCTTTCTAGAAGTGTGTTAAGTGTTAACTTCATTTGGGGTGAAAATATTCACTATTTCAACCCCTCTTTCCTGTGGGTAATGGCTTGAATATGGTGTGGGCTTGACAGATTTCTCAACTGAAGATAATAGCAAATGTCTTATTGCCCAAGAAATGATCAGTATGAATGGTGGGCTGTTGTCAAAATTGGCATGAATAATATCAGTGATGTGAGCCATTTGATGTTTGCCCGGCTATTAGGGGTGCTTGATTCTTTGCCCTTCCCATTTTGATCATAGACTTTGGCTTTTGGATGTTCTTGCAAATCTTTAAAATATTCTTACCTGTTATTTAGTTAGTTATCATTTTGTTTTACTCCTCAATTTGCAAAGCCAAAAATAGGGTTTTAATGGAATGCTGTTCTTAAAGGATTAACAATTTAATACTGGTGATCTGCTTCTAATTAGAATACCTGCAAAAATGGTCTTTCGGATGTTTGTGGTCAGCATTTCTAATGGAGGGAAATGACTAAATGAGTGCTTATTTTTTATTTTTCATTGTATTTTTTTTTTGTGGGGTACTTGGAACAGGCGGTTTGGTGTGCTTTCTTTGGAGTGAATTGCTTTCTTTAGTGTCCAAGCATTTTGGAGAAAATTCTTAGGTGTGCTACATATTCTAGATTCTTTATGGGAAAGGTGTTGGCTACTATGTTTATGTGGAGTAGGCTTTTATATATATATATATATATATATATTTTATGGTGCTCAGCTCCTTACTTGTTTCCTGGGTTGCTGCTGGTTGATGTGCACAGTCAAGATTGGGGAGGTCATTAATTTTTTAGTTGTGATTTATTTTTAAAATTTTCTTGGTAGGACCCCTTGTCCTCCGATTCTTATCTCCCTTTAATAGAATTTAAAAACCTTTTAGCCTATATTATGGCTTTGTCTGATTTAGCTTCCTTTCTCTTGTCTCCAGCTCCTCTTTCCTTGTGTTGCATGCGGCAAGTTGTGGGAAAAGATTCACTGCAACACATCCCCTCTTATTTCTTCATATTCTCTCTCTCTCTCTCTCTCTCTCTCTCAAATTACTATTGTTGTGGATATAGCGAAAGATCAATGCTAGTATGATTCACACATTTTATTTGTTGGATGTGTTTCTCAACTCCTTTGCCTATTCTCTTTGTGATGCCCATCCATCCCCTTAATCAAAATCTAAAAGCTACTTTTTCTTTATTTCACAACTCATCTTTTAGAAAATTTCATCTCCTGTTTCCATTTTTTAGTACTTGTGATCAAGAGTATTAAGAAAAAATGGCTTGCCTTTTATTCCATGCCAGTCATCAATCAGACGAGCAAAATATTAAGGATGGCAGTTTCTTGACACATTTGACATTTGTATGCACAACTCTTTCTGTGAATCAGACAGAGTGAAGGGTAACTTTAATTTTAGCAATGGGTTAAGTTTCCTTCGGACCTATTTTTTTCTTAGTAGAATTTTGCCATTTTCTATTAGCTTCCTTCTGAAGCAGGCCTCTGAAACGTGCTTGATTTAGTTTGAGACTGCTGTAATTTTTTTTTTAATTTTTAAAACCAGATCATTACCCATAAATTGGTTAATATAATCTTGTGTCACGACAGCTTGCTCTTTACTCTAATGTATTGAACTTTGTTTTTGGTTTTAACTTGCGGAATTGGGTCTCCATTATTTGTCTTAGATGTTTTGCTGATGGTATTTGGCGGCGTATTTTCAGGACAAACCTGCATTATTTAAGTCCTTCTTCAAGTGGTTAAAGCCAGGAGGCAAAATTCTTATTAGTGATTACTGCAAAAGAGCTGGATCTCCATCCCCCGACTTTCAAGAGTATATCAAGCAAAGAGGCTATGATCTTCATGATGTAAACGAATATGGGCAGGTATATTCCTATCTGAAAGTAAATATAATTTCCCCCTCATTCCTTTTCCTATATATATATATATATATACATATACATATATATTAACCACATCAAGCTTTTTTTGTTTCATCGTGTGCACACAGATGCTTAGGGATGCTGGTTTTGACGAGGTTGTTGCAGAGGATCGAACTGATCAGGTTATTTATTTATTTATTTATAATAAACCTTGATTTTCCTCACGTATATGATAGCCATGTCGGTTGGTTTTGACAGAGTCTAAATCAAATGGTTTGGTGTGCGTCAGTTCATGCAGGTTTTACAAACGGAATTGAGCGCTGTTGAGAAGGGCAAGGATGCGTTTATCAATGACTTCTCTGAAGTACGTGCCTAAACTTTCTTCAGGCGCATTGGCCTATTCTTTTTACACTATTGTTACTCAATTTATTTTTTTGAATTGCTGGATTATCAACAGGAAGACTATAATGAAATAGCTGGGGGTTGGAAGGCAAAGATGAACAGGAGTTCCTCCGGGGAGCAGAGGTGGGGACTGTTCATTGCCAAGAAAAAGTGATTTCTGAATTAAATTTCATTTCTCTGGTTTATTAAATAATCACTGCAATGAAATAAATTTTTTTATTTGGAGGGGTGGGTGAAATTTAGCAGCAGTTAACCCAGTGAGTGAGCACGGCTGGGCTGCCTGCCCCTCTTCTACTTCTTTGCTAGAAATAATACATGTTGGTATTTGATTTATAGCTTCTGCTTTCGTAAGTCTATTTATTAAGGAAAAACGGTGATATGATTGGAGAGACGAGACTGTTCCATGAGCTTACTATTAAAATTATAAATAATCAAATTGGAGTCATTTTATTTTATTTTATTTTTCTTTTGTGGGTTTTATGATGATGATGCCATGCGGCATTCGAAGATGATTGGGTTAGGATTCTTGCCGCTGGTCTAAAATTCTGATAGTGAACATACATGGAATTTGGATGACATTATATAAAGGTAAAGAAAATATAATCTAATCAACTTGATTATCATGGAAAGGTAGAATTTGATTATCATAAAAAGGTAGAATGAAAATGAAATACATAATAAATTAATAAATTGTTATGAAAAATATGTATGTCATCCTATCTTTCACCATTTTAGTGTTTTTACCCTAATAAATGTCTTGTTATCCATATTTTCCTATAAAAGGGTATCCTATTTTTTTCATTTCGAATTCATACATCCGATGTTTTCATGTAAGTAGATATATCGTAAAAATAAGAGAGTAGAGATAACGAGGAGAAATATTTTGTATGAGATTCTTTAATTATTATTTTATTTATTGTAAGTTTTACTCCATAAGAATATAATATTCTCCAGAAGAGAATGTCTTTTAAAGTTTAAAGAATATCAATTTTCAGAAGAGATGATGAGATAGTTTTCCTAAAAAGATTATATATTTAAATCTCCGGAAGAGATAGTCCTCTTAAAGAAGTTGCATGTTTAAAGCTTATGTATTTATATTTAATCTCCCGAAGAGACTGATCTCCTAAGAGACAACAAATTTAAATCTCTCGAAGAAATAGACTTCTTGAACAGGTTATGTATCTAATCTCTCAAAGAGATGGTAAATATTAGCCTCTCGAAGAGATGTTAAATTCGACATTTGAAGAGGTGAAACGTTTATCTTCTAGATGAGGTAGTATATTTAACTTTTGGAAGAGATGGTAAATCGTTACCCAATTTAATATTGTAAATTAGAATCATATTCCTAAAGAGTACAAATCAAGAAAAATAAAATAATGTTCCTGAAGAAACATATTTAAGCATCTAAAAAGGATAGAAATAATATTATATTATTATATCAGTTTTATTTCAGTTTTTACATTTTTTTTTCTAAATTGACTTATTATTGTTAATTTATTCAAATGTTGAACATAAATAAAGTTGAATTTGTTCCCCTTGATATCAAAGATAACAATTACTTATCATGGACTATTGGCGTTGATATCCATCTAAATGTAATGAACTTGGGAAACACTATTTTAGATGGAAATACCGTATACCTGCAGGATCGCGCAAAAGTTATGATCTTTATCCGTCATCATTTAAATGAAGAATTAAAAACTGAATACCTCATTGTTAAAGATCCACTTATCTCATGAAAAAATTTGAAGGATAGATTTGACCACAAAAAAACTGTGATTTTATCAAAAGCTTGATATCAATGGTTGCACCTAAGGTTGCAAGACTTTAAAAAAGTCGGCGAATATAATTCAACTTTGCATAAGATTAGCATAAGATTACTATTAAAATTATAAATAATCAAATTGGAGTCATTTTATTTTATTTTATTTTTCTTTTGTGGGTTTTATGACAATGATGCCATGCAGGCATTTGTGGAGGAAGTATTTGTTTTTAAGATGACTGGGTTAGGATTCTTGTCGCTGGTCTAAAATTCTGATAGTGAGCATACATGGAATTTGGATAACATTATATAAAGGAAAAGAAAATATAATCGAAACAACTTGATTATCATCGAAAGGTAGAACGAAAATGAAATACATAATAAATTAATAAATTGTTATGAAAAATATGTATATCATCCAATCTTTCACCATTTTGGTTTTTTTACCCTAATAAATGCCTTGTTATCCATATTTTCCTATAAAAGGGTACCCTATTTTTTTCATTTCGAATACATACATCTGATGCTTTCATGTAAATAGATATATAGTAAGAATAAGAGAGTAGAGATAAAGAGAAGAGAAATATTTTGTATAAGGGATAAAGAGAGGAGATAGTAAAAATAAGAGAGTAGAGATGAGAAGAGAAATATTTTGTATGAGGGATAAAGAGAGGAGATGTTTTGTACAAGGTCAATTTCAAATCATTTTGTAATTCCTTATGAGATTGTGAAGTGTTGATTCTATTTGCTCGTGAAGTAGGCATAGCTGAATCATGTAAAATTTTTGTCTCATCTTTATTTATTTTTTTACATATTTTATAACACGTTATCAACACGAGGCTCTAACCAATTGAGTTATTTCTTTAATTATTATTTAATTTATTTATTTCTTATATGTTTTACTTCATAAGAATATAATATTCTCAAGAAGAGAATATGTCTTCTAAAGTTTAAAGAATACCAATTTTCAAAAGAGATGATATAATAGTCCTCCTGAAAAGACTATATATTTAAATTTCCGGAAGAGATAGTCCTCTTGAAAAAGTTACATGTTTAAATCTTCCGTATTTATATTTAATCTCCTGAAGGGACTGGTCTCCTGAGAGACAATAAATTTAAGTCTCCCGAAGAAATATACTTCCTGAAGAGGTTATGTATCTAATCTCTCGAAGAGATGGTAAATATTAACCTCCTGAAGAGATGTTAAATTCGACCTTTGAAGAGGTGAAACATTTATCTTCCAGATGAAGTGGTATATTTAAATTTTGGAAGAGGTGGTAAATCGTTACTCAATTTAATATTGTAAATTGGAATCATACTCCTAAAGAGTACAAATTAAGAAAAATAAAATAATGTTCTTGAAGAAACATATTTAAGCGTCTAAAAAGGGTAGAAATAAAATTATAGTATTATATCAGTTTTATTTCAGTTTTTACATTTTGTTTTCTAAATTGACTTATTATTGTTAATTTATTCAAATGTCGAACATAAAAAAAGTTGAATTTGTTCCCCTTGATATCAAAGATAACAATTATTTATCATGGATTCTTGACGTTGATATCCATCTAAATGTAATGAACTTGGGAAACACTATTTTAGATAGAAATACTGTATCCCTGCAGGATCGCACATAAGTTATGATCTTTATCCGTCATCATTTAGATGAAGAATTAAAGACTGAATACCTCACTGTTAAAGACCCACTTATCCTATGAAAAAAATTGAAGGATAGATTTGACGACCAAAAAACTGTGATTTTATCAAAAGCTCGATATCAATGGTTGAACCTATGGTTGCAAAACTTTAAAAAAGTCGGCGAATATAATTCAACTCTGCATAAGAATAGCTTGAAACTAAAATTATGTGGTGAAAATATTACTGATGAAGGCATGCTAGGAAATTTTTTTACTACTTTCCATCCCACTAATGGGCTCCTACAGCAGCAATATAGGGAGAGAAAATTTACTAAATATTCTAAAATTATATCATGTCTTCTTGTCGCTGGGCAAAATAACGAGCTTTTGATGAAATGTTACCAAACTCGTCCAACTAGTCTGACCCCATTCCCTGAAGTGAATATAAATACATCTCGTGGTTGAGGACAAGGTCGTAGGCATGGTCGTGGGCATGGTCATGGCTATGGTCGAAATAGTCACTAGCATCAACATGAGGCTGCAATCCACCAGAAGAGGGATGACCCCTAGAAGCGAGTAAATTATCAAAATTAGTGACACAAGCAGCATGAAACTGAATATTACAGATGCCTAGGAAAATGTCATTGGTTGCGTACCTTTCGTACGCCCAGACACTTGATAGATATATACAAAGCCTCTATAAAAGAAAAGGAAAAGAGTAAAGATGTTGAAACAAATTTTGCTAATAATATTGTTCCAATAGATCTTAATGCTGGACTATCCAACTATGTTTATCTTGATGTTCCTTGTAAATGAAGATGAAAATAATGATGTAATATTTCAAGATATATAGTAAGCAATATTTTATTTTGATTTTAATAAATAAATTATCATATTTATTATTTCTATGATCAATTATAATAATGAGTTTTTAAAATATGTATTGTAGTGTGAATTGTCTTAAAACTTTGATCGATTCTAAGATGTCTTTGGAAGAAGTTTGTTTAGCTGACAGTGCTACAACACACAATTCTTTAAGATATGAAATATTTCCATTATTTGAATATATCTTCAACAAATGTTAATACAATATCTGGTTCTACAAATTTGATTGAAGGCTCCAAAAGAGTTAATATAAAGTTATCCAATGTTACTTTATTGCAAATTGATGAAACTTTATATTTTAGCAGATCCAGAATAAATCTGTTAAGCTTTAAAGATTTAAGACTCAATGGATATCACATTGAAACTATAAATGAAGACAGTAAATAATTCCTTTATATTACTTCTATTGTTTCTGGGAAGAGACAAATTTTAGAAAAAACTGCCAACTTTATCTTCTGGATTGTATTATACAAAGATTAAAGTAGTTGAATCATATAATGTCTTGCACTAGAAGTGCAATGACCCAAAGTTATTTACACTTTGACATAATCGTCTTGGACATCATGGAGATGTAATGATGGGAAGATATCATCGAGAATTCATATGATCATCCACTAAAGAACTAGAAGATTCTTTTATCAAATGATTTCATGTGTACTGTTTGCTCTCAAGGAAAATTAATTATCAAACCATCTGTTTCAAAAGTACGTCTTGAATCTCTTAGTTTCTTACAGAGAATTCATGGTGATATATGCGAACCAATACATCCACCATTTGGACCATTTATATATTTCATGGTCTCAATTGATGTATCTACTAGATGGTCATATGTTTCTCTACTTTCTACTCGTAATATTGCATTTGCTAGACTTCTTTCTCAACTAATTAGATTACAAGTTCATTTTCCTGATTATCCAATTAAATCAATTCGTTTGGATAATGTTGGTGAATTTACATCCTAAACTTTTGATAACTATTGCATGTTACTTGGAATAGATGTTGAATATCCTGTTACACATACCTATACACAAAATGGTTTAGCTGAATCTTTTATTAAGAAACTTCAACTCATTGCTAGACCTATGATTATGAGAACCAAATTGCCTTTATCTGTTTGGGGACATACAATTCTTCATGTTGCATGTTTAGTTCGTATAAGGCCAACTACTTACAATAATCTTTTACCTATGCAATTAGTTTCTAGGCAATAACCTGATATTTCTTATTTAAGAACTTTTGATGGTGTAGTATATGTTCCTATTTCCCTCCTCAAAGAGCTAAAATGGGTCCTCAACGTAAGCTTGGTATCTATGTTGGTTTTGATTCCCCTTATATTATTAGATTTCTAGAATCTTTAATAAGTGATTTGTTTAAAGCACGGTTTCAAGATTGTCATTTTGATGAAGCAGTATTACTTACATTAGGGGGAGCAAAATTAGTGCCTGAAGTACAACATGAAATCACATGGAATGCTATGAGTTTATCTCATTTGAATTCTCGCACAAATAAAAGTGAACTTGAAATTCAAAATATTATACATTTGCAAGGGGTTGCAAATTAATTACCAGATTATTTTATAGATACCAAGACTATATTAAAATCTCATATACCTGCTACAAATATTGTAGCACATATTGATGTCCCTGGAGGACAACATCCGGATAATGAACCTAAATCGCAAGTTAAGTGTGGAAGGCCTGTTGATGCAAAAGATAAAACTCCCAAAAGAATAAAATTAAAATCTGTAAACACTCTAGAAGAAATTATAGAAGTGGATAATCCATTCAACATTCACAAACCCGTTTCTCCTGAAAATGAAATCCTTATTATGGAACCTCCTGAAAAGGAATTTCCTGAAGAGAAAACTCCTGAAGAAACATCCCTTGAAAAAGGACAGGTAACTAAAAATAATAATGAGATCTCAATTCATTACACAAGAAAAATGTGGGATAAAAATAAAGTTGTTGTCAACAAGACATTTGCATATGCAATAGCTACTGACATTACTAGAAGTAATGAATATCCTGAACCTAAATATGTTAATGAATGTTGATATAGAAGTGATTGACCAAAATAGAAAGAGGCTATCTCATCAAAATTAAACTCTATCAAAAAGAGAAGTTTTTGGACCCGTAGTCCAGACACCAAAAGATGTCCAATCCGTTGGATACAAATGGGTATTTGTGCACATGCGAAATGAAAATAATAAAATTACTTGATGTAAAGTAAGGCTTGTGGCTCAAGGTTTCTCGTAGAAACCTGAAATTGATTGTGAGGAGACATATTCTTCCGTAATGGATGGAATCACTTTCAGATTCTTAATTGGGCTAGAAGTCACTGAATGACTAAGCATGCGTCTTATGGATGTAGTAACAACATACCTATATGGATCGTTGAATAATGAAATTTATATGAAAATTTCTGAAGGATTTAAATTGCCTAAAGTAAAACCCAGAAATTTATATTCAATTAAATTCTAATGTTCTTTATATGAATTTAAGCAATTTGGACGCATGTGATACAATCGATTATGTGAGTATCTTGTGAAAAAAGGTTTCATAAATGATCCAAATTGTCCATGCGTTTTTATTAAAAGATTAGAATCCAATTTTTCTATAGTTGTTGTTTATGTTGATGATTTGAATTTGGTTGGGACTTATGAAGAGCTTACTAAAGCTATAAATTATTTAATGGCGGAATTTGAGATGAAAGACTTAGGAAAGATAAAATATTGTCCTAGCCTCTAGATTGAACATGTAAATGGCGGATTTTTTGTTCATCAATCTAAATATACTGAAAAGGTATTAAGACAATTCTATATGGACAAAGTTCATCCTTTGAGATCTCCAATGAGGGTGCGATCACTTGATGTTAAGAATGATCCATTACGACCTCATGATGAGGGGGAGGAATTACCTGGTCCTAAAATACCATATTTAAGTGCTTATGACTCTCTAATGTATCTAGGAAATTGTACAAGACCCAACATTGCATTTTCTGTAAATCTACTAGAAAAATATAACTCTACTCCTACTCGGTGACACTGAAATGGAATTAAGCACATTCTACGCTATTTAAGAGGTACATATGTTTGGGTCTATTATGCTTATTTGATTCCAAATCTCAACTAGTAGGATATGTTGATGCTGGATATCTATATGATCATCACAATGCTAAATCTCAAATTAGATATGTATTTCTTTATAAAAAAACTGCTATATCTTTGAAATAAGTAAAGCAGATGATTACAACAACATCCTCTAATCATTCTGAAATACTAGCTATCCATGAAGCTAGTAGAGAATGTGTGTGGCTTAGATCAATGAGTTCTCATATCCAAATAAATTGTTTCAATCAATCAACGAAATTCCAACAGTTTTATACGAAGACAATGTTGCATATATAGTGTAGATACCCTAATTTTTACTAGGTCATCTTAACTATGAATCAAGTTCCCCATTGGTCCTAATTCAAAAGCAGTTCAATTCATGAGGTTGTTTAATTATAATTGGCCATGATCATAAGTGCTTATCAAGTTGTTGTTAAATCCTTAACTGGTTATTTCAAGACCACATCATGATTGGTGTTAGGGATTTTTGTAAAATTAATTTGCTTTGTCAAGATTATGGGTTAATTGAAATTTTTTGAAGTGAACTCTAAATTTTAACTCCTATTTTTTTTCTTGTGTGAATAATGTCTCACTCAAAAAATGAGCAGCTCGGAAGCTATCCCAAATATAGGAGTTCTGTCGTGTAATATTTAACCCAACAGCCAAATCGTCTCCTTAGGGAATGCATTTTAATTCCAAACTTGTGTAATTCCAAAAGAAATTAAGAAAAGAAAAATTTACTGAATATAGTTCAGATTCAGTTTCTTGGGATTTTTGAGATTTTGTGACAAAATTAAAACAACGTGAAATTTAATTTATGAACCTAACACGCATTAAATTAATGACAAGAAATAGGAAACAAGCACAATAAAATAGGTGGTAACAAAATTAACTGCAGAAAAATAATCCTACATCTAACCATTCAGACAGGGAATAAAACCTGCGTTTGAAATTTCGGACAAAAGCCTAAAAACAAAAACTTTATTACGCAAGTGAAAATTCAACCTTGTAGACCTTATTGGTCATATCCCGTTCTGTTTATGATAAATAATCTAGTATCTAATGGTTAATAAGTTTGTGTGCAAGAGCAATTGGAAGTATCATATGGTGCATGCACACGACACATGAAGTGAAGACCTGAAGACCCTGTTTATGTTGTATTGTAATTTAATCATTTATTTGGGTCTGTAATAGTAAATAGGATATAATCTGTAATATTTAATGCATTTCATGCATGTAGGAACTACAAAGTTCAAAGACCATAGAACGACTCTAGGTCCTTACACATCACTTGAAAAGCAAATGACCATAGAAAGATCTTAGAGAACAGGTCGATCGACACCGAATTTTTTTGGTGCCTTCAAAAAGACCTAGAAATGACCCTAGGACACTCACACATGCATATATATGAATGGTCATTTGAATAGGGTGTTTGCATGCTTAAAAAGAATCGAAATGCACTTAAGATGCATGTTCAGTCTACTGTACTACTTAAGTACAAACTCCCTCGGTCGACTGAACCGGTGCCGGGTCAATAGTTTGACCATGGCCTGGTCGACCAAAATTCCCAGTTCATTAACTACCAGTTGACCGAACCGGTCATAGGGTTAACATTTGACCACTTCTCGATCGACCAAAATTAGTTAGTTCGAATGCTCCCGGTCAACCGAACTCCCTAGAAGTCAACTTTTTGACCACCTAGTCGACTGTGCCCAAAATACAAACCAACGCCCTGGTCGATCGAGTTCTCACAAGTGGAACTCAACGGTTTGGTCGATCGAACTTAATAGTTCAAATCTTTCCGGTCGACCGAACCATGCTAATTGAGAAAATCGCCCTTGGACCTCCGAATTCAATCGACTGAACTCATAGTTCATTTCTTGCTTAGTCGACCGGACCTCAAGAACTTCGGTCGACCGAACTTGTCCTGGTCGACCAATGCTCTCGGGGTGGACATTATTTTTTACCGTGGTTTAATTTTTAAACAAGGTTAATAGGGTTAAAATGTTTTGAAACAAATATAATAATACCCTACATGTCCTAACGATTATAATTTTTCCCATCTCTATATATAAGGCTTCATTTGCAATAATTAGTATGAGATTAGCCAAAATAATCAGCAAAAATCCTCTCAATATCAAAAACCTCTTTTTGCCTATTCCACTCCATATACTCTCAAACATTCATTCCTTTGAGACATCCTATCCTTGTGAGAGTGTTATATTGTGTTATTGATTATATAGTGTGCTCATACTCCCATTTGCTTGTTTGTTTATTTGATATTGATTTTGGGGGGTTAAGCAAAGAGTTATCCCACAGATTTTACTTGATAAATCTTGTGTTGGGAAAAACTCATTAGCTTGAGGATCTTAACATTGTCATTGCAAGATTCCTTAAAGCTTTATTTGCTTTGTATGTGTGAAATATTTTACAAAGCTAGATTTCAAACAACTCTTGTGCTAAATACAAGTTGAGAAAATATTTTTGAGTTCGTTTGAATAAATATTGCTAGCATATTTGAAACACTAAGATGATATTGAGATTTCATATACTTTGCTTTCAAAGATTAGCTTGCTTGAACACTCTTATGCTTGATTAGATAAAATCATTATATTGAGTGTAGATTGCACACATACACCACTGAGCTTACAGTTCCTACATGTTTGGGGTGAATTGATTATTACTTGCGCGTATTGGGTACATATATGCTTTACATGAAAGCATAATCACTGTACCAGTTTCGTTATTGAGAAATTTGTTGTATTTCCAGGCGTGGCCTGAGGGGGCGATAATCCAGCCCGAAAGGATTGTGTAGGTTGAGGTTAGTTCTGTGTTAATTGACCTGGTTGTAAAGGTTGAGGTCAACCCTATACTAATTGACCTGATTGTTTAGGAGCCGCTCCACCCGTTAAGTGAGCCTATAGTGGTAATTCTTGTGCTTGTTAGCCAAGGCGGGGACGTAGGCAATTTGGCCGAACCTTGATAACATTTCTAGGTGTCGTCTCCTTTACTGCTTTATTGTGCATGCTCGATTAAATTTTTATTGCAGTTTAAATTCCATTGTATATTTGCATTGATTTGTTTTACATGCACTAGATTGACCTTAGGCTTGTGTAATACTGTTGATTAGTAGATTGACCTAGGGGATAAAATTTTTAGATACCAATTCACCCCCCCTCTTGGGATTGCACCAAAGCAAACAAACCTAAAAATCTTTAATCAACCACTAATGCAACCAAAATTAAATTTTCAACACAATCAAAATCTTAACAAAATGTAAATTAAAAACTGAACTTTAATAATAACCAGACCAAAATAAAAATTTCAAGACTTAAATTAAAACACAACTTAAATAAGTAAGATGAACTTAAACAATTATTTAAAGGAAAAGAGAGAATGAAAGAAAGAGAAAAGAAGAGAGATGGAGCAAAAAATTATCTAATAATAATATTCTTAAATTAAAGAACTAACTTAAACAAAAATTTAATCCCAACTTAGAATTGAAATAAACTAAATTCTTAACAAAAATTAATTTTACACTATTAAATTCAAAGAGAGAGAGAGAGAGAAGAGAGAGGCCGTATAGCAGAGCAGTAGCAGCACGTGTGTCCTCCCCCTGCGCCTCCTGTCAAGTCCACCTAAAGAAAAACTAAAGAAGCTTTTTTTCAAACCCTACCTCCGTCTTTGACTTGTCAAAATCCTTCTATATATATATGAAATATATTGTTGCCCTTTTGCCCTTTCCTAGCACCCAGCGCATGTTCCGCATGGCTGGGTCACGTCTAGGATTTATGGGTGTGTTTTTTTTTCATCTTAATTTCGCTCCAGCTGTCCTTCACTTTCAAACCCAATTTTGACCTAGTAAACGTTCGTATCTCTCAAAGATCGAAACATGAAAGTTGTAGATCTCTTTCTCATATTTCCCTAGAATTTTGAATCGTTTGGATCAGAGCTGAGATGAGAAATTTACGCCTAAATTATGAAGTAATATCGAAATAGTCCGTAAAACAGCGTATGGTAACTTCACATCCGATTTCGACCTTGATGCAGCCAGTATTTCTCAAAACGCAAAACATGATAATTGTAGAGTGTTTTCTTATATTTTTATAGCGTCCTAAATCATCTGAATTGGAGGTCGTATGAGAGAGTTAAGTACATATTATGAAGTACCATTAGTTTTTAGCTTCTAATAGTCGCTTTGCAATAAAAAAAATACAAAAAATTCATAAATTTCTCAATAAAACCCAAATATTATAAATAGGACACAATGTTAAAATATTGAGAGTAATTAGACATTTAATTAAAAATATAATTCATAATGCATGAATTAAAGCACCTAATTACGCAATTTAAGCGTGTAATCACACCCTCCAACTAAAGTTTTGCTAGTCCTTAGCAAAATAAAAAAACTGAGAAAGCTACCAAATCCTATCTACCTCCTCTTTTCCGGGAAACATGGTTACATTTACCAAATGCAACAAGGCTTTAAACCCCTAGGTTAATCCTAATGGACGAGTTGTAGTCTCGTGAGGGTTTCTAGGGTGACACCCACAAACACCAATTCTAGTGAATATTAAATGAATGCATATGCAACACAAATATACCATTTCACATACATGAATATTACCAGATTACACACAAGCTTATATACAATTCACGCAATTCCGAAACAAGTCATTCATGAAAGTTTCATCCTTATGTAGCTGTTAAGAACAATATACTCACATAAAATTAACCAGCAATACAATTCAGAGTTAATAAAGTCATATAAATCCGAGTATCAACAGGTGAAATCTCGAGGTATGTGTAATGTGTATGACTCGTTATACCCAGGATACCTGTGGACACCTACAGAACGATTGTTTTAACTCAGCCTAACTAGTATACCCTAAAAAACACTCAAAAAGGATAGGTTCACTCATCATATGTGAGGAGGAGTGTTGCGATCAAACATCCCACATATTGTAAGGAACAAAAGCTAAATGTATGGAGTGGACTAGTTTGAAAAGGATCTAACCTATATGTGAGGTGTCGGGTCCTTCACCCTAGCATCTTCTCACCTACTTGCCATGTCCAACCAAGACCATCCTAAATCAACTTATTCACAAACCAGACATGATTACATCTAAGGCATTAAGCGGTTGAAGAGTCTTCATATGTGGAGAACATGTGTTGTGTCCATGACTTTTTATGCATTTCTATGGAGCAAGAATAAATTTTTCATTTCATTTGCATTTCTAATTTTATTATTCTTTCTTCTACTCATTCTTCAATTTTTGCCTTTTCGTGGTCAATTAGGACAATTATTACACTTCTTTTGTTGTCTTTATGCCACAAATAGGAATTAAGCTTGAACAGTAGTCCATGAACTCTATTTCTAGGGTTGGTTCAGCCTTCACATCTTGAGTAGGCTACAATACCTAAGTTTTTATCTCTCCACTAGATGTCACCTTTAGGTTAGCAAGTCCAAAACATATACTAGTGTACAAAGAATATCCAGAAAAAAAAGGAAAGTTGAGTTTCATGAACTCTGAATTGATGTCAAAAACTCAAAAGAACGATAAATGGCTTAACAATACCTCACAAGGTGTCATAGTCGTCATAGACGCTCTCTCAATGTTCACAAGGAACCCTAAGTGCTACAAGTCATGTGAACGTGTATTTTCAGCCTCATGAGATACCATGTAAATACAAGAGTTTATACAACCAGATTAACATGAATGAACTACTAGTCAACCTACATAGAGTTACAATTCCTAGATTAGCCATATAAAGAGAAACTACACATAAATAACCCACTATACAACTTAAGTGTGTAACTCTTAGGTTATATGCAAGTATGTAAAGGGTATCAGTCAATGTAAATTATAGCCTAATCATCCATATTCAATTTTTTTTTTCAATGTAATTTATCATCCCCCACAACTAAAGTGGAACATTGTCCTCAATGTGAAAGGATAGGGGAAATAGAAAAGATGTGCACAGGGGAAGTGGAGCATACCTGGGTGGAGAAATAAGGGGAAATAAAAATTGAACTAAATAAAAATGTATGTGAAAATTAACTAAAAATAAAACAAGGTAAAACAAAATAAAAATAAAGGAAAGAAAAACATCACAGTCTGTCTGGAGGAGGCTCTAGAGGAATTTCATCTGGTGGGTGTAGGTCTATAAATTGAACCGGCGAGTCTCCAAATTTGAGTCATCATAATGAATTAGTCTTGTTACTTACACAAAAGTTAGCTTCAAATAAATCAATATGTTCTAAGGTACCAGAAAAAACATATGTAGACTGCCTTCCTTGTTTTAGTAAGAAAAGATCTTTATTTAGTATATTTTCTAGGAAAGTCACTTCTTTAAGAATCGGTCTTTGAGGCAAAGTTACCAGAGTAGTTACCTTTGGTTCTACGGAAGCATCAACATTAAAAATTTTACCTAGTTCTTTGAAAATTAAACTCTCATTAGTCTACTCACCCTTTTTATCGGGTGTACCCATCACCTTACCACTGCAGGGATTTGCTTCAGCATTGCGCTCCTTGGCATTTAGTACAGTAGGGAATGATGGTTCCATGACTGTCAATCTCTGAGGGTAAGGTACCACAGGTTGGTACTCCTTACTAGTCTCGCTCTCCACATTAACTGACTTCTTCAATTCTGGGCTTGCTTCCTCTGATTTTTCTTTGACCTCATCTATCTCAGTTGTAACTTTAGGTGTTGGGACAACTGTTGGTCTGTCAATGAGTATCTCAAGTTGGGGAACTTTTTTTCCACTTCTCAAAGTAATAACGACCTCCGCTGTCTCAAGAGAAACATTATGTATTTGTTGCTATTGATGCTAGTATTCTTAAGGATTAGGCTGAGGTTCTACCAAAAATTTCTTTTTTTCTAAGATATTTAACTGCGTGCTCATCTTATTAATGGTGTCTTGCAATTCATTTATAGCCTGAGTGTACTGATTGTTAGTTGTGACTTGAATTTGCATGAACTGCTGAAAGACATCCTCTAGAGACTTCTCCAGTGGAGCAGGTGCTGCATTAGATTGAAATCCTGAAGGTGCATAACTTTGAGAGATCTGTTGTGGCTGATACTGATGTTGAAGGGTAGCTCGACGATATGACGGCTGATAAGGGGATGCATAGGACTGAGAAGGTTGATTCCAAAGTTGCTATGTACTATTTTCCTTTTCCATCTCCACAACCTCCACTCTTCTGGTGAGTTCAGCCAGACGTGCTTCAACACAAATAATCTTTCAATTCATTCCACTCTCAACCATGTATTGCTCTCAATGGTTGAGCTGCAGTCAGTCTTGTATCAATCCTAGTGTTCCACTACTGAGCATAGTCAACTAAATGATCCAGAAAATTCAATGCCTCATGAGGCTCCTTGTCAAAGAAATATCCTAAACACAAAGTATGAACGAACTGCTTTGATTCAGGAGTCAATGCAGTGTAGAAATAGTTGACCAGGCGCCATGATTCAAATCCATGGTGAGGACACATGTTAACTAGACCTCTAAATCTCTCCTAACTTTCATGAAATGTCTCATCAACTCCTTGCATGAATCGACTGATCTGTTCCTACAAAAATTGAGTTCTCTGTAAGGAAAAAAATTTATATAGAAATTCATTTTGCATATCAGCCCAACTAGAGATAGAATTAGGCATAAGAGAATTAAACCACGTCTTAGCCTTGTCTTTCAATGAAAAAGAAAATAGACGCAATCTAATTACTTGATTAGTAGCAGTCCCATCTATGAATGTAACACATGCAAGCTCAAAATTAGTTAAATGCTGATACGAATTTTCACGCTCCATCCCATAAAATTGAGGTATCACAGATATCCTTGCACGCTTAATGTTAAAGTTTTGTGCATTTTCAGGTAATATGATGCAAGATGGTTGTGTGGTTCGTGTGGGCTACAAAAAATCCATAAGTGTGTGCGGAGCAGGTGCAGCCATATTTTCTTCAAAACTCAATATTTTTTTTCTTTTTTTTATTTTTATTTTTCATGAGAAAAATTAAAATAATAGGAAAAACACTAGTTTGAAATTAAAACTGACATTCCCTGGCAATGACGCCAAAAACTGGACTTACTCGAAAAATGAGCAGCTCAGAAGCTATCCCAAGTGTAGGATTTCTGTTGTGTAATATTTAACCTAAGGGCCAGATCACCTCCTCAGGAAATGCATTTTAATTCCAAACTCATGTGATTCCAAAAGAAATTAAGAAAAGAAATTTATTGAACATAGTTTAGATTCAGTTTCCTATGATTTTTGAGATTTTGTGACGAAATTAAAACAACATGAAATTTAATTTATGAACCTAACATGCACTAAATTAATGACGAGAAACAGGAAACAGACACAATAAAATAGGTGGTAACAAAATTAACTTGAAAAAATTATCCTACATCTAACCATTCAGATAGAGAATAAAACTTACGTTTGAAATTTCGGACAAAAGCCTAAAAACGAAAACTCTATTACACAAGTGAAACTGAAAACTAAGGTGTAGTCCCAAGAGGAGGGGGGTGAATTGGATTTAAAAATTTTCTATTAATTCCTTTTAAGACTCTTTAACCTCTTTTATTTCTTTTAACCAATTCTTGACTTGTTTTTTTGATTTATCAATCACACAAGAACTTAGTTCCTTTTATACAATCAACAACACAAATACTTAAACAATCAAATAACCAATCAATCAACCATACCAATTATCCAATCAAATACAATATCCAAACCAAGATATAAGTTACAAGATTTCAGCTTTTGTTTGTTTGCAGCCCTATAAATATGAAAGTTTGATTCAAGCCCTGTGGTTAATGCAATCCTTTTGATAATGAATTAGCTTTCTCAAAGTGATTTTCAAATAAACTCTTAATTAATTTATCTTTAGGTGTTTAACCAATTAATGTACTCCCTTATGGTTTCCACAAAGTATGGTTTAACCAACGTACTCCCTTTCGGTTTCCACAACCCAAATCAAAATTAGACTTTAAGTTTACTTATTTCCAAATATACGTAGTATATATGATTAAAAAAAAAAATTAAATCATCCACGCAAGTTATATGTGTTGAAAATAAAGAGTAAGGGAAAGAGAGAGTGAAACCGCTGTTTTTATGAGGTTCGACTTATCCCCAGCCTACATCCTCGCCTTTGGAAAACCACCAAAGGATTACTAAAATCAGTTCCTTTGCCAGGTGGAACAACACTGTTTACACACAAGGCTAAAGCTCGCCTCTCCAGACGATATACCCTCGTTCGGTCACTCCTGCAATTAGGCTAGAGCAGCACCTCTCTAAGCGATATACCGTTGCTTAGCCAACGATCTGAACACCTCCAATCATCCAAGAACTACAAAAGATATGAAGTAATCTCTGCGTACAATAACACTCTCAAAACAGATTAGATTAGTACAATTTCAGCTCTAGGTACTTTAACAATTTAAATACCAATAAGAAATAGAATTGAAGCTCAAGTGTAGAATTATCCAAGAGTTCCTTTGTGATATGAGAAAACTCAGTATGAGAACCTTATGTTGGTGTTTCAGCAGCAATTCAAATGATTTCCCTCCAACAAGAGTATGAACAATATGAAACTTTGAGAGAGATTGGAAAATTTGATGCAAGTATGCTGTGTGATTGCTTGTGTATAAATTTTTTGGGATTAAGGTAGTATTTATAGGCTTCTTAGAATTAGTTTCCTTGTTCCCCAAGTTAACATGGAGTGTCCTCCAAGTTTTTATAATGTTCATAATTGAAAAACCAAAATTTGAAATTTTCTCGTTGGAGTTTAAAAAATCAAATCCCATGGAGTCAGTCGGCTGGACAGACAACTGGGTAGTATATTTCCACAGGGTTAGTCGGCTGGACAGGCAGCTGACACCCTTCTATCTCCCAAAAATTAATTTGAATAATTGTCACTCGGCTGGCTTGACATAGTTCAAATTTGGTCAGCCGACTAGGCACTGTCAGTCGGCTGAGTGTTTTCAGTTCAATGAGTCAGTCGACTGGGCAGTTAACTTAGTTGTTGTTTTCTATCAGTCAGTTGAGTAAACCCTGAGTATTTCTGGTCAGTCGGCTGACTAGTCCTTTTTCTAGTTTTTAATTTTAGTTTTGCTCTCTTGCTTTTGTCTTTCATAAAACATTTTTCGGGGTTTTAAAATAGGTCTCTAAGTCCATGTATTTTCCCTAAAGAGCTTCAACAATATTTCAAAAGATATTTAAATATTAAGGCACTTACATAAAGACTTCTAAGCCATTTTTCATTCTTAAACACTTAAGTCTTCATGCTTTGTCTTGGTCCTTTCTTCAAGCTTTAATATCAAGTTTATCCTCTCACAGTCATCAAACTTTAATATATCATCCATGCCTATAAGTATTCTTTAAGCTTCATATGATCAGGTTCCTTTGGAATATAAGCTTCAATTGATCCTTGTGAGTACTTGGCCTTGCTTTCACATATGTGAGATCTAAAATATCATCACTCAACCAAATATGTTAAGTTCCACTTGTTTGTTAGCATCAAAATAGGATGTTAAGCCTTGTAAGACTAATAGAAATATTTAACCTTAAAATCTTCAATCAACCACTAACGGAACCAAAATTAAATTTTTAACACAATCAATTTCTTAACAAAACGTAAATTAAAAACTGAACTTTAATAATAACCAGACAGAAATTAAAAATTCCAAGACTTAAATTAAAACACAACTTAAATAAGCAAGATGAACCTAAACAATTATTTAAAGGAAACGAGAGAATGAAAGAGAGATAAAAGAAGAGAGATGGAGCAAAAATTTATTTAATAATAATATTCTTAAATTAAAGAACTAACTTAAACAAAAATTTAATCCCAACTTAGAATAGAAATAAACTAAATTCTTAACCAAAATTAATTCTACACTATTAAATTCAAAGAAAAAGAGAGAGAGAGAGAGAGAGAGAGAGAGAAGAGAAGAGAGAGAGAGAAGAGAGAGGCCGTATAGCAGAGCAATAGCAGCACATGTGTCCTCCCCCTGTGCCTCCTGTCAAGTTCACCATAAAACAACATATGATAACTTCACGTCTGATTTCAACCTTGATGTAGCCAGTATTTCTCAAAACACAAAACATGCAAATAGTAGATAATTTTCTTTTCTTTTTACAACATCCTCAATCATCTAAATCGAAGGTCATATGAGAGAGTTACGCATAGATTACGAAGTACCATCAGTTTTTAGCTTCCAATAGTCGTTCTGCAATAAAAAATACCAAAACTTCATAAATTACTCAATAAAACCCAAATATTATAAATAGGACACAATGTTAAACTATTGAGAGTAAATAGACATTTAATTAAAAATATAATTCGTAATGCATGAATTAAAGCACCTAATTACGCAATTTAAACGCGTAATCAAATAAGTCTCAAGCATGCATGACCAAATAAATGTTTCATTAAGGGGGCACATGCCCAAATCATGAAGTACATGAAAATTCTGGGAAATACAATACAATACAGGGAGTTGCAGTGAAATACATTACAATACTAGAGATACTGAAATATAGGGAAATATCGTACATGCAAGGGAAATACAGGGAAATAAAAATCAAATCAATATCTTTAGTTAAGCTCACGGGCATATTCTGAAGCATCTTCGGAGGTCCTGTTCACCTAATTAGAAAGAAAAATCAGAAAAGTAAGAGATGTTAAATGAAAATTCAAAATAAACATGTGCGCAATAAAATTACCCTCATTTGGAAACAAGTTCTTGAGATAAACTGCAAATTGTTGAAATATTCCCTCCTCAGGCTTGCTGCCTGAATCTCTATTAATTGGAGAATTAACCGAATCGCAAGAATTGGGGAACAAATTTATGTTGGAACGGATTTCTGTTGGGAGGAAGAGAAGGAAGAAAAGACTAGTTGGACCTTACCTAAACCAACCCTATAAATAGGGAGTCTTGCACAAAAAAGGAGAGGACACAGAATTGAGCAATTGACAAAACAATTGAGCAATTGAGAGACAAAATCGAGAGACTGAGAGGAGAATTGCAGACTGATAGTGAGAGAGCACATACAGAGGAAAAATGAATTTCCTGAGGTGTTCAAAATAGTAGTAATCTTTTGAGGCTCTCAGAAGTTGGATCCAATCTCTCGAGTAGGCACTCTGTAGTGCCCTCCCATTCAGAACCCAAAAGCTAACTTAGAAGCCCCTAGAAGGACCTCTAGACAGAAACTCTACAGACTCACAAGAAGGACTAGAAGACCAGAGGAGTGGAAGATTTTAGGTAACTTTGGCTTTTCCTTCCTTATTCTAAGCATGTAATATTGAACTGTGAAGTGTGATTGTGAAAGCAGGAACTTTGACCTGAACCCAAACTTGGGTTTGAACCCCCATACCTGAACCTAAACCTTAACCAAGAGCCAGAACCTAGACTCAAACTTCAACCGTGAACCAGAGTCCCTGAACCAACCCCTTTGAACCAAACCCGGCCAAGCCCTTATGAAGCCTGAACCGAACTAAACCTCAAAGCCCAACTCTTTTTTAAAACCCGAGGCCCAACTTCCTTTTAAAACCTGAGCCCAAACCATTTTTTTAAGACAAGCCTAACTCCTTTTTTAAGTCAAGCCCAACTTCTTTTTAAAACTAGGCCCACTAACTTTTTGAAAAAGAAAACCCAAGCCCACCAACCTGTCTTAGAACTCGAGGCCCAAACCTATTTTAAAAATAAAAAACCGAAGCCCATCATTTAGAACCAAGCCTCATATTTGTCAAGCCCTATATGTTTCAAGCACAATAGGCCTACTCAGGCCTAAACGAGTCCACCCATCCCCATGGGTTGACTCATGCGAGTCAAACTTGTGGCTACCATGGGATTTGGATGAGTTAATTCGTCCTTGAACCCTTACAGAATTGAAACCCTAGAATCATTCGAACTTGAACACAATAGCAGATCAAGCAAGCAAACACACATGGAAAAACAAATAGATCAATAAGATAATAGTTATTTGCTGCTTGATCGAACTGAATAGATCCCCTCATTAGATCTAGTACTGAACTCCATCGTTAGAACACCCACTGGCTTTGATTTTTTCGCCATTGTGAAGGCGAACAATATCGAGTCTTCAACATAACACATCAAGAGATGAGCCTCATCAGGACTAGAACACTTTTGGGTGTTCAGTAGCTCGCAACAATTGAGGGGAAATGAGGTTAGGGTTTCATAGATCTGTGAAGTAGAAAGAAAGATCCGAGATTGAGAAAGAAGAATAGAGATTTCAGGGTTTTAGGGGTTTCAAAAAAAGAGAGTGGGGAGGAGATTTAGGGTTTTAGTAGAGAGAGTTAGGGTTTCAAGAGGTTTCGCAATAGAAGACTGAGAGAGCAGAGGTTAGGGTTTCGAAATAGAGGTTAGGTTTTCAATTAGAGAAAAGGGAAGAATAAAAGATTAGGGTTTCAAAGGTGTTCGCTCAGAGAGGAGAGAAAAGAGAGAAGAGAGAGTTGCAGATCTGAGCTAGGGTTTCAGATCACTCGAAGAAGGAAAAGAGAGAAAGATAGAAAGAAAGAGAGAAGGGAGAGCTTCGGAGGATAAAGAGAGAGAAATGGCAAAAATGAATGAAAAGGTAAAATTTCACCTTTTATATCTTCAGCTTTGAAGCCATTGGCGTGCGACATGTGGTGCTCATCCTACACACACATAGAGTATTACGTGGCTCTTTTGTAGCTGTTTGATTTGTGTTTCTCTATGACAGCCTTGATGGTGCCACATCGACGATCCGAGTTATACTCCACTACCCCACTCGATTGTTGACATGTGGCCTAGTGACGTCATTGTGATGTCAGACCTTGCGTACATGTGTTAGAATTGGTGTATTCCCAAGAGGGGGGGTGAATTGGAATTTTCAAATTTATCACCTAGGTTAAATAAAATGCTCGTATAAAACAAGCTAGGGTTGGTCTATATAATTCCAAATGCGCAGATATAAAAGATATGTGGAAATTTAAGTTAAGCGCATCATTCACATAATAACATACGCGTGCGGTAAATGTAAAGTGCAGAAATGTAAATAAACACACGATATGTTATCGAGGTTCAGCCAACAGTGCCTACGTCCCCGCCTCAAGCTCGCAAGCTAGAGGATTCCACTAATAGCTCACTTAAGGGTGGAGCGGCACCGTTTACAACCAGGTCAAATTAACACAGGGCTGACCTCAACCTTAACCAGGTCAATTAGTGGGGCTGACCTCAACCTACACGCCTTAACAGGACGACGCACCTAACTTTCCTAACCGGGTCTAAGCCAATCCGGGACTATTCCAGGGCTAGTCTCCCTCTTCAGGCCTGTGCCTGGAAATACAACCAAAGTGTATTATAATCAAATGGTACAGTGATTGTGCTTTCGTGTAAAGCAGATATGTACCTGGATGCGCGCAATAATATACACCACAAATATGAAATAATATGTAAGCTCAATGTGGTCTAGATGATTCAACTCTCAAAGGTATTTTCTATCGGTGTAAAGCGTACGTGAGAGTGTCAAACAAACAATATTTGTATCACAAGATATTCAACAAATAGTTTCACACAAAGATGTCAAGTCTTGTGTATTTCAATCATTAAGATATCTCAAGCATGTATGTATTAAATGATGTATATGCTTGGTTTGCAAAAGACGTGTAATCTTTGTATTCAGCAAATAATATATGAGTGAAAGAATATTGCAACAAAGATTTTATCACACTAACAAATATCTCATCAAATATTTTCAAGATAAAAACACAGTAGATATTTGAAAATGTTTTTGCAACCAAAATGAAAATACCCTCTTCTTAAGATCTTGCAATGAAGATGCAAGCTTAGAAGATCTAACAAGGTTTTCTTAGGAAATGCTTATTAGCAAAAGCCTCCTAAGAATCCTAAGGTTTGGCTCTCAAGAAAATCACATCAAACAAATAGCATAAGGAGAGCAAACCTATTAAACAAAACACTCAATCAACTTACAAAATATGTAGGCAATGCTAGAAGGCAAGTATGAGTGGTTTGAGTAATAAAATGAGTAGTATAGGGTTTTTATTTTTTAGAGAATTCTTCCCTAATCAAGGTGGCTAATCTCTCTAATTTTCTCAAATGAACTTGTATATATAGGCAAGGGAAAATATGACCGTTGGGGACCCATAGGGTATTTTTAGAAAAGTTTAATGATGTTTAAGGCATTTTAACCCTGTTTAGAAAAATATTAACCACGGTAAAAATGGGAACAACCCGAGAAGTCCGGTCGACCAAAAGTGGTTCGGTCGACCAGGACTCAAGTGGCTCGGTCGACCAGGGGGATTTTGAACTGAGTGGTCGGTCGACAGGGCAAGGGTGATTTTCAAAAACTCCGAGGTTCGGTCGACCGGGGCCTTTTTGAACTGTACAGCTCGGTCGACCAGACCGTTGGGAATCCTCCCAAGACCCCTCGGTCGACCAGGTTGCTGGAGTACAAATCTGGTCGGTCGACCGGGAGGTCAAAAAGTTGACTCCCAGGAGGTTCGGTCGACCGAGGTCAAATGACCTATAAGGGCTCGATCGATCGGGCCTGGGTCAAACAGTTGACCCGGAGAGGTTTCGGTCGACCAGACCAGATTGAACTGAGTCGGCCGGTCGACCGAAAGTGCACCAAGTGTGCATTTCGGTCCCGAATTGACCCAAATAAGTCTATTTCAAGTGCCTAATAAACATATGTGCATATGTGCGTGTCCTAAGGTCGCTTGGGGTCCAATTTGGAAACACCGAAAAAGTCCAGTGTCACGGTCAACCGAAGGGCACTCTAAGATCTTTCTACGGTCCTTTCTCATTCATGGTTCGGTTTGAGCTTACGTAGTAAATCATACATGTGATGTGCGTGAGCTTATTACAAACCGAATGCCCTAATTACTATTACAGACCAATATAAGTATATTACAAAGAATATGATTTGGTCTTCAAGCTTTTCTTGCTTTGTGCACATCTTGATCTTATCATTCTTGATTCTTGCACAAAACCTCAAACGTTCATTAGATACAATGAGTATTTGTCATAATCAAAACCGGGCGTGACCAATAAGGTCAACAACATGAATGCACCGTATATACATATTTTGCAGGGGCCATTTGTTCTCATGTGGAGACGACACGTGGCCTGACCTTTGACTCGGTTCAGTTATCTGCGAACTGGTTGACCCACTGAACTAGTTTTAAACAAGTATTTTGTATTTTCTTATTTATTGTCTTATTACTTTATTTATTTAATAATTCAAGAAAAATATAGAAAAATCACAAAAAATCCTGAAAATTTAGGAAAAATTCTGAAAAATATTTTTGAGGTCAAAAAATGATTTTTGTACATTTTTCACTTAAAAATAAAAATGGGTTCAAAAACCTCCCAAAATTTTTGTGAAAATATTGTTTAAATATTTAGAAAATTCTATAAATTTTGAAATAAATTTGGGAGTTATTTTCATGATTTTTAGTCCCTATGAATTTAAAAGAGGGGTACAGGCTTTTTAAGCCTTAGTTGCCTTAGTTAAGAGGGATACTTTATATTAAATATGTTATGTGAATATTTGTGTGACCTATTTATTTGCATGTACATTAGTTTTGTAATTTTTCAAAGGGAGTAAAATGAAAGGATTATTAAATTTAATTTGGTAATTGTCAATTGATTAGGTACCATTCATAGAATGTGTTGGAATTGGTGTACTCCCAAGAGGGGGGGAGGGTGAATTGGAAATTTAAACTTTCCTAGGTCAATTTATATAAACATCAGTATTTCATAACCTAGGGTCTTTCTAAGCAAATTTCAAATGTGCAAATAAATATAATATGCGGAAATATAAAACAGTGCATACACGATGTGTTATTGAGGTTCGGCCAATACTGCCTACATCTCGCCTCAGTTTAGAAGCTCGAGGATTTCACTAATGCTCACTTAACGGGTGGAGCGGCATCGGTTACAATTAGGTCAAATTACTAGGGTTAATCTCAACCTTTATGCACTCTCCTTATGGGGCGGAGAATTCCCACTTCAGGCCACGCCTGGATTACAATCAAATAAACTTTTTCGTACAAGCAAAGGTGCTTCTAACACAAGCAGATTTGTACAACAATATGCTCAATACAATTACAAATTGCACTTATGTATGATATGAAAGTATAAGCTCAGTGAAGTCTAAATGCCAACTCTCAGTTATATGCAACAACAACAATTTATATGTGAGAGTGGTGTGAATATATCTTTGAGTTAAACTATGTATATCAATCACAAGCAATAACCTCAAAGATCTCAAAAGAACAAGCAAATATCTCAAAGATAATATATCAAATAAGTATGAGAGATATTTGAATATCAAGCTTGTTTTAAAAAAAATATTTCACAATAGTACAAAATCTAACCTATGAATACTTGCAACAATAATGCAAGACTCACAAGCTCTAGAGAATATTCCCACTAAAGACTTATGAATTAAATCACAAGGGAACTCTCAAGCTTACTCTCAATAAAATCAATATCAATCAAATACAATGAGAGTGTAAGCTAATATGAACAATCTCAATAATACTCTTACCAAAGGATTTTAGCAAGTAGGATGAGTAAGAGAGGGATTTTTGGCTTGTATATGAGAAAATAAGGATTTGGAAATTCAAAGAATTTTGGCTAATGATATTTGCTAATCCCTCATTAATCTTCCCAAATGAAGTAGTATATATAGACATTCATAAATATATAACCATTGGGGGACATAGGAGTCTTTTTTAAAAAATATTAATGAAGGTTAAATAAAATTAACCTTGTTTTATTGCAGTTAAAAATGTTCAACCCAAGAGTTTTCGGTCGACTATATTTTAAGTTCGGTTGACCCAATTGCCAAGTTCGGTCGACCGAGAATATTTTGAAGTGAAAGTTCGGTCGACTGACATAGGGCGATTTCCAAACCCTTCGAGGTTCGGTTGACTATGTCTGAATTTCAGTCTGCTATTCTTTTGGTTAAGTCGACTGAATCAAAAATGAATTAAAAGTTTGGTTGATTGAGTTGTTGAGGGGCAGACACGTGTGAGTTTGGTTGATTGAGGGAGATACGTTCAAAAAGAATATAGCCGACCGAGTGAAGTCAAATTGTTGACTTCCACCTGGTTCAGTCGACTGAGGCATTTTACACTGCCTAGTTTAGTTGACTGAATTTGTCCACAAACGATTTTTGACCCAAATAAAGACCTAAATTAAATCCCTATAAATGTGAGTTATTAACCTATATGCTTGAAGAACTCCTATAGTCATTCTATGGTCTTTTTGAGCTTATGCAATCTATCATGCAAGTCGTGCAATTTATTACAGACCAAATTTAGAAATTAAAAGCAATACAATGAAAAACTTCTTCTTATTTATTTTGCTCTTTAGATTCCCATAGATTATGCTAGGAGTATGCATTCTTTAAGGTCTTTCTAGCAATCACATCACTTTCATGTGTGTGTTTTGAATGATTAACCTGTTCAAGTACTTAGGCACACACATTAGTACTATGCAATTTTTCATTATCAAAATCGGGGATCAGACTCAAAAAGTCAATAGAACGGGTGTGTAGGGGGTGCTAGTACCTTCCCCTCATATAACTAAACTCCTGATCCTTACTTTAGTATACGCAGAACGATTCTATACTTTATTGGGTAGTAATCATGTGTTCTAACCACACTCCAAAAGGTTAGTGGCGACTCCATCATCCAATTTTCCCAAAAATATCAAAATCATTTTTATTTCGCCCACTTCGGGGCACCCTCGCTCTCGGGACGTCGCGACATATAGTTCAACTAAGAGGAGGATGTATAAAGGGTGATAGAACAAAACATATCTCTAAAAAATTCTTCTATACACATAAACTCCAGAAGAATGGTAATATAGATGTTCAGCAGATCCAATCAAGTGATAATCTAACAGATTTGTTCACCAAAGCTTTGCCTACTACAACATTCAAGAAATTGGTTCATCTCATCAAAATGAGACATCTTAAAAATCTTAACAGAAGGAGTTAATATATGGGTGACATCCAAGGGGGAATGTTATGAAAAATATATATGTCACCCCATCTTCCACCACTTCGATTTTTTCACCCCAATAAATGCCTTGTTATCCACATTCCCCTATAAAAGGGCACCCTCCCATTCTAATTTGGGATACGCACAGTTGATGCTTCCATATAAGTAGATATATAGGAAGGATAAGAGAGGAGTAGGATAAAGAGAAGAAAGACATTTGGTATAAGGGATATAGAGAGAAAAGATATTTTGTATAAGGTCGATTCCATATCATCTTATAATTCTTCCCGAGATAGTGAAGTTTTGATCCATCTGCCCGTGGAGTAGGCATAGCCGAACCATGTAAAATTTTTGTCTCATCTCTATTTATTTTTCTACGTCTTTTATAATAATTTTTCTACATCTTTTATAACATAAATAAAATTTTGGTTCTACTCAAAATCAAATTTTTATTTTTTAAATTTTATTTATTTTGGAACATATTATTTTTAATAATCATTGATATATAGGGGAAATATGATAGAAGATAATATTTTTCCTTTTCCTTTCCTCATAAAATCCCTAATCTAAGTGGAATCTTAATGCTGTGTTCCTGTGTTTAGATCTCAAAAAAAAAAAAAAAAAAAAAAAGAAGAAGAAGAAAAAAGAAAAGGAAAAGTAAAAAGAAAAAAAATTTTAATGTCATTTGGTTGTTGATTGATGCGTGGGAAGAGTAAAGGAAAGGAAAATAAGGAGGAAACTTATTTTCCCTTATATTTTCCTTCTCTATTAAATATTATAAAAAATAAAAGTTTATTTTAATATGATTAATAATTTAAAAATATATATTAATGATGTGTAAATTCAAATTTTTGTTGATAGATTAGGTATATTTTTCATTTTGTTTTTCATTTTCCTTGATAATCAAACATGAAATGGGGATTCTTTTATATTTTTCTTTTTTTTTTCTCTAATATTTTATAAGTTCCAAATGGAACCTAAAAGAAGAGGGAAAAGAGATTTCCAGGAATTGCATTTTTTTTTTTGTTTAGTATTGAGGAAAAAAGACTAATATTGTAATCATGAGATGTTAAAAAATTATAAAGAAATGGTAAAAAATTGATGAAGTACTAATAAATACACATACTGACAACAAGACATTTATTAGAGCGAACTGTAAAAATATAAAATGTTTTTTAATAAAATTATTGATTTAATAAAATATTTGACACATGATGGTGATAGGACATGTACTTTTCAACATCATATACAAATATTAAAAATAAATAAAATATATATACAACTTCATGTTTCAAGTAAGGTTTATATTTATGTGCAAGTTTAGTAATCACCTTCTAACAAGAACAATCCACAAATTGCTCACATTCTTCTAAGAAATATGATAGTTTAGTTTAACTTATCTTGAAACCAAAATTCATATATAGAGTACTTGTACAATAAGATAGTCAACTATAGAAGGGGAAACAACCTTTTTTCTTACATGTGATTTTTGATTTTCAATTATTGACTCACAATAAGTGTTATTGAACAACTATATAAATAAAAATTGTTCATGAAAATTCTTAGCCTCAAAGAAAGAGGACTCAAATTTGGTTGATAGTCAAAGACTATGATACTCCATTGAATTTTCTAAGAATGCCCTCCTATCTCTTTCATCATTACTAAGAGTTAGCTTCATAAATCTTTATCTAAGATGTTCCTCTTGCTATTAATTTTGATAATTTCTTCAAAATGAGTCCGAGTGCTATCGCAAGAGAAAAAATATAATAGAAAATAGATTTCTTTCCTATTTCTCTTTCTTTTTCTCAAAAGGTTCTTGATTCAAACGGAGTCCTAAACAATCTTATCAAAAGTGGAAAATTTTTAAGTGAATATATGTGTATGCATATAGTATGTTGGAATTTGTGTATTCCCAAGAAGGGGGGTGAATTGGGTATTTAAAAAAATTTATGCCTAGGTTCAACTAATCGAACAACAATATACCACAACCTAGGGTCTGTCTAAATATTTCCCAATCATTCACAATATTTAAATCATGCACATATTCATAATTAATTAAATCTAAGCATACATGTACAGGAAATTAAAGTGCAGGAAATTAAGAGCAGACACAAGAAATGTTTAGGGTTCGACCAATACTGCTTACGTCCACGCCTCAAGCTAACAAGTAAGAGGATTCCACTAAGTTGCCCACTTGCGGGTGGTGCGACACAGTTTACAACACCTTATCAGGATGGTGCACCTAGTTCTCTTAATTGGGTCTAAACCAGTCTGGGACTATTCACAAGGCTAGTCTCCCTCTTCCGACCACACGTTGGGAACACAACAGATATAACAATTTGAGTACAATCAATGTGTACAAATACCGTGCTTCTATACTAAGCATATGTACTGATATGCTCAAACAATAACCTATGCACTCACAAATAATGGTATTTATGCTCAGGTGAGATTGGTCAAGTGAAATATCAACACACAACAATTTGTGTATATCAATATACGTGTGAGTAAAACCTTTGATTCAAGATATTATAATTAACAAATAATCAAAGGACCTTGGGAAACCTAATCAAATATTCTCAACAAATATTTTTCAATATAATGCCCAATAAAGATTAGGATAAAAGCTTGCAAAAATATGATATATATATATATATATATATATATATATATATCAACAAAAATATGCAAGCTTTAGATACATACATATATATATATATATATATATATATATATCAATAAAAATATGCAAGCTTTAGATACTTGCAATGAAGATGCAAGACCTTAAGCAAATCTAGAGTTTTCCCAATCAATATAAAATACTATGGGAAAAACTCTCTAAGCTAACTCTAAAAAAAAATGAGAGTTGTATGCCTGAAAATAGATGGAAATATGCACAATACTCAAAAGTTCAAACTTTCTTTCAAGTTGAAATCTATTTGCAAAACAAGGAATATGAACAAAAGATTTTCCTCAAGAATAGTTTTTCAAATCAAAGAGTGAGGAGAGTACGCAAATATATTTTGAAAGATTGAAAGAATTTGTTCAAAATGAGTAGTATGAGCAAAAAGAATTTAAGAGAATTTTATGGCTAATGATTTTCCTAATCGGTGCTAATCAAACCAAATGAGGGAGTATATATAGACACTCCAAAAAATATAACAGTTCAGGACTCATTCGGTATTTTTGGAAAAGTTTAAGTATGGTCAATTAAAAATAGCCCCATTTTTATCTTGGTAAAAATTAGACAACCTGAGAGGTTTGGTCGATCGTAATAAGCGTTCGGTCGACCACTTTAAGAGTTTTGGTCGACCATGACATTTTTCAATTACGAATATGGTCGACCGTAGTGCGGGCGATTTCAAGAAATTCGAAGTTTGGTCGACCGAAAGAGGAAACAGTCAACTACTAATTAAGTTCGGTTGACCGTGGCCAAAAGCACTCAAAATTAGGTCGACCAAATTGTACGTGGTGTCAAGCACGTGTCATTTCGATCGACTATTGATGGCCTATTCAAAAATTATTTGGTCAACCATGCGGAGTCAAACTGTTGACTTTTGTATGGTTCGGTCGACCGAATTAATTACACTGCAAAGGTTTGGTCGACTGAGGCCTTGTCAATGTTCATTTAAGGTCCTGATTTTGACTTTAAAGTTTACCCCTGTTAACATAGATGTGACTTATAAATACCGACAGTTTAGTATCTAACAATTGTGTTTCTACCCCATATAGTCTAGCGCACTCTAAAGACACAAATGAGTGTGTAGTTCCTGAATCAAATAATGTAATAACTTTAAAGGAAAACATATAACCATACCTGTCACCACGTCGCCGGCTGTCTCAGCATCACCCGGCATCAGAGCGAACACTCTAGCTGGAGCCATATTCCTTTGTTGGCCCCCTCGTGGTGCCTGATAACCTCCCCTGTATGGTCTGGGAGCATGAGCTGCATTTGGTGGTGTAGGACAATCTCGCACCATATGACCCTACCTACCGCAGCGGTAGTAGACAACCCCACCTGCTCGACACTCTCCCTAGTGTCTCCTCCCACAAGTTTGGAAGACTCGAGGACCCTACACTACCTGTACCTCATGACCTCCAGTCTCCTGCTTCCGTCCCCTACCATGGTTTCTCCTCCTCCACTGATTCTGTCTAGGACCCTGCTGGTAGCCCGAAGATGCTGATCTCTTCTTCTGTCCTTGCTCCTATGCATCCAGACGCTCACTAACCTCTGCCAAGGCTGCCCTGTCAACTAACTTAGCAAAGTCCTAGATCCATAGCACCACCACCTGCTTGAATATACCTCATCTCAAACCTTTCTTAAACTGTCTTGCCTTTTTCACCTCATTAGGTACTATATACGGAGAGAAGCGAGAGAGCTCGATAAAACGTGCTGCATACTGTTGGATTGATAACTGTCCCTACTTTAGACTCAGGAACTCTTCCACTTTAACCTCCCTAACAGTAGCTAGAAAATATCTATCGAAGAACAATTCCTTAAACCAATCCCAAGTCATGGCTATCGGCATAGTCCTTTGCTGCTCCAAAAGTCTCACAGCAGTCCACCACCCCTCAGCCTCTCCTGTTAGTCTATAGGTGGTGAAGAGGACCTTATGTTCCTTAGTACACTGCAATACAGCCAAGTCTTTCTCGATCTTCTGCATCCAGTTCTCGGCGGCTACAAGATCGACTCCTCCTGAAAAGGTTGGAGGTTTCATCTTCGTAAACTTCATGATAGTGCACCAATGGCCAATTGACAAATCACCCTGCTCCTTTGAGCTCCTAGAAATCTCAACCATAACATGCTAAGCCATGCTACGTAATACCGCATCAGAGTCAGTCCCGCCTACACTTGAGGGCCCTGCCCCATCACTGCCACTTGCATGGGGACTACCTCCTCCTTGATCCATCCTGAAAAACAAAAAATGCAACTTAATAATCCTATCCTTATAATTTACCCACTTAACCTAGCCTCTTATCTTAACACTCTCAGCTTATTTCTAACCCTAGTCCTACATTCTAGGAAAATAACCCGACAATAGTTTATTATGGTTTTCCTGAAATCGTCACCCCAAGAAAAACATAGAAACCACCATGGAAGTCCTGCCTCTAGACTGTAGAACAAAACCTTAAATTATTTCCTATACTTTAGTATCGTTTCCACTGCATTCTAAAATCTACAGAACCTAGCAACCTAAGCTCTAATATCAAACTGTAACGACCTGCTTAATTTCACACATTTTTTCCCTAATATAATAAAACCCATATAATAAATCCAGCAGATCATAATCTACCTGGACTCGTGGGTACCAGGGATACATCAGAAAAAAGCACGGAAGCCTAAGTAGCAGGAAACATAAAATCATAAATAACTCATAATACCCTATACAATATCATCAATCACAATACCAAAGTTGCTATACTCACTGTATATACATATATAAACCACCCAAAAAAGTCCTAGGGTCATTCCCACAAAATCCAACTGACCCTATCACAAAATACATACCCTTAAGAAAGGGCAGATAAGCCGTAACTATCACAGCGGAGCTTTATCCGCTCTCCTATCTGGGGCTCTTGAAATGTTTATGAAATTTAGGGGTGAGACACCTATCAGTAAGGGAAGTAAACTAATACTAGTGTGTGGCAACATGAGTTCATCCGTGTTATACATAAAAGCATATATAAGCATATCAACTAAATATGTCTGTATCATTTCTGGGAAAAACATGTGTAGTCTTAACAAGGCAGAACATAATGGATTTTCATAGCATAATTCATCTCATATAGTAATAATACGAAAACAATCCATGTATTACCCCCACATGACTGGGTCGTGTGGCCTAAAGGCGGGACCTGACAATGGTTGGCCGACCATTGTCAAGTCAAAAGTACAGTCTGTAAGTCCGATAGGTCTGCTAGACCTGGTCCGTACACCATAGGCGCTCACACTTCTTGAAACCACATCGACTATCCGTCCTCATGCTACTCCGTACAGCAGCGTTAATACAAATATCATGATGAATCATGAACACATAGCATCGGTACCGTGCAAGTGCTAGCCTAGACCAAGCCAATCAGGTTTTGATAACATATAGCATATAATCAAACTATGATACATGGATATTTCATACTAATAATTTCCAAATCATTATCATCGCATCATTTTGCAAATTTTATATTTATATATATCTATATATCATGAAAATCATCGGCCCGTACGCCAGCATTTCATATTTTACCATAGCTCAGTTCGTATGTCGGCAAATTATATCCATAGTTCGGCCCGTATGCTGGCAAACATATCCATAGCACAGACCATACGCCGGCAAAACATATCCATAGCGTGCCCTGTACGCCAGAAAATCATATCCATAGCACGGCCCGTGCACCGGCAAATTATATCCATATCACGGCCTGTACGGTGGCAAATCATATCCATAGCACGGCTTGTACAACGGCAAATCATATCCATAGCACGGCCCGTACGCCTGCAGTACATGTAAAAATTCTCGGCCCGTACGCTAGTTTTTCATTATAAAAATTCATATCTTTATCATATTCCCAGAAAACAGTATTTCATTATAAATTCTACTTATGCCACACGAAATAGGTTTCATACATATTTAAACATATCATCTTTTACAGCAGTATTTTCCAAATATAAAGCATATATAAATATATTTATTTTCCTGAAATCAGATACTGTAATAACATACATATATTTTTATAAAATTACTAGTTTAGTTTATCCCCTTACCTAATTCCTAAAAAAGCCTCTAAAACAGCTAGTCCTGCACCTGCAGGGTTCCCCGTTCAACACCTTGAAAATAACATTTTTCATAATTAAACTTTAGTATTTCTATGCGTACTACGCTTTCTACAACTACAGGGAAAGCCAAATATCGAGTAAAAGCCTTACCTTGAGTTTGGGATGAATTTCAAATTCATCCTACCGACGATCCACTCCAGCAGATATGCAAAGAATTTCTCCAGGAGTGTCGTGGTGGATTCAGATTGTCAATCCAGCGACAAATGAGCCCAGAAATTAAGAGAGAAGGGTGGAGGGACGAAGGGAGGAGAGAGAGAGAGAGTTTGGGCATTGAATTTTAGCTTAAAAATGAAGTTTGGCCTATTTATACACTAGCCTTCATTGACGAGTCACGTCACCTCGTTGACGAGGTCAATAGGCAATTCGTTGACGAACCCTTCACTCGTCGACGAAATTCAGAGATGCCCAAAACATCCTCTCGGTATTTTCTTGTCAATGAAATGCTCCCTCGTCAATGAGCCCCTCATGCTCTCTCGTCGACGAACCCCCTGAATTCGTCGACGAAGCTCTATTTTCCTTTCCCCTTTTCCCCCCTTCTTTATTATTTAAATATTATAATTTCTCTGGCCCACTACATAAAGAGCAATGGCTAGGTTTGCATTCAGTACAATGCTGTTTTCATTAAGGCATATGGATGTAAATGATATAAGATGATGTGAGCATTTTAATTTATATGATCATGAGAAATATATGCTCCCCCTGAGTTATGCACTTAATCATTTATGCCTTTTCATATTTTTCAAACTATTTAGCCAAGTGTTCAAAGATTCTCAATGATTTAAGCTTGGATTTGAGTTCTTAGGCTTATTAGACCAAAAAGTCACAATACATATTTGTTAAGATGATAAGCCTATGTCTGCCTCTTTTCTTATGAATCTCAAAATGTACGAGGCCCAAGTTTGAATGGCTTTTAATTTTAACTGCTTGTGCATAGGTTTCTTAGACATTTGAATTTTATTTAAATTGAAACCTATAGCAATTATAGCAATAACATGCTCTTCACATAAAAATAGTTCCAAGCCATGCAAGACTAAATGAGAACTTAAGTAGAGAACATCCAGACTTTACTTAAGCATAACCTCTTAAAAGAGGGAGGAAACAACTTTTGATCCTTGGACTTTTCACCTTGACAAAGAAGTCAGGATCTATAGGCCTAAGGAAACTCATTTACTTATTTAGATCCACCACGAGGAGTAGTAGCTGAGCATCTAAGGACTCCATTGAGAAGATTAGAGCAGGTGAAAGTAGCAGGAAGGCTCCTATAGATCCCAAACCCCTCCTCAAGAGCCAAAAAATAAAATTGATGAAAATAACTTTACTAGGGAAGTTATGGAGGAGTCTCTACTTGTAAGGTTATAGATACTAGTCATTGAATCATATGACGACATAAAAGATTCCCTGGATCATTTTGACACCTTTTACACCATCATGTTTCTTTATGGAGCTTCCAATGATATTATGTGTCAGGCATTTGCCATCACCTTAAAGAAGATTGCTTAGACCTAGTATTTAGGACCCATCTCTACCTCAACAAAATTTAATGATCAATTAATAAGTAGCGTATGGATAAGAAAGATCTCCCTGAACCTAATAGAGATTTAATAGAATCTAGGGCAATATTTGAGGGATTAGCTTAAGTGTTTCAACTTTGATGTGCTAGAAGTGAAACTTAGAGGGAGGAGTGGTGGTTATCACCTTGATCCCATCTAAGTTTAATTTCAAATTGTCAAAAAAGCTATCAAAAGACCACCCTCTCTGAGGTGCTAGACAAATCTTAAGGCTATTGCAATCTTCTCTTTTTTTTTTTTTTAAAGATTTATTAATAACCCTCACTCATGGTGGAGGAATACCGTAATTAAAAACAAAGCCTTTGGGAGATTCCAAATAAACAATAAAGCCCTCCCAAAAACTAACCACAAACCAAAACCAAAACCAAATCTAAACAAGCCTAACCACACGACCCAAACTAAACCTACCTAAATCAAACAGCCAAGCAAACTACACAACCTAACACCTAATGCTAGGAAAACCGAGACTATCAAGTCTCAATATGCCTCTAAGCTTCCTTGGAAGCTCATCTCCTTCCTCAAAACTATATATCATACCTTCTTTACCTTGACGAGTAAGATAATTTGCCGCTTGATTAGTATCTCTATAAATGTGTCGAATAGAGAACTGAATACCTTGAAGTGCCAACACAATTTCCTCCCAAAAATCCTATAAATACTACATCAACAATTAATTTAGAGTCACATTTAATAATAATATTATAAAAACCCAGATCGTTACATAACAACACCCCCCCCCATGTGCAAAGCATGAAGGTCAACTTCATTATTCGTACCTTGTTCAAAATAAGAATAAAAGGCACCTTTAAGTTTGCCAGAGGAATCCCAAATGGTGCCTCCACCCCCACACGAACCCAGATTACCTCTACAGCTTCCATTAACATTCAACTTCACAAAACCCGTTGATGGTTTCTCCCAAACAACTGTACGCTGTCTTCTAAGTTTATGAGGCACTATTCGAGGTATACCAAATAAATCAAACCCCCGGACCCCGATTGCAAAATAGAGTGCTTTATCAAAATGCGCCTAATCCAAAAACAAATGGATCTCCAAACACCCTCCTTAGACTCCACCGTATTTTCCATCCTAACTTTGCACCGAAATTGCCAAAGACACCAAGTGATTATAGATTGAATTAACCCAATAATAATGCCATGTTGAGAAGATTTTTTTTTTCTAAAGCAAACCAATTAAAGACACGCCCTCACCAGGTTCCCGCAATGAATTTTGGCAAGCCCAAAATACAAGCAGCTCTATCCCAAATAAACGAAGCCACCTCCCCTAAACTCAACACATGATCAAGCGTTTCAATAGCAATCACATCTTGATGCAAGATAAATATGACAATGCTAGATGTACATATCCATTGGCATGCAATTGAATCATGCCTTCCATATACACACTGAGATTTATTTTGGGAGAAAATTATGCCATATCCACTCCATACCTTGGTAATTGTCTTGCTTTAATTCGATAATTTCCCATGCACTAGATAAGGCTATTGCAATCTCAAGGAGTAAGAGCAAGCTCGAAAAAAAATAGAGCATAAAAGCAAAAAAAAGAGAAATGATCGAATTGGTAACATCTAGAAGCTTACCCAAAAGGAGAAAAAGAAAGAAGAAAGGTGGTTCCTTATATTAGATCACCCTCTTGAGAAAAGGTTCGAGCAGTTCACTTCTTAATGCTTATTAGAGTAAGATCCTTATGCAGATTTGGATGACCTTGGAATTTGCTGGCTATTAATTCCACTAAGACTATGGCCAAGGCATAAAGGATTACCAACATCTCAAAGATTTGATTGAAGCATTTGTATGGGATGACACCTTGGCCCAATGTGTTTGAGATGTTGAACATGCCCTAGGGGAGGCCACAAAAGATCACATTGCCAATGTTATTCTCATAGTCTTTGGAATACTTGAAGGACATCGATGCATAAGGCAATTTTTGAGAACCTCAACAATCAATAAGAGCTAAAATATCTTGAAAGGGGCCTATGATTTTCAACCTAATCATCTCTTTCTTTAATAGGGACATATTTGTAGCATTTACAAAATGGAACCTTGGTAGTCAAACTACCATCACCAACTACAACATCAAGAGAGTCTTGATTGGTAATGGGGGCTTGACTGACAAAGGATACATTCTAGCACACAAAAATAGATCCTAATAAGTTAAAATCAGCAAGGATGTTTTTAGTTGGATTAACTAGGACATTGTACAACCCTTGTGGATGATAATACTTCCTGTATCCTTAGGAAGTGGCTCATTAAAAGCTACCATGATGGTAAACTTCCTTGTGTTAAAAATTCCATTAACATACAATTTTATTCTTGGTAGACCTTCCATAACTTAGGTCAAAGTTGTGATTTTATATACCCTTGATGAAGAAATTACCCACTTCCAACAAGATGCCTAAACTTATTTACCATGAATGATTTTTAATAGTGCTAAAAGGGAAGGGAAATTAGGACATGACAATGGCTGTGGATGAGACCCAATCTGACTCTCGAGTGGTTTAACTTGGGGTGCCAAAACTTTAGAAGACGTTCCTCTTGATGAAATAGTCTAGGGAAGTTGGTCTAATTAGGGTCTTCTAGACAAAGGTACAAGAGTAGATGTTAGACTTTGTTAGCCCAAGTGGCAACCAAGGGGGGTGGGGGTGAATTGGGTTAAATTAAAATAAAATAGATAAACTTCCAAATTTAATGCATGTTCAACACTACAAGAAAAACACACAAATATTAAAGAAAATTATATAAAGATAGTAGGGAAGAGAAATGCAAATACTTTTTGTAATGGATTGAGTACTCCTGCTGATTACGCGTCAAAATTGCGTAATTGGGCATCTTAACCCGGGTTTTACGGTTTATATTTTTAATTAAATGTACAAAATTGTCCAATATTTTAATAAAGTGCCAAAATCATCATTCTTGAACTTTATTGCACTATTTATGAAGTTTTGGTAATTTTTTGTTGCAGCAAAAATCTCGGAAACCAAAACCGACACTTGTTCGTATTTCATGCATAACTTTTCTGTCCGAGCTCCGATCGAGACGATTCAAATTTCTAGAGAAATAGGAAAGGATTATCTACAAATTTTTTGTTTTGAGTTTTGTAAGAAATAGGCTCCAGAAGAGTCATATTTGTGATGAACAGAGAACAAAAAAAAAAAAAAATGAAAAAATATAATAATTCAAGTCCTTTCAAACGGGCCGGGTCAGATTCATCTTGGCTGGATCCGGGTCTAGGGCTTCCCCCCCTATCCTTTAAATTCCCTTCTCTTCCTCCCCCTATGCAGGCAGCCCGAGGGCTCCCCATTCTCTCCTTCTCTTCCTCTTCTTTTTCCTCTTCTTCTTCTTCTTCTTCTTTAATTTTTTTCTTTCTTTGGATCTTGTCTCTCTTCTCAGCTCTCTCTCTCTATCTTTCTCCTTCTTGTTCTCTTTTCTCCTTCCTTCCTTCTCCCTCTAGTTCTTTTCCCTCTCCTTCTTCCTCTTCTACTTTGTTCTCTCTTCCCTTAGCTCTGTCTCACCCTCTGTTTCCTCTCTGTTCTCTGAGTTCTCCTCTGCTACACCAACTCCGGCAGCATCTTCAGTCTTGCAACTCAGCCACTGCACGAGCCTCCCATGCCCGTCACAGCCCAGCTTGCTGCAACTGCCTGTTGTCAGCAACCACACACAGCAGTAGCCTCTCTCTCCACAGCAGAGCATCACACACAACCAGCCCCGAAGCCCCAGCACAGCTGCAAACTCCACACTAGCTGGAACCCGAGCCATCCTCTCCAGCAGCAGCTTCAGCAAGCATCTTCCCATGGATCTCTCTCTCTCTCTCTCTCTCTCTCTCTCTCTCTCTCTTATCTTTTCTCTTTAATATTGATATAGGATGGTATTGTTTTTTTTTATTTACCGAAGGTATTTAAAAAGTTTGGGTTTTGAATATTTTATTATCTTTGCAATAGTTGATTGTTTAATTATTTGTTTTTTGTATTTTATTTTATTGGTAGATTTAGTTGGAAGTTCATATTTAATTACGCTTGGTTTCATATTTAAATTAGTTATTTTTTTCTTTCCAAGATTTAATTTTTTTTTCGATGTTCGGTTTAGTTAGGACCGGTTTTATCAAAGTTCATATTTTTATTTTCTGTCATCGTTCTTTTTTTTTTTATGTGTTGCATTTTGATTTGAGTTCTTGGTTTGTGTTAAAGTTCCGTTTTTTAGTGCGTGTGTGTGTGTTTGATTGAGTTTCCATTGCATGTTTTAATTGCTTATTCGTAGTTGCCATCTTTAATAATGTGTGTTTAGGTATTTCCTTAAGTAGATTAGGATTTCCATACTTTTTTTTTTATTTAGTGAATGTTAGTTTTAGGGTTTTTAAATTACGTGTCATTAATTCATCAGAAGTAAAATTGAACAACCTTGAAAACTCTGAATCTGAATTGAGTTCAGTAACCTTTTTATTTTCAATTGGAGAAACGTAAATTTTAAGATTAAAACGCATTCCCTGAGGAGACGATCTAGCCATTGGGTTTAATATTACACGACAAAACTCCTATACTTGGGATAGCTCTCGAGCTGCTCATTTTTCGAGTGAGTCACCTGCCTACATCCAGTTTCTTAAGAACAATCACCTTGATGTTCCACTAATCCCCTTGCTTTGATGGAGGCAAGGATACCAATTACAAGATATGAATACAAAATGAATCTCACAAGTTAAGATATACAAACGAAAGCACAAGAAAAAAACTTTTAAAGAATTATCAAAGATTATAGCACAAAAGATTTGAGACTTCTCTCAAGAATGATCAAATTTGCGAAAAAATAGAGTTTTAGAGAGAGAAGAGAAAATGATAATTCAATATAGATTGCTTATATTATGTGTTTTGGGCTTTAGGGGGTATATTTATAGAGTTTGAGGTTAAATTAGCCATTTTATGCACGTTGGAGTCTGTCCACTAATGTGATCGGTCAATCAAGTCCCATGGGCAGATAGACTGCCAAAAGCCGAATACCAGGAACATTCTCCATTTTTATGTTCTATTTCTTGCTTGAATCCATTTATGTCACAATTAGTGTATTCTTAGAGATTTACATATAATATAACCCATAAATACAGTTGAGAGAATGTACATACAAAAAGCAAAGGTCTTGAAAGACTCTTGAAGGCTTTTTAATTTGTCCAACTTTAATGGCTTGAAATCTGGTTCAAACACAACTTAATAATAAATCTATTAGTCCAAAATAGTATGTTATCATCAAAACCAAGTGGATGATAAATGAACACGTCTTTACATGGGTTGTTGAAGATTTTCTAGGATAAATCCGAGGATTATTAGCCATTATTTGGGAGTAGATTTTGCCTATAAATCGGAAAGGCAAAAGAAATACATTTTCCATCTAAAAAAGGAATCAAGATATTGCTAAAGAAGTCTAAAAGTTACTAACAATCAAGCTTATATGGAAAGAATGTAATGCTGGTAGAGAAAGACAATGCAAAATGGCAAATCTTTATTAACTTCATCTGCTGATACAAACTGTGCTTGGAGGACTTCTTCCTGCTACCAAAAATGGACTAGTTAGTCAATGCTACTTCAGGGCACATCTTGATGTCACCTTAATACAAGGATAGGACATCTTTCATTGCCCAACAAGGAATGCATTGTTTCCGATTGATATCGTTTAAGTTGAAGAATGCTAGGGCAACTTTGTGGAGGCTGACAAGTCGAATCTTCCAACACTAAATAGGTAGGAATATGAAGGTATATATAGATAAACAACTCAAAAAGAGCACATACCAATGGATGTCATTGACTTGGCAAAAAACATTTAAGATTTTAAGAAGTACAAACTCAACCCCACCAATTGCTTATTTGGAGTGTCCTAGGGTAAATCCTCTGGACTTTTGGTGAGCCATCAAGGGATTGAGGCGAACTAGGGGAAAATCCAAGCCTTAGTGGACATGAGCACACATTGGAATATTCACAAAGTGGTGAAGTTGACTAGCAGGGTCTCACCATGGGAAGATTCATCTCTCGAGTAGTAGATAAGCATCAACAACTTTTCTATGTTTTTTAGGAAAATTCCTAATTTTTAGTGGATTGAGTAGTGTCAAAAGGCATTTAAAGAATTGAAAATTTCCCAGACACTCCAATCCATTGATGCTCTTGTGGCCAACTGCTCTCATCAACTTGCGAGTTTAATTCTTGTCCAAGACAAAATTCGAGTCCACAAGGATGGTTACTATGTCAGTCACTTACTAAAAGGGCTCAAGCTTAATTGCCTATATGGATAAATTTGATTACTTTTTAATCTTAGCCTCGAGGAAACAAAATCCTTATTTCCATGAACAATGGTGGATAAAAATTATTGAAAAATAAAAAATAAAACCAAAATTGACATTTTGGATTTTCTTAAACTACTACTTCTCTTTTTGGGAAGAATATGCTTTTTATGTTAGGTTGTCTTGTTCATACTAGCTCAACAACAAATTTGACTATTAATCATTCAATACCTGCCTAGAAGCTATTGGGCACTTTTAGCTTTACCGTGATCCCAAGAGGGGGGGGGGGGTGAATTGGTATTTTTAAAATTTAAGCCCGAGGTCAATCTCCTAATACCAGTATATTCACAACCCTATGGTCAATCTAGTGCAAGTAATGTAAATGCATACTAGAAAGTAAATGAAACAAATTAATCAAATATACATGCACCAGAAAGCAGTAAAGTAGAGTCGACACACATAAATGTTATCAAGGTTCGGCGAATTGCCTACGTCCCCGCCTTGGCTAACAAGCACAAGGATTACCACTATAACTTGCTCACTTAAATGGGTAGAGCGGCACCTAAACAGACCAGGTCAATTAGCACAGGGCTGACCTCAACCTTTACAACAATCCTTACCAGGCTGGATTACCGACCCCTCAGGCCACGTCTAGAAACACTTAGATTTTACAATCAAATGGTACAAAAGTAGTGTTTTCACGTAAAGCATATTTGTGCTTGAATACGCACAATCACATGCACATCAAAAGCATGGATATAGTGTAAGCTCAATGATGCAAGATTTGTTCAATCAATACTCAACACAATATAATCAATATGAAGCTCAAAAGTATTCAACACAGTATAATCAGTATGATACTCAGGAGTATTCAACACAAGCAAAGTCTTGGAATCTAGACAATGTATTTCAATAGCACATCAATATTCCAAGTATACTAAACAGATAATCAAACTAGTTCCAAAATGGTTTTCCTCAATGAAATAAGCATAATACTAGTTTGAAAAAAAAATACTTGCTTGTTTGAAAAATTCTTTGCACATCAAAAGCAAAGCTATTGGTCACTTGCAGTAGAATGCAAATATCCTAAGCTTCCTTGGTTTAATCCCACACAAGATTTATAATGGAGAAATCAATGGGATAAACCTAGGCTAAGCTCCCAAAAAGATAATCTCAAGCACACACACAAGTGGGAGTATTAGCAAGAAACAACAATCACATTAACACAAGAGAAGCTCTTACAATCTCAGATTTTATCAAATGGATGCAAGTTTGAGAGTATTTGGGAAAAAAAGGTGATTTTTTAGTAGAGAGAATTTTTGGCTTAATCACTTTGCTAATCTTGCCCTGATCATGCAAATGAAGGCATATTTATAGCTAGGTGAAAAATTATAACCGTTCGGGACAAAATGGGTATTATTAAAAAGTACCAAATGATTAAAATCCAATTAGCCCTATTTAACCTAGTTTTACCGCGGTTAATTTAATTTTAACCGGCTGAGGTTCAGTCGCCCAACAAGGCTCAGTTTAAAAATTTTTTTCAAATAAGTTTGGTCGCCCGTATTACCCTTCGGCAGCCCGAATCAAAGTTAGTAGCAAAGCTACATAACTTCAGGTGCCCGGTCAAATGTTCAGTTGCCGGAAACCATGTGTTTGGTCACCCGGGGGTCTTTTTGAACTTAAAGCATCGGTCGCCCGAGTTGGTGAACAGTCCACTTCGAGGGGTTCGGGCACTCGGAGAAGATATGTACATTTAAGGTTTGGTCACCCGAGGGCTGGTCAACATTTTGACTTGTCAAAGTTCGGGCGCCCGAGAACTTTTGTACTCCAAGGGTTTGGTCGCCTGAGCTCTCTTGACTTGGTTAGGTTTGTTCAATTTTGAGCATAATTATAACACACTCATATATTTTATGCTATGTGTGTGAGTGTTGGAGCCTAGGGTATTGCTATGGTCTAATTGAGCTTATGCTATATCCTGTATGCATGACGTGCAAGTAAAAACAAAACATACAAACCACATCCTAGGTTACTATTATAGACCCATATTACAGACATTAAATTTACAATAAAAAATTTCAAGTCTTTGGGGTCTTCATGTTTCTTCAAGTGTCCTTCCTTGGGATATTTATTTGAGCCTGCACAAGCACTTGACAATCATCAAATATCAGTATTTGTCATTATCAAAATCGGGTGCGACCTATAAGGTCAACAGGTACTCAGAGAAAGACTTCTATATATGAAGAGACCATGTGAAGGTTGAAGGCAATCAAAATATATTCATTTTGAAAAAAAATCAAACTTTGTAGCCTTATTTATTTTCACTATGCTAAATTGTATTTCTGATTCATGAGCTTACATTGCTTTATCATATGAAAATTCATCCAAGCTTGATTGAGTGATTTAAACTAAAACGTTGTAGTTTTTTTTTTTGGTGTAAATTGGAGTGTAACTTTGAAGTGGACTAAGGTCAAGGCGCAGTGGAATAATTTCTTAGCAGAGTATCAAAAGGATGAGAAAGTTGGCTTAAGGGATAATTGTTTGGTGGGAGTGAATCTTTTGTGTAAAAATATTGAAGATATAGTGAAATCTCGAGTTGGTTTACTTGGGGTGTGGATATAGGTTAAGTGACAAAACCACTTTAAATTGGGTGTCACTCTTCTCTCTTTCTCTAATTGTACTATAATGTGTCTTATTTTTTTTTGATTACATAGGAACTCTAGCCACTAACAAGCCCTTCGGACCCCCTGGTGCGGCACCAAACCAACAGATCAGCGTCCTCCCCCTAGGTCTCGCTGATCAGGTAAAGTTTAGAATGCGGACACGGCTTCCGTGCATCAGTTGGATGTTTGGCCAACCTGACCCTTGGGACACATCTCCATTACCATCCACGGTCTCCGCTGGCTCACAGGGAACTCTCACCATCCACAGTCCCCACTGGCTTAGAGAGTGAACTCTCACCATCCACGGTCCCCACTGGCTCACAGAGTAAATTCTCACCATCCACAAATACTGCTGGCTCCGTGAGTGTATTATAACGTGTCTTATTTGTTCTTGAGTTAGTTGAGAAGGTGTATATATGTGCTTGATATGAAAATTAAAATCAATTATTTTTTGGGTGAAATTCATTCCAACTTATTTGTCAATAGAGTATTTGTTTGATTTTATATTCTGTACATTGAATCTTGATATAAGAAGCGGATTTTTTGAAAACACCCAATTCTTTCCCTTCTTGGGCACCTACCAGAACCAACATCTTTTTTTCTCTTAATGTTTTTTGAATTCCTATTACATTAGACAAATGACAACAAAAAATACAATGAAAACAATGGTGACAATAACAATAACAACAACAACAACAACAACCACCATCCCTAAAATTGAATATGACAACAACATCATCATCATTATCAATAAACACAACAAACCTTAGTCACCTAGGTGGGGTTGGTTACATGAATCTTTTTCCATCAATTTACACGATCATAGGAAATTTTCTATTGTCTTTAGTAGTAATTAGTTCACTACTTCTAAACTAATGTAATATTTTGCCTACGTTGCAGCTATTCAAGTCATCAGAATCTCCCAGCGAGGAATGGTGTAATCCCAAGAGGGGGGGGGGGTGAATTGATTTTTAAAAAATTTTGTGAAAATAATCTAATCGATTCACCAAAAAAATATCCCAATCAAATTTAATGCATGTATGCAAAAATGATCACAACAATATAAGCAATCATACATGTGCAAATATTTAAATAAGATAAGAGAGAGAAAGAGAGAGATTCACACCGATATTTTAACGAGGTCCAACTATACCTGCCTACATCCTCGCCTTGGGCAAACCCCCCAAGGATTCCACTAAGCTGCTCCCTTAACCGGGCGGAGTAAAACCGTTACACACTCCTTCAAATTGGATGGAGCCCTCCTCTCCAAGCGATACCCCATGCTTGGTACGATTCACAATCCGAATCGTATACCACTCTTTAAATAGGGTAGAGTCCCCTTCTCTGAGTGATATACCCTCACTCAATATGGATCAAATCGTATACCACTCCTTCTAGGTGGAGCCACCTCTTTAAGTGATGTACCCTCACTTAGCACAGTACACAACTCGAATCGTCAATGGTTTGTTTTCAAAAACAAATTTGTGTACAACAAAAGACTACTTTAAGAGTTGATTTGTACAATTTGAAACTGTATACACTCTCAAATAATTTATAAAATGAAGTTTAGTAGAGTATATGATTTTCCTCTAAAAAAATTTTTCAAGTAAAGTTGAGAGTATGGAAAATGATTTTCCTTAACATTGACCTTTTGTAAAATCAAGTATGAGAATCTTTTCAAGCAAGTATATATGAATTGAATATATGCTCAAAGCTCTCTTGATTTACTCAAAGATTTTCTCCAAAAACAATTTTCTAAATGAAGTGTATAAGTGAGTTTGATTAGTGAGAATAACACAAGAAAAAAAAGGATCTCAAGCAATATATATGAGCTTGGATATAAGCCCAAGATTTTTTTCAAGAAACCCTTAAAAATTTCTCCAAAAATATTTTTCACAATAAAAGTGGGAGAAATTTGAATTTGATCTTTGAAAAAAAAGTATAAAAGATAAGAAGAAATCAAAGCACAATCAATAAAGCTTTCAATGTAATTCTCTAAAATTTTCAAAGTGATTGGGCCAAGTAATTATTGTAAAATTAGAAATATGACCATTGCATAATTGTTGGGAATTAAAATAATATTTTAATTCAATTTTTTTTCTAACCGTTGGGGCTCAAAATTGCTTCAACTCGAGAGGTCCGATCGACTGACGAAAGGGCAAAATCCTGGTTGGCCATACAAGGCTTAAAATCTTATTTTGATGATAATAAATAAGATGAACTTAACATATTTGGTTAAGTGATGATATTTTAGGACTCAAGTATGTAAATACAAGGTCAAATGCTCAAAAGGATCATTCAAAGCTTATACTTCAAAGAAAGATGAACAAGTGAAGCTTAAAAATTCAAGGCATAGATTCAAAGATGTCCTAATAAAGCTTGAAGAATATGAGAGCATGGATGTTAAAGAGGACTTGCTAAAAAGCTTAAAGTATATTAAAGCTTGAAGACAAGATGAAATCAAAGAAAGACAAAGCAAGAGAGCTCAAAGAAAGACAAGCATGAAGACTTAAGTGTTTAGAATGTCAAAAGTCATTAGAAGTCTTTATGTAAGTACTTCTTGTTTGAATATCTTATGAAATATTTTTGAAACTCTTTAGGGGTTATTCATTGACTTAGAGACCTCATTTAAAACCTGAGAAAATGTTTTATAAGTTAACAAAGCAAGAGAGCAAAATTTTTTTTGAAAATAAAATGAGAAATCTGAAAAGTGACTGCCCAGACGATTGAGGAGCACCTTCAGAATACTGAAGAAATACTTCAGAAGACTTAAGAATAAGTTTAGTCTACTGAAGAATTTTCTGGAGAAATCCTGAAGAGGCAGTACACCCTCAGAAGACTGAACCCTCAGTTCAGTCGTCTGAACTGAGACTTCAGAAGTATAAACCTACAGTTTAGTCGTCTGACCTTGTGTTCGGTTCAAATTTTTTAGTATGTTAAGGAACATCAGAAGACTGAACCCGATAGTTCAGTCATCTGAACACTATTAACGATTAGAAATTTTAAATGTTTTAAAATTCAAATAATGGATTCTTGTGCCCCAAATTTTCTAAATCTTGGAAGACACTCCAAGTAATCTTGGGCAACACGAAATCACTTTTAGAAGCTTATAAATACATGGTTTTGCAAATCAAATAAAAACAAGAAACACCAAGAATTGAAAAATATGCTAAAAGCCATATTGCAATCAAAGCTCTCTCTTGCTCAAATCTTTACTCAACTGATGTGCTGAATTTTTGAAGTGCTGGTCATCACACTACTAAGTTCTGAGTTGCTAATTCCTATCTAGAAGGAACTTGGTGATAAATTCTCTTGAGCTTCAATCTTATTTCAGTTTGATATTTAGATATTGAAGTATATTAGTGCTTTTGAATTGTACTAATCAGCTCTGTGTGAGAGTGTCCTTGTACACAATCTTGTTTCTTGTTTCTTGTTGTTTCTTGATAATTCTAGGTTGTTGGATTGTTGACCGAGTGTGGGGTATCACTTGGAGAGGCATTGCTCTAGCCTGCTTAAGGAGTGTTTAAGTGTGGGGTATCACTTGTAAAAGGTTTGTTCTGCCCGGAAAGGAACGGTATAGTGGAATCCTTTGGGGTATTGGCCAAAGGCGAGGACGTAGGCTGGGGATAAACCGAACCTCATAAAAAACATGGTGTCACTCTCTTTCCTTACTTTCTTTAATTTCCAGCATATATTAACTGCATGGTTGTGTTTTAATTTTTGATCATAAACACTACATGGATTGGATATTAAATAAACTAAAGATTAATTTGATTTTAGGATTTGCAGAAACTGAAAGGAAGTACATTAGTTGATCAATACAAATTGCGGAAACCATAAGAGAGTACGTTGATTGGTTAACACCCAAGACTTATTAACTTAAAGTTTATTTAAAGTCTAAGTTTTAGGAAAGAGTGTTGGATTTCATATTGTGTTTCATATTAAGAAATCAAATTCATCAATACAGGGCTTGAATCAAACATATACACAAGGCTACATACAAAAACTGAGAATTACCAAAAAGCTGAATATTATATTGAGTGATTAATTACTTTAAAGTTGATTGATTGGTTGGATGTTTGTTTAAGTTTTGTTGTGTTGTGTTGCGTTGAAGTGTTGGATTGTGGATTGATTAAGAAACTAAGTTCTTTCCTGTGTGTTTGATAATTTAACAAGAGGTCAAAGAATTCATAAAAAGAATTAAAAGAAATTTTAATAACCCAATTCACCCCGCTCTTGGGACAACTCCTTAACTTTCAATCCTTTTTCACGAGCTTTGGTCTGCCAAGCACTTTGATCCGGTCGACTAAATCAACCTTCGTATGAAGGTCGGTTGACTCGGCCAAGAAAACTTTCAAGAGTCCGGTCGACTGGGCCCTTTATACATTGCCCATGTAGTCAGTCTAGTCGACTGGGATGAAACATCCAGTCGACTGGGCCCTTTATAAGTTGAGCATTAACACTATCCGACCGACTGGGCTTTACGAGCCGATCGATCGGGCATTAACAAAAATGAGTTCAAGGCCTCAATTTGTTTTCAAAAACATTTTACACCCTTGGAAAAATATTATCTTTGAGTGAAAAGGTTTTTATTAAAATATTGAGTTCTTAAGGTCAATCTATGGTCATGATAGAGTTTCAATTTAAATCAAATGAAATGCATGGACAATTGAAACCTAATTACTATTGCAACTGAAAAATGAATAAAGTCTTCGGTCTTTGATCTTTTGATGTTCATGGAATATGCGTCAAAATATGATCGATGAAGTGCTTCCAAGACTTCAATATTACACTATCATCATCCGTGCTTTCAAAGATTTAACCTTTTCCGCACTTAGCACACAAATGAGATGTTGTTCTTTGTCATAATCAAAGAAGGGATTGGACTAAAAAAGTTAACAATCTCCCCCTTTTTTATGATGACAAGCACATGAGCAAAATTAGATTAGCCTAAAAAGGCCCCTTTAATAATATGCATAATTTCAAAGATATTCAATTTAATTCAAGCATATACAAGTTGAAGACTTTAAAATTTTTCAAGCTTATCATTTAAGTGCATTTTGGCTCAATGCGCATTGTATATTGAAGCTGACTTTTAAAAGAATGTTGATTTTTTGAGTCCGATCCCTATTTTGATGCTGACAAAGCACTTGGAACTATTGTGTGTACCTAGTACTTGAAAAGATCATTAATTCTAAACACACACATGAGAGAGGTTTATGGAGGCTAGAAAAGACTTCAAGCACATACTCTTGGTGCACTCCATGGAAGATGGAAGAGAAAAAAGACAAGAAGACATTTGTTCTTATTGTAATGCATTTTGTTTTGTATTTGGTCCATAATAATGCATGGCATGCATGGTATAAATGAAAGCTTAATAATGACCATAGGGAACCACAGGACCTTAGGGATCACCCTTCGATTGACCGATGCTAGGTTTTTGGGACTAATTAAAAAGCCTAGGCCATAGATCGACCCTAGGTTCCTGCACATCACTTGCATAAATCATACCATATGTATTAAGGGTAACTTCTAGAAAAAATATAGAACTAATTTTAGATTTGAAAGGGTTTTGGTCGACCGAACCCAGCTGTGTATATTCAACTCAGTCAACCGAACCTCTCAGAGGTCAATAGTTTGACTAGGGTTTAGCTGACCGAATGGTTTTTGAACATATCTTCCTCAGTCGACCGAACTGACATGTGTTTGACACCCTACCGTTCAACCGACCAAATCTCTAGTTCATTTTTGATTGGGTCGACCAAACTATATGTTCAACAAACAGAACTTAAATATAGTCGACCGAACCTCAAAAGGTTCAGAAATCACCCTTAATTTAGTTGACTATATCTATAGTTCAAAAGTGCTTCGGTCGATCGACCTTGGTAATTGGATCGACCGAACTTAAAATATAGTCGACCGAAACCTCTTAGGTTGAACATTTTTAACAGCAGTAAAACAAGGTTAATTTGATTTAACCTTCATTAATCTTTTCGAAAACGACTCCTATGTTGCCCAACGATTATATTTTTATGAATGTCTATATATACTACTTCATTTGGGAAGATTAAGGGGGATTAGCAAATATCATCAGCCAAAACTCTTTGAAATTCAAAACCCTTACTTTTCATTTACAAGCCAAAAATCTATCTTTTACTTATCCTACTTGCTAAAATCCTTTAATAAGAGTATTATTAAGATTGTTAATATTAGCTTACACTCTTATTGTATTTATTTGATGTTGATTTTTTGAGAGTGAGCTTGAGAGTTCCCTTGTGATTTAATTCATAAGTCTTCAGTGGGAATACTCTCTAAAGCTTGTGAATCTTGCATTATTGTTGCAAATATTCAAAGGCTTGTTCTTGTGCTTTGTGAAACACTTTTCAAACAAGCTTGATATCAAATATCTCCCTCACTTTATACTTAATATTAGTTCTTAAGATATTTGAGTGTAGTCTTGAATTCTTTGTGGTTATTGTTTGTGATTGATATACACATTTTTAACACAAAGATATACTCACACCACTCTCACATACTGCTTGATAATATTGACATTATCTTGAGAGTAGTCACATTTAGACTTCACTGAGCTTATACTTTCATATCATACGAAAGTACAATTTGTAATTGTATTGATCATATCGTGGTACATATTTGCTTGTGGAGAAGCATTGAAGTTGTACACAAAATTTATATTGAATATCTATTGTATTCCAAGCATGGCCTGAGGGGGTATTGATCTACCCTGTAAGGATCAGTTGTTAGGGTCTTCTCCTCCCCGCAAGGAGAGTTTGTAAAGGTTGAGGTCAACCTTGTGTTAATTTGACCTACCTGTAATCGGATCCGCTCCACCCGTTAAGTAAGCATTAGTGGAATCTTCAGGCTTGTGAGCTGAGGCAGGGAAGGCAGTATTGTCTGAATCCCGAAACCATTTATTGTGTCTACTTTTAATTTGCACAGTTTAAATTTTAGCACTTGAATGTTTGCGTTTAATTGTTTAAACATTTGATTGGATTTATGGTTATGTAGAAAGACCTTAGGTTTGTGCAATACTATTTGAGAAATCTGAATTGACCCAGGAAAAAGTTTAAATTTTCAATTCACCCCCTTCTTGGGAATACATCAATTCCAAAAAAAAAAAAAAAAAAAAAAAAAAAAAATCGATTAAGCACAAAATTACATGATATAAAAATGATTATAATTTTGCAATAGGTATAATGTTTTTATCATTTTCCAATTTGAATAACAAAAAGGTAGGAGGCAGTTGCAAAAGCAACTGTATCTGCTGCAAAGGCCACTGTTATCTTCTTATTCTACATTAATGCAATAATTACCCATTGCTTCTTAATGCTATTTGGTTAAAAACCTTCTCCCCCTTTTGTAAGAAAATAGTTAAAGAATTTTGCTCATAACCCTTCTTCCCCTTTTGTCATCAGCAAAAGGGCTAAAAAAATTTCTCCTTAGTTTAAGAAGACCATTTAAGCAATTAGAGCCCTTAAACTTTTGAATTTCACGACAAAATTGATTTTAAGAAATTTAAGGTAGCATAAGTCATGAATTTTGAAAAAAATCTCCCTTTTTTTTTTTTTTTAATATCATCATTAAGTCTTAGGGATTATGCTTGCTGAAAAAGAAACTTTAACATAAAGGTTCAAGCAAGCTATATTTTTCTAGTAAGCAATTTAAGAACAATTTATATATTAACCAAAAAGTGCAACCATATAGATCCTAAATATCAGACAATTTAATTGCAAGATCATATGGTGAGCCAAAGATGTGTGGCTAAGCAATGTATTTCATTTAAGTTTTTCAAGAAAATAATTATGCTTAAATAACCATGCCACGATACACTTCTAATCCAAGTTGAACTATGGGTGAGTGTAAAAATATAGAACTTAATTTTAAAAAGGCTCCCCCTTTTAATTTGAATACGAGCTTAGATTGAGTGCTGAATGTATCAACCAGTGTGAATAACCACTTTTGAATTTTTAACCTAATTTTATTGGACAATTATTAAGGCATTTTATCTAACCAGTGAAATCATTTCTATAGACACACATGCATTAGGAAACTAAATTTAAGTCATACTAGGTGTTCGTGCTAAGAACAATCCATATCAAATTTGAATGGGTAAGGATTCATAGGAAAGGCAAAGGTAAGGTGTCTGAGGGTGATGCTGATTCAATAAAAATATGATAAAAATGTTCCCAAGCTAGTTTCATTGCGTTTTCATCTTTAAATAATTTTCATGTTAAAAATCACAAAAAAATCAAAAATACAAAATTCACTAAAAATATACAGCTAGGAAAATATTTTCATACTTAGAAAATCATAAAAAAATTCAGAATACTCAAGAGAAAATTGTAAAAATATTTTTGGGACTTGATTTTCATTATTTTGCTTTAATTGTCTTTTTGTTATTTCAAAAGTCAGAAAAATGTGGAAAAATGTAAAAAATTCAGAAAAATAGAAAAAAATCAAGAAAAATATTTTGAGATTTGTAAATCATTTTTGACACCATTTGAATTCCAAAAACCTCCCAAAATATTATTTTCGTACTAAGAAAAATCCTATAAATTTCAAAATACTTGGGAGCTATTTTTGTAAAACCCTATTTTATCGATTTTTCGATCTCGATGATTACAATGGGAGGCATTAAGCTCTTCAGAGAATGGTATGCCCTGGTTCTGAGGGAATACTTATATGGTATTTTATTTTGTGGATTTTCCTTGATTTTTGAAAGGGAGTAATTTTCAAAGGCTTATGAAATTTATTTTGGGATAATTTTCGATTAATTAGGTACCGTTAGTAAGAACGGGTGCTTAGGGGGTGCTAATACCTTCTCCTCACGTAACCAAACTCCCGAGCCTGACTCTGGTAGCGCAGATCGATTCTACCCTTGATTGGGTTATAATCAAGTATTCTAACTACACTCAAAAAGGTTAGTGGTGACTCCATCACATCATGTTTTCTCCACAAAAATCACATTTTTAAAACTACACACTTTATCTTATTTTTGAATCATCCCAAGTTCATATTCGGGAACCTCGCGACAACTTGGCGACTCCGCTGGGGATACTTGAGAGTTGAGCCAGTGATTAATCATCAATTATCCCAATTTCAAATAGAATAAACCTTTTGAGCACTCCCTTTCATTTTTGTGCAAATTGATAATTTTATTGTACATATGTAAATAATTGTGTATATAGGACTAACTGTAATTGCTTTGCTTACTTTTGTAGTTGAATAAGCATGTGATTAGTTCCGAGTGCTTTATTTCCATGATTAAGCCTATGATTAATTGTGCATACCTAGTTTAGCATGTGATTGATTGTGAAAAATTTGTTAAGCATGTGATTAACTATACAATCTTTTAACCATGTGAATATTTTGTTTAAATAAATATATGGATGAATGTGGGGTAGGGGGATCAGGTTAAAATTAAATTCTTACACTTTCACAGCTCTATATATGGGCTTCCTTGCTAGGATTAGAAAGAAGTGTAATAGTGTTAGTCCCCATGTGGCAGAGCTTATGGGGACCCACGAACCACTCCGCTCAGTGCGAGCTTTGTCTGAATCCCTATAGGGAAGGATTGAAGTTCAATCTGGGGTCCTTTTGTTTATAGGGATTAGAGTTTAACCACACATGTTTATCTAAAATCCCTCTATAACGCCCCAAAAATTTTTCTATAAATTTTTTGTTTCATAATAATAATAATAATAAAAAAAAAAAAAAAAAATAATAATAATTATACTCCGATACCATAAAATATAATCCGAGTCAATCCGGACCCAAAGGGGTATTGGGGATAAACCTATCCATATATACGTACCAACTAGGCAGCGAAAACCATGATGAACTTAACCTTATATACAATACCCGAGTTTTATTATAACCAAAAATACACATATACATCCCAAAAAGGACCATAAATGTCCTAGGGTGATACCCCAAAAATCCATCCTGATCTCAACCCAACTACTTACCCTTTAGCCAGGGGAGCACTAACAGCCCCCTCTATCTCAGAGCTCACTCCGCTTGTTTGTCTGAGTTTCCTAAAATGTTTGTATTGCTGGGGTGAGACACCTCTCAGTAAGGGAGACAGAAAAATATTAGTGTGTGGCAACACGAGTATTATTGTGTTATAAACATATACTGTTCGTGATAAACTGTATCTGATAAGTAAGGAAAATCTGTACATAGTTTAACTACATTTGACAAGTTAGGTAAAACTATTCTGTATAAATTTGAATAAATCGTAAATCAACATAACATACTGTATCATACTAAATTTCTGTATACATATAAATCATTTGCTCTATCTGTATATTACTAAAATTATACCATGGATGGATAACTGTATATCATGAATTAACCTCGCATGATTCGGGTTGTGCGGCTCGTGAGCTGGACTTAACTCAGGTTGGCCTACAAGGCTAAGTCAGACTGCAAACCTCTATAGTATGATTGGCCCGCTCAACCTCGTCCTAACTACCAGGTAGCTCTTCGTCCCTCTTATGGGCATAATCGACTGTCATTCCACACTCTATCTAAGATGTGTGGTTGCACTATCGATACTATATTAGCTACGGTTTCGTGCTCTGAACAAACCTAGTCCATCAGGGATTCTGATATCATATAGTACATTTCATATAATATATAACCGAAACATATCTCATTTCATATTTCTGCATAAAATCTGTCATATCATAATTTCTGAATAAACTATTATATATATAAATCTATTCATGACATCTGGGCTGGTTGAATAATCACGACATCTGGGCCGGCTGAATAATCACGACATCTGGGCCAACTAAATAATCATAGCATCTGCGCTGGTTGAATATCATAATATACTAAAAATATAATTTTTGTACTATTTATAGTTTTTAAAAAACTATCGTCAAATCATGCTTGTACTGTGAATTCATAAAATATTTTGACATACCATTATTTACAGTAAAATTTATACTCATGCCACACACAAGTGAGTACTACTCTGTAATATATTATCTGGCCTAGGAAAACATATATTGCTGACAAAATAATATTAAATCTGTTTTCAAAATTTCCTCAGTTCAACACCAGTATTACCAAAAACTACACTAAATCATATATAAATTTCTGAATCAAATATTGTATATTCAATAATTAATTTCTTGAAAATACTTGATTTAATCTATGCCCTTACCTGTTTCCTGAGAAGCCTGTTAAAAAACCCTAAAACACGTGCACGGCGTTCAGAACTCAAAACCCTAAAATCGATTTATCCCCAGTTCAATCAACTCAACCCTAGTATATTTATCATCTAACACATTTCCTGGTTCCTCATACTCCAAATAATCATTTAAACCCTAAAATAACTCACTTCCCTAATTTTTGGAGTGGTGCCCAAAGACTCCAAGTCAACAATCCGCTCCAATCAACTTGCAGAGAATCACCCCCAGATCATCGTGGTGGATCCTGATCGTTGAAACATGGTAAAATCGTGCCGAAAATGAAGAGTAAAAATAGAGAAGCCGAAACCTAGAGAGAGAAAACCGAGGGGAAGAAATTTTCTCGCTAAAAATATGGTTTTATCCTATATATAGATGGTTTGCCACGTGTCTTCATCGATGAAACACGTGTACTTGTCGACAAGTCACAGAAGGGCGTTTGTCGATGAAGATAATGGGTTCATTGACGAATCCTTAATAGTTTGAAATTCTCTACTCTCGGTATCTCCTCGTCGATGAGACATGTGTACTCATCGATGAGACCAAGAAGGACATTCGTCGACGAAGACAATGGGTTCGTCGAAAAGTCCCTGCTGATGCCCCTTTTTAAATTCCTTTTTCCTTCCTTTTTCCTTCCTTTTTCTTTCTCTTTATTTTCTTTTTCCTTTATTATTTTTCATAAATTAAATTTTTTCAGGTCTCTACATTCTCCCCTCCTTATAAAATTTCATCCTAAAAATTTGCTATTTATCTCATGTATCAATCTCTGAGGAAAACCCACTATAATTTTATTAATTACCCTCACTCATGACAGAGGAATACTATGGTTACATTTATGGTCTTGGGAGATTACAATAACTAAACAAAACTCTCCAAAAACCATCAAAATAGAAAACTATTACATAAATCTGATTAACCTGCACAAAAATCTACTTACTTACATGCTTTCTTACCTGAACCCTTACCTCTCTCTAGCTAATATTGGATCCCACTAAATAAATATGGGTACTTCTGATGCATTTCCTCCTCTAGTTCCCATGAAACTTCCTTAACTGCATGAGTCCTTCAGAGTACTTTCACTAGTGAGATTTTCTTGGTACGTAATTCCCACTCTTTATGATCTAAGACGTGAATTGGTGTTTCTTCATAAGATAAGGTCTCACCAATCTCCAGTGCTTCATAACTTATTATGTGAGACAGATCTGGGATGTATTTCTTCAACATGGACACGTGAAATACATCATGGATTCTGGATAGTGCTAGGGGTAATGCTATCCTATAGGCAACTGGGTCAACTCTTTCCAATATCTCAAATGAGCCAATAAACCTAGGGCTCAGCTTGCCCTTTTTCCTGAATCTCATTACTCCTTTCATCGGCACAGTTTTTAAGAACACATTATCCCCTACATCAAATTTCAGCGCTCATCGACGGATATCTGTATAGCTTTTCTATTGGTTTTGAGTTGTCTCAATTCTCTCCTAGATAAGCTTGATTTTCTCGGAAGCCTGCTGTACCATCTCTGACCCCAATATCTGCTTCTCCCCAATTTCATCCCAATATAATGGAGATCGACATCTACGACCATACAATGCCTTGTACGAGGCCATCCCAATACTGGCCTAGTAGTTGTTGTTGTAAGAAAACTCCACTAATGGTAGGTACTGGATCTAGCTATCTCCAAAATCTAGCACACAGGCCCGTAGCATATCCTCCAATATCTGAATAGTCTTCTCCGTTTGTCCATCGATCTGAGGATGAAAATTCGTACTAAAAGCCAATTGGGACCCCCAAATCTCTCTGGGACCCCAAATCTAGCACACAGGCCCGTAGCATATCCTCCAATATCTGAATAGTCTTCTCCGTTTGTCCATCGATCTGAGGATGAAAATTCGTACTAAAAGCCAACTGGGACCCCAAATCTCTCTGTAGGCTTTTCCAGAACTGAGATGTGAAATGTGGATCCCGGTTATGAATGATGGACACAGGCACTCAATGCAGTCTAACTATTTCTTGTACATACAGCTCTGCCAATCTACCTATGGAGTAGTTAACTCCGATGAGAAGAAAATGGATGGTTTTTGTCAGTTTATCAATGATCACCCAGATGGCATCCTGTCCATGCAGTGCTGGTGGTAACCTCGATACGAAGTCAATAGAAATATGCTCCCACTTCCATTCAGGAATGAGAAGTGGTTGCAATCGCCCCGCCGGTCTCTGATGCTTAGCCTTCACCTGCTGGCATATCAAACACTGCTCTACGTATTCAACAATTTCTCTCTTCATATTGCTCCACCAAAAGAATAACCTTAAATCCTTGTACATTTTCGTACTCCCTAGATGTACTATATACAGGGAACGGTGTGCCTTATCCAGAATGATTCTTTTAATCTCAGCATCTGCAAGCATATAGAGTCTGGTATGGAACCTCAAAGCTCCGTCATTTGAAATACTGAACTCTGCTCCCTGACCAGTCTGCACCTTATCCATAATCTTGATTAATTCCCATCCTTCACTTGAGCAGCTTTAATTCTTTCCTGTAATGTGAGATGTACAACCAAATTAGCGATAAATGCCTGATGATTACTCTCTACAATCTCCACCCTGAGTTTTTCCAAATCCATTCTGACCTAATGTGCAGTTACTATCGCTGATACAGATGCGTTCCCTGATTTACAACTCAACGCATCAACTACCACATTTGCTTTTCCTGGGTGATAACTAATGGTGCAATCATAATCTTTAATTAACTCTAACCACATTCTCTATCTCATGTTCAACTCCTTTCGCGTGAAGAAATATTTAAGGCTCTTGTGGTCTTTGAAGATCTTACACCGACGCCCATATAAATAATGCCTCCATATCTTCAGTGCATAAACCACTGCTGCTAACTTCAGATCATGGGTAGGGTAATTCTTTTCATATTCTTTAAATTATTGTGTCAGAGGCCTTGATAGCCTAGAAAATGCCTCTATGAACCGACGATAATATCCCGCCAGTCCCAAGAGACTTCTAATCTCCTAAATATTCCTTGGTCTCGCCTAATTCACCATTGTCCCTATCTTATTGGGATCTACAGAGATTCCATCCCCGGATATCACATGCCCAAGGAATACAACTTTCTCTAACCAGAATTCATACTTCTTGAATTTGACATACAATTTTCTTTCTTTGAGTATCTGAAGTACCAACCTTAAATGTGTCTCATAGTCCTCAAAACTCTTCGATTAGACTAGTATATCATCAATGAAAATCACTTTGAATTGGTTTGGGTACTGATGGAAAACTTTGTTCATAAGGTCTATGAATGCAGTAGGAGCATTCGTCAATCTAAAAGGCATAACCAAAAACTCGTAATGGCCATATCGAGTTTGGAACGCTGTCTTGGAGACATCCTCTGCCCTAACTCTCACTTGATGGTACCCAGATCGTAGATTAATTTTTGAGTAAACCTGTGTACTCTGGAGCTGATCGAACAAGACATATATACAGGGAAGAGGATACTTATTCTTAACTATTACTTTATTTATTTCTCTATAGTCTATACACATCCTCATCGTCCCATCTTTCTTCTTCAAAAATAGAACTGGTGCTCCCTAGGGAGATATATTGGATCTGATAAATCCCTTATATAATAAGCCCTGCAACTGATATTTTAACTCTCTCAACTCTGTTAGAGCCATTATGTTGGGATCTTTAGAAATCAGTGCCATCCCTGGAAGTAAATCAATGGCAAAGTCAATCTCACGATCAGGAGGCAACCCAGGCAGCTCTTATGGAAAACATCTGAAAATTCCTTCACCACTAGAATATCGGTAAGCTTCAATTCTTTCTCTGGCACTTCCTTTACACAAGCTATATATATCTAACACCCATTCAGGAGTAACCTCCTCGCTTGAATGGCTGACACTAACTATGGTGAGGAACGCACGCGCGACCCCACAAATTTAAACTTGTGCTCTCCAAGAGGTCTAAATATCACCTCTTTCAGATAACAGTCGATGCTGGCATAATTAGCAGCTAACCAGTCCATTCCCAAAATCATATCGAATCCATGCATGTTTAACTATTAGGTCAGCTGATAATACTCTCCTCTGAATATCTACTGGATAGCCTCTGAGCACCCTTCGACACCTCACTACTGATCTTGTCAGTGTGGCTACTGATAACTCAATGTCAAATAACTGAGTTTCTACCCCACATAATTTAACATACCCCATAGACATGAACAACTGTGGGGCCCCTCAACCAAATAAAACAATAGCTTTAATTGAAAGCGCATTAAATGTACCTGTCACCACATCGCCAGCTGATTACGCACTTAAATTGCATAATTAGGCATTTTAATTCGGGCATTAGGGCTTATATTTTTAATTAAATGCCTAATTACTCTCAATATTTTAATTTGTCAAAATAAATCTCAACCAATCTTGAAAATACCGAATCTGAACTGAGTTTAGTAACTTTTTATTTTCGATTAGAAGAACGTAAAATTTGAGATTAAACTGCATTCCCTGAGGAGACGATCTGGTCCTTGGGTTGAGTATTACACGACAAAACTCCTATAGTTGGGATAGCTTTTGAGCCGCTCATTTTTCGAGTGAGTCAAGTTTTTGGTGCCGTTGCTGGGGAGTGCTAGTTTTAATTTCAAATTTTGTGTTTTTCCAATTATTTCTGATTTTTCATTAAATAAAAAAATAAAAAATACAAAAAAATCAAAATAATCAAAAAATAAAAAAATTGAAAAAAAAAATTGATCATGCTTGTTTGCTAATGTGTTAGTGGATTTCTGCTGTCTGCATTGATGTTTGATGGCCTGGGTTCGACATAATTTGAATAGACTGTCTAGAATTTTACTTAGCACTAGTTGGAATACACAAAGCACAAAATCTGACTGTTCTCCTGTTAGTTTTAAGAGTGATTCTGAAATTGATTTGAGATATCTGTTTGACCAATTTTTTGAGGTAGTCATGGTTGCACCTGCACCACGTACACTTCAAGATTTTCTATAGCCCATGCGCACATCTACACCTTCATGCATTGTGTTGCCACAAGATGCACCGAACCTCAATATTAAGCATGACATGTTATCTGTGATACTCCAATTTCACAGGATGGACTCTGAGAGTCCATACCAACACTTGACAGATTTTGAGTTAGTTTACACCACTTTCATTAATAGGACTGGAACTGATGAATATATCAAACTTCGCTTGTTTCCCTTTTCTTTGAAAGCTAAGGCAAAAATATAGTTTAATTCTTTGCGACCTAACTCTATTACTAGTTGGGCTAAAATGTAGCGTGAGTTCTTACATAAATTCTTTCCTTTTCAGAGAACTCACTACTTGCAGGAGCAGATCAGTCAGTTCATGCAAAAAGATGACGAGACATTCCAGGCCTATTGGGAGAGATTCAAGGACCTAATGAACATATGTCCACACCACAGATTCGAATCTTGGAGGTTAGTGAATTATTTTTATACTGCTCTAACCCTTGCGTGTAAAAATTTGTTCAGACTATGTGCAACGGGGAGTTCTTCCGCAAGGAACCAGATGAGACTTTATCATTCTTTGATTATTTAGTTGAGAGTGCCCAACAATGGAACACACGTTATGAATGGACACCGATAGCAGCACAACCTCTCAGAGCAATTAGTGGTGGAGGTAGATACGAGGTCAAAGAGGAAACTAGCTTATAGGCTCTTGTTGCTGCGTTGTCTAAGAAATTGGAGGTTATCGAATTAGAGAAAGTGAAAGTTGAGGATTGCTCTATCTGTGAGACCTCAGACCACAGACCTTGGGATTGTCAATTCCTACTAGTATGATAAGAGAGTAGATCTGATTGGGTGCCATCAAAAAATTGGGTCCATAAAACGCAGAATTAGCTGCTCTCGAACACTTATAACCCAGTATGGCAAAATCATCCGAACCTCTCATGGAGAAATGATCAGTCTGATCCATTACCCTCGCGGTATTAGCAAGTTCCTTAACCTTACGCACCGCCTTCGCAACCGAAATATCACCCAGCTGCAGCTCCTCAGCTGCAGTATCAGCCGTAATAGATTTCTCAGAGCTACGCACCATCGGGATTCCAACCAACTCTAGCTCCCATTCCAAAAAAGAAATCTCTTGATCATAGCATGGCGCAGATGGCAAACATGTTTCAGCAATTCATGTAGATTCACGTCACGGCCAACAATCAGAGTAATCAATCCTTCAGTGAATTGAAAGATGCCATGAATAAGATAAGTACATAGTTGAACACCATGGAAAAAGGAAAATTCCCTACATAGCCGTAGCCTAATCCCCAGGTATATAGACAACAATAGCAATCGGTGCACAATGTTTTAGGGGATGCTTTTGAGTCAGCCAAGGCAGTTATTACCTTGTGAATCGAAAAATAAGTTGCCCATCTTGAAATGCCCACTGATCAACAAATAGTTGCGCCTCCACCTGAGGTGACAGATGAGACAAATGAGGGAAAAGAAAAATTAGATGAAACCAGTTCAAGTTTAAAAAGTTAGATACTAAGGAGGATAAGCCGGTCAAGGAGTATCAACCTGTGGTACCCTACCCTCAATGGTTGACATCTAGTCAAAAGAATAAGTATCACACGGAGATCCAAGAAATATTCAAACAGGTGAAGATCAACATTCCACTTCTAGAGGCCATACAACAAATCCCTACATATGCAAAATTTCTAAAAGACCTATGGACAGTAAAAAGGAAATTGAACGTGAAGAAAAAGACTTTCTTGACTGAGCAGGATAGCACGTTGATACTAAGTTAGACTTCACAGAAACTTAGAGACCCTGGGTCTCCCACGATTTCGATAATGATTGGTGAATCTCGAATCGGGAGAGCTCTATTTGATATAGGGAGTAGTGTGAACCTGCTCCTGCTTTCGATATATGAACAATTGGGTTTAGGTGAGATGAAGAAGACTACTATTATGCTATAGTTAGCAGAAAGATCCGTAAAAGCTCCACAAGGCATTGTTGAGGATGTATTAATTCAAGTCGACAAATTTTACTACCTAGTGGATTTCGTTGTTCTAGACATGCAGCAGCCTGTGTTCACCATATATCAGGCCCCTGTTATTCTTGGACAACCATTCCTTGCCACTTCTAATGCCTTGATTAACTGTCAAAGCAGAGTACTCAAGCTCACATTCGGAAACATTACATTGGAAATGAACGTGTTTAATAAGATGCCGACTGGGTGTGATGATTCGGAAGTACACGCATTAGATGTGGTGGATGACTTGGATACGTTGGAGCTGTTTTCAGCATTTGGTCCTAATGGTGCATATGAGAATGAAGCTCCTAAACAACCTGCGGTAATTGATGAGAAAGTTCCATTGATTAGCTCATTACTTGAATCTGAGGGGCAGTCCACAGAGATAGATGCAATACCGATTCGTGATGTGCGATGGAGACCACTGGAGTTGACAATGTTAGACATCATCTATCCAATCACCGACATGTCATGCGGCCCTTGAGTTGATGATATTGTGAACTGCCTTGCCACCAATCAAACACCAATGCAGGATAAGCAACAATTCTTTTCAGAAGTCAAGATCATATTTGAGAAGACGGGTTGTCCTAACCGCAAAGTATGGCTCAAAAAATTAGTTGATGCATGCTAGGCTCACCGAACTGCAATCAATAAAATTTCAGGGATGACTCCATACAGGTTGATTTATGGTAAGACATGTTATGTACCCATTAAAATTCAGCATTATGTATTTTGTATCATAAAACAGATTGACTTTTTATTTGATAATGCCATAGGGTTGAGAAAGTTGCAAGTGCATGCGCTCACAGAATCTAAGAGGAAATTCTATGACAAGGACCACTTAGAGAAGAACCAGATGAAGGTGCTGCATAAACTCAAGGACAAATAACCCTTCCCAAATCAACAAGACCCTCTCTACACATCTAGATACCATATGTTTCCTTGGAAGCTAAGATCCTGATGTGGCTCGTATATCGTTGAACATGCTCATTCCTATGGCACAGTAGAACTGGTGGATCCAACGAATGATAACAGCGTCATGGTCAAGGAACAACAGCTCAAGTCTCCCACGATCCCATTCAATCCCGATAAAGAGGTCTTGCTTCTGCAAGACCCTAGGGGAGTCCTCTGACCTTTCTATTTTACTGCTTTTTTTTTTTTCATTTTTTTTTATTTTTGTTTTATTTGTTTTTATTTGCATCTTTCCTTTCTTTTTTCTGTCGCATTAGTCAGTAGTGATTTTCTATTCTTCACATACTTGCATATAACCTAAGAATTACACACTTGAGTCATTTATGTGTAGTTTCTCTTTATATGACTTGATAACTCCATGAAGAATTGATTGGTAGTACACTTGTGTTAATCTGGCTATATAATTTCTTGTATTTACACGACATCTCACGAGATTAAATAGACACATTGACGTGATTCCTTACACTCAGGGTACCTTGTGAGCACTAAGAGAACACCTGTGGCGTCTATGACACCTTGTGAGATATCCTTGAGCTATTTATCATTCTTTTGCATGTTAATATCAAATCAGAGTTCATGGAACTCAGTTCTCTTTCCTTCTGGATGATTCCTTGTACACTAGTCTCTGTTTTTGATATGTTAGCCTTGAGGTGACACCTAGTGGGGAGATAGAAACCTAGGGCTTGTAGCCTACTCAATATGTGAAGGCTGAGCCACCCCTAGAAATAGACTTAGTTCATGGATCATTGTTCGAGCTTAATTCTTGTTGATGGTATGAAGATAACAAAAGAAGTGTAATGATTGTCCTAATTGATCAAGAAAAGACAGAAATTGAAGAATGAGCAGAAGAAAGAATAAGAAATAGAAATGCACATGAAATGAAATGCTAATGCCTGTTCCGCAGAAATACCACAAAAAAGTCAAGGACACAACACATGTTCTCCACGCATGAAGATTCTTCAATCGTTTAATGCCTCATATATATTCACGTCAAGTTTATGAATGAGTTAATCTAGGGTGGTCTTGGTTGGATATGGTGAGTAGGTGAGAAGATGCTAGGGTGAAGGACCGGACACCTCACAGATAGGTTAGATCCTTCTCAGAGTAGTCCACTTTATATACTTAGCATTTGTTCCTTTCAATATGTGGGATGTTTGATCGCGACACTCCTCACATATGACGAGTGAACCTAATTTTTTTGAGTATTTTTTAGGGTATACCAGTTAGGCCGAGTCAAAACGACTGTTCTGTAGGTGTTTACTGGTATCCTAGGTGTAATAAGTCACACACATCACACACACCTCGAGATTTTACCTGCTACACTCGAACTTATATAACCACATTAACTCTGAATTCTACCACTGGTTAACTTCATGTGAGTATATAGTTCATAATTGCTATATAAATGATGAAACTTGCATGAGTGATGCTTCGGAGTTGTGTGCATTGAATATGAACGAGATTGTGTGAAATTCAGTTATATCCCTGTATGTGAAATGGTATGATTGTGTAGCATGTGCATTAATTTCATGTTTTTTGGAGTTAGTATTTGTGGATACCGCCCTGAAATTCATTCACGTTATTTTCTAGAGACTAACAAAACGTTAGTTGGGGGTGGGGGTGTGATTACGTGCTTAAACTATGTAATTAGGTTATTTAATCCGAGCATTAGGGCTTATATTTTTAATTAAATTCCTAATTACTCTCCATATTTTAACAAGGTGTCCTATTTATAATATTTGGGCTTTATTGAGAAATTTATGAATTTTTGCCTTTTTTTTATCATAGGAAAATTTTCGAGAGCTAAAACCGGCATTAGTTCGTAATTCGAACATAACCTTTTCATCTAAGCTTCGATCAAGACGATTCAAAACTTTGAAGAAATACGAGAAGATTATCTACAACTTCTATGTTTTGAGCTTCAAGAGAAATGAGCTCTAGAAGAGTTAAAACGGGGATCAAATAAAAGGAAGAAGAAAGAAAAAAAAATAAAAAAATAAAGTTGATATGACCCGGCCATGCAGTCAAGTTGGATCCACTTATGCAGGTCGTTATGTGGGCGTATGGGTCGTACGGCTCTCACTCCTCCTCCCCTCATAATCCTTCTCCCAGCCACGCACCCCCACAACCTTCTTCCCTCTCTTTCCCTTCTTTAACCTTCTCTCCTTAACTCTCTTTCTCTCACTCTTCTCTTCCTTACCTTTCTCTCTATTACAGCTCCTTTTCTCAGCTTTCTCCCTCGGCTTTCTCTCCCTTTTATCTTCCCTTCTTCCTTTGTTCCTCCATATCTCCATCATCCTTGAGTCCTCTACTCCGGCCACCTGCCAGTAAGCCCTTTTTTTGCTGTCATGAGGAGACCCGGGCACCACAGACCTGAAGACCTCCACACCAGAAGCCGCTGTTGTTCTGGCCAGCCACCAGCTGCACTGTGAGCCCCTCTGCTCCAAGCCATCCCAAGCTGCTGCATCACTTCGGCCAACCTAAAGAACTAGGCAACACCACACCAGCCTCCCAAGCCCTTCCTTCCCAATGCAACCCTGCGCATAGCTCTGCTGCAACAACACGAGCACGACCATCCCCACAGCTGCTCTCCCACCTTGCTGCCACGCACCAGCAAAGCTACGACTTGATTCCACTCTCTCTCTCTCTCTCTCTCTCTCTCTCTCTCTCTCTCTCTCTTTTTCTTTTTTTATTAACTTGAATATTGTTATTTTTTATTAATGTTTTTTTGAAAAGTTTGAATTTTGAATGTTATTTGAAGTGTTTTATTATTATTATTGCAGTATTTATTTATTTATTTATTTTCTCCAGTAATTTTAGTGGTAGATTTAATTAGCAGTTCAGTATTTAATTATTTCCGTTAAGTCCAATTTGGTTCTAAAAAAGAAAAGAAAAAAAGAAAAAAATTGGTTTTGTTTATAGAAATTAAATTAGTTGTCTTTTTTTCAAGATTTAATTTTTTTTTGTTAAAGCTTGATTTAGTTAGGGTTAGTTTTATTAACGTTCGTATTTTTATCGTATCTGTTTATTGTTTAAGTTTTTAAGGGCGTTAAGTTTTTGTTCGAATTCTTGATTGCCATTAAATTTTGATTGTGGTTCAAGTTCTTGATTTTGTCAAAGTCCGGTTTTTATTGTTCGTGTATGTGTTTGATTGAGTTTCCATTATTGCGTGTTTTAATTACGTGCTAAGTTACTGTCTTTTCTATTCCAAAGTTTAATGCATGTTTCGTTGTTTGCTTGATTAGACGTAGGGTTTCCGTTCTTGCTATTTAATTTAGTGCATGCTAGGATTAGGGTTTAATTTGTGTGTTCATTTAATTTGTCAAAATAAATCTCAACCAATCTTGAAAATCCTGAATCTGAACTGAGTTCATTAACTTTTTATTTTCGATTGGAAGAATGTAAAATTTGAGACTAAACCGCATTCCCTAAGGAGACGATCTGGCCCTTGGGCTAAGTATTACATAACAGAACTCCTATACTAGGGATTGCTTCTGAGCTGCTCATTTTTCGAGTGAGTCACCAGCTGCCTCAGCATCTCTTGGTGTCAATGCGTAGATCCGTGCCAGCATGGTATCTCTCTGCTGACTACCTCAAGATGCTTGAATGTTTCCCCAAACTGGTCTAGGAGCGGGAGCATTACTCCGTTTTGCATGACAGTCTCGTGCCAAGTGTCTCGATTTACCACACCGGTAACAAACATTCCTTCAAACTCGACATTCTCTTGAATGTCTCCAATAACACCTTGGACAAGGAGGGTGTGATGGATTCCGATCTCCCATTCCCTGTCTCTAGCCTCCATTGCCCCCATGCCTTCTCCAAGGCCCCTGACTGGTACCTGCCTGAAATTCAGGAGGTGTGGGCCTCTTCCTCTAGTTCAAGTTCATGAACTCCTCCGCTTGAGCATCTCTGGTGGAAGAGTGAATGCATCGATCATAGAAAATTTCCTTAAAACGGTTCCATGTCAGGGTTGTTGGTTATGGCCTTTGTTCTTCGAGTAGCTTCACCGACATCCACCAATGCTTGGCCTCCCCAGTCATTTTACAAACAACATACAAAACCTTCTGCTCGTCTGCACAGTGGAGAGTTGCCAATATATTCTCCATCTCTTGGATCCATTCCTTTGCAATAATTAGATCGACTCCTTACGTAAAAGTTAGGGGATTCATACAGGTAAATTGCTCGATAAAGTAGCTTAAGTCAGCTGGTGGGCAGTTCTGTCCCCTAAAGTTCCGCATAATCCCTGCCATGACCTGTTGGCCTACACTATGTAGCACCTGTTCAGAGTTGCTGCCACCTATGCTAGAAGCCCCCACATTGCCACTACTTCCAACATTCATGTTGCTAACCCCAGGGTCCATTCCGAAAAAAATAAAAATAAACATAGTCTGAGGATCCTATTTTCATAATCTAACTAATACATTTATATAACTAATAACCTCATATCATCATTAACCTAACATCCTTATTTCCAATTTAAGATTCAATTATGCAATTTTAGAAACACAACCCGACAATAGTTTACTATGGCTTTGCTGAAATCGTCACCCCACGAAAGACACAGAAACCACCATGGTAATCCTGCTTCCAGATTACGGAACAAAACCCTAAATTCTCATCTTAACTTCCCAACATTGACTCACTAAAATCCTAATATACCCATTTACTATCCACTTCAAGATCTATTCCTATACTTTGGTATTGTTTCCGTTGTGCACTAAAGTCTACAGAACCTAGCAACCTAGGCTCTGATACCACATTTGTAACACTGCGAAAATTTTGCTATAAATTTGTTGTTTCATAATAATAATAGTTATACTCTGATACCATAAAACATAATCTGAGCCAACCCGGACCTAAAGGGGTACCGAGGATAAACCTATCCATACATACATACCAACTATGCAGTGGAAACCATGATGAACTTAACCTTATATACAATACTAGATTTTTACTGTAACAAAAAAATATGCATATACATCCCAAAAATGACCATAAATGTCCTAGGGTCATATCCTAAAAATCCATCTTGATCTCAACCCAACTACTTACCCTTCAGCCAGGGTAGTACTAACAGCCTCCTCTATCTCAGAGCTCACTCCGCTCATCTGTCTGGGTTTCCTGAAATGTTGGTATTGCTGGGGTGTGACACCTCTCTGTAAGGGAGACAGATTAATATCAGTGTGTGGCAACATGAGTATTATTGTGTTATAAACATATACTATTCGTGATAAACTGTATCTGATAAGTAAGGAAAATTTGTACATAGTTTAATTGCATTTAACAAGTCAACTAAAACTGTTCTGTATAAATTAACCCCGCATGATTCGGGTTGTGTGGCCCGTGGGCTGGACTTAACTATGGTTGGCCTACTAGGCTAAGTTAGACTGTAAACCTCTATAGTACGATTGGCCTGCTCAACCTAGTCCTGATTTCCAGGGAACCCTTCGTTTCTCCTTTAGGCACGATCGACTGTCATTCCACACTCTATTTGAGATGTGTGGTAGCACTATCGATACTGTATTAGTTACGGTATCATGCTTTGAACAAACCTAGTCTATCAGGGATTCTGATATCATATAATACATTTCATATAATATATAACTGAAACATATCTTATTTCATATTTTTGCATAAAATTTGCCATATCATAATTTCTAAATAAACTATTATATATATATATATATATATATATATATATATTTGTTCATGGCATTTGGGCTGGCTGAATAATCATGGCATCTGGGTTGGCTATATAATCACGACATCTGGGCTAATTGAATAATCACGACATCTGCACCATCTGAATATTATAATATACTGAAAATATAATTTCTGTACTATTTATAGTTTTTCTAAAAACTGTCGTCAAATCATGCTTGTATTGTGAATTCATAAAATATTCTGACATACCATTATTTATAGTAAGATTTATACTCATCCCACACACAAGTGAGTACTACTTTGTAATATATTATCTGGCCTGAGAAAACATATTTTGCTAAAAAAAAAATGTTAAATCTATTTTCAAAGTTTCCTTAGTTCAACATCAAGTATTCCCAAAAACTATACCAAATCATATATAAATTTCTGAATAAAATACTGTCTATTCAATAATTAATTTCTTGAAAATACCTGACTTAATCTATCCTCTTACCTGTTTCTTGAAAAGCCTATTGAAAACCACTAAACCATGCCCACGACGTTCAGAACTCCGAACCCTGAAATTATATTATCCCCAGTTCAATCAACTCAGCCCTAGTATATTTATCATCTAACACATTTCCTGGGTCCTCATATTCCAAATAATCATTTAAACCCTAAAATAAATCACTTACCCTGATTTTAGAGTGGTGCCCAAGGACTCCAAATCAACAATCTGCTTCGATCAATTTGCTGAGAATCACCCCTAGATCATCATGGTGGTTCCTGATCATTGAAACAGGGTAAAATCGAGCCAAAAATGAAGAGAGAAGGTGGAGAAGCCGAAACCTAGAGAGAGAAAATGGAGGGGAAGAAATTTTCTCACTAAAAATATGATTTTAGCCTATATATAGACAGTTGGCCACGTGTCTTCATTGACGAGACACGTGTACTCGTCAACGAGTCACAGAAGGGCATTCGTCGACGAGTCCCTGCTGATGCCCCCTTTTAAATTGTTTTTCTTTCATTTTTCTTTTTCTTTCTTTTATTTTTCATTTATTATTTTCATAAATTAAATTTTTTTGGGTCTCTACATCTTCGCCTAGGGTAGAGCCTTAGAGAAACCTGCAGATATATAGACTTACCCCGGGTCAGGATAGAAGCCACATCCTTCTCCACATGTTGTAATCCTTGTTTGTTGTATATATGTCTTGAAATGCCTTGTTTTGCATTGTACGTGCTGCATCCACTTAGGCATCCATATCACTTGGTCAATATTTAGAAAAGAGCTCAATCCATTTTTGAAAAAGTCAAATTTTATTTCCCAAAGTACCCTGCAAAGGGGGGAATGGATCATTCCCGAGATGAACAAAAAATATGGTTTTTCCTGAAACTCTGGCCAAATGATATTTTAGGTCACATTACACACATAACCATGCATGCATTTTCTTCTCCAATAAGCCAGTAATCGCATTCCAATTTCTTGTAAAATTAGGCCAAACTAAAGCCTAAAATTCCAACGTTGAGCCCACCTCTACCCACCCTTACAACACCAGAAGAAATGGCGAGATCATGTGGAATCAGTTGGAAAGTTATATAAAAGCTCCCGAGATGAGTCAGGAGAAGATCTATCAAGAAATTCAAGAGATTAAGGATCAGATGATCAAATTAATGGGGATAACCACCTCTTTGTGCAAGACTGTGCAACCCCCAAGACAGGCTGTTGAAAGCAAGCCCGTGCTTCCACCGCAATCTATACCTATTAATGAATGTTCTTTATCATAGTCAGTGGAGTTGCTAGCTGGCTTGGGCCCGAGCTTGCACACATTTGTCCTGATGACGCAGGACTCGGGTTCCCAACCAAAGAGAAATGTCCATGCGTTGCGAATCACTAATGTTGACACCATAGAAGAAAAAGTAGTTGAAGAAGCAAGTAAAAGACAAACCCCCATCTCAGGAATGAGTCATGAAAAGGGAATAGAGAAAGAGCAGTTGCTAGCTTTGGAGGGAGCGAACACTTTTGATCCATCAGACACTAGTAACCCTGGTTTGGTGCCAGACTTGATTCTTCCCCTGAAGATCAACATCCCGGACTTTGAGAAGTTTAGTGGGTCTGAATGCCCTTTAGCTCACCTAGGGATGTATTTTCAGAAGATGGCGGCACATTCTGACAACGATGATTTGCTCACCTACTGTTTCAAATATAGTTTGATTGGGGAAGCTTTAAGCTAGTATAGCCGAGTAAAAATTCACACATGGAAGGATTTAGCTCACACTTTTATTGCTCATTATAGCCATAATGCAGCTTTAACTTCAAAGAACATGGAGGAGAAGACAAGCAAGTGCTCTTATTAAGGGAAAGAAATGACCATGCCAGCCTATCCAAATCTACAGGCGAATGCGGGAATGTCCCCAAAAACTTCCAAAGGGTGGATCCTATCCCTATAACCTATGTCGAGTTGTTTCCTTAGTTGTTGGAAAGAGGAATGATATCTGTTATTCTCGGGATTCCCGTCACTAACCATCCCCTGCAGTGGTATGATCTAGAGGCCCATTGTGAGTACCAGGCTAACTGTCCTGGTCACACCAATGACTGGTGTTAGGCCTTCAAGTATAAAGTTCAATCACCAAGGGATGCAAGATGGATAGTGTTTGAAGGCAAGCAGCTAGGAATCGGGGGTGGTCCCCTCCCCAATCACGGGGAAGGAAGTGGTTAGCTTGCTGTGAGAAGGTCTGGAAGCCGAGAATGGGCAGAGAAGTATGCTGATGATGGAGATTCCACCAACAGCCTGGAAAAATAGATTTTCCTTTTGACTGCAGGGGTGGAGATACCAAAAATGGCAAACTTTTGGCTATTCAACTTCATGTGATGCTTTTGTTATCTTTATTTTTCTTGTAATCTATGGACATTTTCGTTCAATGAAATTATGCATTTTCATCTTGAGTTCAAGTGCTAATAATTTGTTTGCTTGTGTTTCATGCGAGAATAGGGAAAACAACAATACTAGTATTCATGAGCCGGAAAATGATGTTAACTTTTGAAAATTCAAGTCAGGAAAGGGAGGATAAAAAAGATGAAACAATTTTTCTTATCCTATAAATTCACGTGTCAAAAAGCATGAAATGGTGTTGTTTGTTCCATAAGTTTATATTGCTCATCACTTTTGTTTTGATCAAATGACGGATGGCCATCCTTGGTCGACCAGTTTTCCCACAAGAAGAACCAAGCACTGATTTATCACTTGTTACACCATTTGAGCCTGAATGTCAAACCATTTCTTCTAAAAAGTCATTTTCCAAAATTAAGCTGGGTTCGAGATTTCATGAGTTTGAAAAATTATATGAGACAACAATTGGCTATCTAAAATGATGGCAGACCATTTTTTTGCTACCAAGAAAGAAGATTAGGAAATAAAAACCTCTTGCTAACCCTGTTGAGTTCGAAATATTCAATTCTTGATTCACCCGTCAAAGGACCACACCACAAATTGGGGCAATTTTAAAAGGATTTGGTCCCAAATGGAGTTCAAGCCAAAATAAAGCTAAAGATTCTTCCATAAAAGATGATGAAAGGTGTAGTAAAAAAGGAAGATGCGAAAGAGAGAAAAAAGAAAGAAAGAGAAAGAAAAATCAGGGACATACATCACATGTGATCCTTGATCAATGACTACCCCTAATAACATCAACAAAATTTGAGCCTTATTATGTCTCTTTCTTCTTTGACTTTTATCCCCTGAGCCTACATTACCGTTCTATCATAAGACCTGACCAGATTGGTATGCCTTGTTGTCTTAAATGATGTGTTGGACTCAATGATTGATTCTGAACTATGTAATGACCGAAGGGGTACGTATGCAGCTTGTTCAAATGACAAGTTTGGTCAATACTTTGCAAACTTCGCCACAAACTGGAGCAGAAGATATCATTTGGGGAAGGAGAATTTTAAGCCTTGGTTTCCTTATTTTTCGGAGTACACATATCCTTAGGCCTACGTTTCATATCGAGTCTCAAAGTCCATCTTGAGATCAAAATAGAGGTAAAGCTTCACTAAACTATGGACAACATCCAGAACAAGAAAGCGACATTGGTTTCCCAACAAAAGATAGAATGGGAAGTGTTTACTTTGACAAAACTAGGGCATTTGACAAAGGGAAAAGTCACTCATCCAGCCTGATAGACTAACATCAATGTCACATGACTTCTGAATACTGGTATAAAATTTTCCTTTCAAAATAGCATGAACCTGGTAAAACATCTATTTGTGCATATGACCATTTGACTTTGCAAATTGATGTCCAAAATGCATGATTACTCATCCACAAAACCCCTTTTATCTGTCAAAAGCTCCAAAAGATGATTGGATAGTCAAAGAAGTATCTCGCAAAGATCACTGATTTACTAGGAGCTAATTCAGATATTTGCTTGCTCAAGTGGGATTTGAAAATATAGCCAGGAGCAGTTATAAGTAAATATAACTAGGGCAAATTTCGAGTTGAGCTTCACTATAGCCATTCTCGGTGCCTTTACATCAAAGTTAAAATTTGAAAATATCTTTAGGAACAATTGTAGATGTAACTAGGGCAAATTCTATGATGAGCTTCACAGTAGCCAGTCCTAGTGCCTTTACATCAAAGTAGAATTCTAAAACATGGCCAGGAGTAGTTACAGATGCATGTAATTGGGGCAAACTCCATAATGAGCTTCACTATAGCCAGTTCCAGAGCCTGCACATTAGAGTAGAGGTGGAAACCTTGGCTGAGGTCAGTGATGAATATAACTGGGGTAAATGATAGGTCGAATTTTTAACGAACCAATTCAGGGACCCTTAAATGGGATTGAAATTTGAAGTGGCCTAGGTCAAGTTAGAGTTGGGATTGTCGATTACGGGCACGTTGGAAGAAGAAAGTTCATGCATCAACATGCATTTCATGCATTGCATAGAAAAGAAAATACAAACTGTATACCCATCCTCTCATGCAACATGCATATATCCCCGCATTCTAGCATCACAAGTAGCAACATGCATACATATAACAATAGAACACCATTCATTTATACTTGTCCTATTGAATAATTTTTTTGAATAATTCTTTTGCATCCTTAATTGAGTTATAATTGTCTTGATAATATTTGAAATTAGGGCAGTTGACCCTAGGCACAGAATGACATACTTTGAAATAGGGGCAGTTGACCCCAGGCACAAAATGACATCTTTAAAACTAGGCAACTGACCCCAGGCACAGAATGACATACTTTGAAATTGGGGCAGCTGACCCTAGGCACAGAATGACATACCTTGAAACTGGGGCAATTGACCCCAAGCACAAAATGACATCCTTTGAAACTGGGGCAGTTGACCCAAGCACAGAATGACATCCTTTGAAACTAGGGCAGTTGACCCTAGGCACAAAATGACATCCTTTGAAACTGGGGCAACTGACCCTAGGCACAAAATGACATATTTTGAAACTGGGGTAGCCGACTCCAGGCACAAAATGACCACTTTGAAATAGGGGCAATGGTCTTCAGAACTAATTAATTCTTCCCCAAAATTGTTCTAGTAGAGACTTTAAATCCCAAAAAATATGTCACCAACATTTAGATGTTCTTTTCTAAAAATTTATTCTCAATTTGCTATGGTACTCGGGTCCCTATGCTCTATATGAGTTTTCCCAATTTACTATGGTATTTGGGTCCCCATACCTAGTATGAGTTCCCTATTTGCTATGGTACTCGGGTCCCCATGCCTAGTATGAGTTCCCTTTTTACTAGGTACTCGGGTCCCCATGCCAGTACGAGTTCCCTATTTGCTATGGTACTCGGGTCTCCATGCTCGGTACGAGTCCCCTTTTTGCTATGGTACTCGAGTCACCATGCTTGGTATGAGTTTCCCAATTTACTATGGTACTAGGGTCACTATGCCCGGTACGAGTTATCCCATTTGCTATGGTTTTCGGACCACCATGCCCGATACGAGTTTCCCAATTTACTATGGTATTCGGGTCACTATGCCTGGTATGAGTTTCCCAATTTTCTATGGTATTCGGGTCACCATGCCCGATACGAGTTTCCCAATGTACTATGGTACTAGGGTCCCCATACCCAGTACGAGTTCCCAATTTGCAATGGTACTCGGGTCACCGTGGCCGAAGCGAGTTTCCCAATGTACTATGGTACCAGGGTCCTCATGCCTAGTACGAGTTCCCTATTTGCTATGGTACTGGGGTCCCCATGCCTGGTACAAGTTACCAGCATTTACTATGGTACTCAGGTCCCCGTGCTCGGTACGAGTCATTCCCAATTGCTATAGTACTCGAATTCTCAAATCCAGTGCAAGTCTAGTACACCATGGAATTCACCCGATTGATCATTCCTGGGAAAATAACCATGTTTAAAAAAAAAAAATTTGTTTCACCCTCATGATCAATGTGCTCTGACCTGGTAAAAATTGGTGTCTTTTATATTTATAGCCATGTTACTCTAAAATAATAGAGGAGAAATCCCCAATGTTATTTTTAAGCAACAATGCCTATAAAAAGGAGCAACTGTAGACACCCTAATTTTTACCAGGCCGATTTCTGAGGAGACTCGGCGTAATAGAAGTTTACTTCGAATCCCAAAAATTGGAGGATCCATTCAAAAATCCAATTGAGTCCTTTTTAAAGTTAAAATTCTTTTATTTGAGTCCCAGTATTTTTAAGTTGAGTTCCGGAATTTTCAAAAATGAGTTCCGTTGGTTTTTAAATCGAGTCTTTTAATTTTTAACTTGAGTCTTTCCATTTAAGCTCCTAATTTTTAAATTGAGTCTTTCAAATTTTTTTTATAGAGTCCTTTAATTTTAAAATTGAATTATTTAAATTTTAGTGAGTCATTTTTATTAAATCGAGTCCGAGTCCTTCTATTTGGGAGAATCAAATCTTATTAAATCGAGTCTCTCTTTTTGGGAGTATGAAATTGGACAACAAAAAGCACAAAACACATGAAAAAAATACAAAAAGAAGAAGAAGAAGAAAATACCAAGCAAACACAAATAAAATGCAAAGAAATAAAAAATAAGACCGGAGTCACATGCATCATACCCGCAGGAGCCTACTCAACAGAATTGGCAATCAACAAGCTGGAAGTTGAAGAAATTTCAAAAAAATAAATAAAGGAAAAAGAGGCATGTGCATGTGGGTGGTTGCAATATTCCCTTATGGGAATAAAAAAATTCTATTGAAGAAGAAGGCATTCTCGTGCCAAATCTGCACCACCCGGACTCCCTAGAAATAGGGAGTCTTAGCTCAACGTAGGGAGGGGAGGCATTTTTCCTACGGTTCACTCGTCACCCCACACCGGGCGCTCCCATCTTCATAACCTCTTCTCTCCTCTCTCTCGTTTACTCTCACTCCAACTCTCTCACCCTCTCATTCTCTCGCTCTTCCTCTCACTCTCCGATCTCTCTGCCTCCCCCATAGATAGACGAACCTCTCCCCTCATCATCATTTTCACTAACCTTCTGCACATCACCGTCACCAGCTCACAGGAGGCGTCTCCATCTCAGCGACTCCTTCACTCTCTCGTATAGATCTCTCCAAAATTTGGCCATACACGCATAGACTTGTAGCCCACTCTCACTCTTTCTCTCTCTCATTACTCACCCAGCTCCCTCATCTCCTTTGTTCCCCATCCATACCAGCCGAAGGTGGACGAGCACAACCATCAAAGAGGAAAAAAAAAAAAACACACGGCCATCAAAAGATAAAAAAAAAAAGCAGAGCATCTGTAGCCGTTCCTCCATCTCTCCTTCTATCACTCTCACTTGCAGCTCTCATCCGCATCCTCACCCTGCACCACCAGCTCGCATGCTCCCATAGAACCACCACCCGCTCCTCTCCAAGCCTCATCCTCACTCCAGAATTCTAAGGGGACTCTCCTTTAATCTCTTAGTCCTCGGGATCTCCCAGTTCTCCTTCTCAGGCTCTCCAACTCATCTCTCACTCTCACAGTATCCCTGTTCCTCTCCTCTCACAGACAACCCTACGGAGACCTCGGCTGCTGTTGACTTTGGTGTTTTCCCAAGAGGGAGGGTGAATTGGGTATTTAAAATTTTGCTCCTAGGTTTAACTAATCTAACAATAATATTACTCAGCCTAGGGTTTGTCTATGCAATTATAAACCCAATCATTCACAATAGCAAAATACAAACATTCATGTGCTGAAATTTAAAATGCGAAAATTAAATGCACGCACAAGAAATGTTATCGAGGTTTGGCCAAAGTGCTTACGTTCACACCTCAGCTCGCAAGTTTGAGGATTCCCACTATTGCTCACTTAATGGGTGAAGCGGCACCGATTACAACCATGTCAATTCACGAGGCTGACCTCAACCTACACCTTACCAGGTTGATGCACCTTACTTTCCTAATCAGGTCTAAGTCAATCCGGGACTATTCAACAAAGCTAGTCTCCCTCTTAGGCCCACACCTGAAATACAACAAATATTCAATACAATTTTGCATACACAGAAATATGCTTCTACACAAGCAAATATGTACTACAATAAAACACAATATAATCAAAGCACTTCAACACAATATAGAAACTATAAGCTCTGTGCAATGTATTCAACTGCACTCTTACAAATGTCAATGTGCAATAACCTCAAAGAGGGTGCAAACAATCTATCTTTGAAACTAACAGTTATTGTTAATCAATCACAGCAAATGTTTCAAAGAGTTGCAATAAGGGTGTACAAAAATCTCTTAACTGATTTTCTCAAAATGTAGCTCAAGAGATGTTTGAAAAGAATGCTTATGAAATATTCGCACAATAAAAAACACAAGCCAAGTGAGTCTTGTAATGGGGATGCAAAGACCCACTAGTTACAAGTTTTCCCACACAAAGAATATTAGTTAAACTGGGGGAAAACCTTAGCTAAAACTCTCCAATAAAATCAAACAATCAATATACATCAAAGAGAGTTTTGAGCAAGAGTAACTAATCTAGATCACACACTAACACTCTTTTGGAAATTAGGTTTTTCAAGGGAATCACAAAGAAAGAGTGTATTTGGCTTGGTATATGAAATATGAGCAGTCAAATTTCAGAGGATTTTTTCAAGATAATCTAGGTGCTAATCTAGTTTTAATTGTGCAAATGAACTAGTATCCATAGGCATTGGCAAAAATATAAACGTTAGGACACAATGGGGAAAACTAATTTTTTTTTTTAAAAAATTGTTTAATAAAATTAACTCCATTTAACCCTTTTTACCTTAGCTAAAAAATGAGTCAACCCGAGAGTTTCGGGTGCTCGACCTGAGGTTCGGTTGCCCGAACAGACACAATGAAAAAAGTTAATTTTTGAAGTTCGGTCGCCTGAGAAACCGTTCGGTGTGCTGAACCGAAGGTGATTTCAAAAGGCTGCGGTTCGGTCGCCCGGTCCTGAGTTCGGTCTGCCCAATTAATGTGTTCGGTAGCTCGAGGCAAATTTGAATGTGAAGTTTAGGCTGTCGAGTTGGTGGGAAAAGTCAAAGTAATGGTTTGGTCGCCCAAAGTCAAGTCAGTACTCTGACTGGTCAAAGGTTTGGTCGCCCGAAGTGTTTTGAACACTAGGGGTTCAGTCACCCGAAACCGCACAAATTTGCCCTATAAGTCGAGTTTTATTTCTATGAATTCCCTTGATAATATATGTTATTTTTGGGACAATCTTACATGTAAGTGCAAGAACCTATGGTCATTCTAAGGTTTTAGGCATTTTAACTTAGATTAAAACATATGGCGTCGATCGACCGAAGGGTGATCCCTAAGGTTTTTCTAAGGTTTTGAGCTTATCAGTTCCTACATAGATGATATGCAGATTATTACAGATCTTGGAATAGATGATTATTATAGACCCAATTTGATTAAAAAAAAATACAACACTTAAAAGCAATAAGGGACTTTATATTTCTTTGGGTCTCTGAGTGCCATCATATGATATAGTCAATGTAAATCTGTACATCAACTCGGCAGATATTAAATACCTGAGTATTTATCATAATCAAAACAGGATATCACTCGTAGGGTCAACATTTGCTCTTCTGTTCCCCCTGTCATCGTTTCGCAGATCTGCATTATCTTCGGCACTCTCCGACATCTTTGTTATCGTTTCATCTTCATTAGTTCATGGCTATTCCCAGTACTCCCTGATCATCGACATTATTCACTGTCACCATATCCTACTCTCACCCTTCGTTCTCGTTCTCGCTTGTACACACGGGGGTCTTCATTTCATTCATCACCCTTGGCCGTGGGCACCTCCACCTGCTCCATCTCATCTTGGGATCTCCCAGCTCTCCTTCTCAGGCTCTCTCTCTCTCTCTCTCTCTCTCTCTCTCTCTCTCTCTCTCTCTCTCTCTCTCTCTCAACCCCGATGACCTTCACTGCTTCTCTCCCATCGCCACCGCCATCAACCACGGCCAGACCAAAGCACCCTGCGACCACCTGCTATTCACCATCGTGGATCATCAAAGCCTTCACCATCTCATAGCAGACTCTCCATTCTCTTTTCTCTCTGCCTCGAATACTCGCCAGCGACCAACACTCTTCATTCCATTCTCTTAGAGCCTTCACGGTCACCACCCCATCTTCACCGACCACTCCTTCTCTCTCGCCACCTCTGCTCACCCGCAACCCAGACAACCAAATTGCAGCTCCACCTCCTCTCTTCCATCTTCGGCCTTACCTAGATTCCAGCCATCGGGAAACTTGTCAGTCACTGTCGCAGCACCAGCACGACACACTGCACAGTCTCTCCCTCTGTTCTACAGTTTGCCCCTTCTGTCGAAGGGGATCGGCCACCACGAAAGAGATCGGACCCTCTCTCTCGTCTTCGATTTGAGAATGGCTTGTTGTTTTCTTCATGCGACTTGGGTTTTTTGGGTTCATGGAATCTATGATTGTTTTTAGGTATAATACCAGATGCCTTTCGGTCCCTATACAAGGAAGAAGAAGAAGGGCTTGATAAACTAAGATCAGCTCTGGCTTGGAAAGCTTGTCATCTCTAACCACCCTAGAAGGTGTTTGATGAACTGACTCAAAGAGAAGTTTGGATAAGTGCCATTGCAGAAGTACTTCAAAAATTCCCTGGATGCTGCGGTGCATAAATAAGAGTGGCTTCGATCGACTATTGAATATAGTCTCCACTCTTCTTGTACTCAGATGATTTTTTTTATGATTGGTTGGTTTCATATATTATCATTATCTTGCCGTTCCCAGAGCATCATGCATAATATTTCAGCATTAGGTCTCGCTCTCTCCTCCATGTTCTTGTGTTTTTGTGTTCTCTCCTATGGTTCTACTGGTGGGTTTTGGGTTTATGACATTGGAAACCTTGTTTCGGGATTTTGGTCGAACGAATGATATGCAAATTGGCAGTTTATATTGCACACGCACATTGAATATAAATTTTTTTCTTTTTGGCTCTAACTCACACACACTGTTTGCATACAAATTCACACACACCACACCCACTGTTTACACATGCAATCATACCAAAACACACACTAACCCACGCACCCATGCACACACGTTACCACACACTAGCACACACTTCGTGCACGTACACATTGGAACACACACCGTACGCACACAATTACACACACATGCACACACTAACCCACGCACCCATGCACACACTCACTCACACACATTAAAACACACAACACACACTTTTGCATACTCATTTACACACACGTATAGACACTCTAAACCCTTGGCCCTGACCAGGCCTTAAAATGGTTGACTGCCCCCTGTTGATTGGTTTCCCCCCTGAATTGGTCGGTGTGGAACCAGTTCAGCATTTCTTATTTTAGTTAAAATAGTTCAATAAAAAAATCAAAAAATAAAAAAAATTCAAAAAAATCACAAAAATAAGGAAAAGTTCTAGAAATGTTCCCAAGCCAGTTTCATTGCATTTTCATCTTAAAATAATTTTCATGTTAAAAATCACAAAAAAAAATCAAAAATACAAAATTCACAAAAATATAAAGTTAGGAAAATATTTTCATACTTAGAAAATCATCAAAAAATTCAGAATACTCAGGATAAAATTTTTAAAAATATTTTTGGGACTTGATTTTCATTAGTTTGCTTTAATTGTCTTTTTGTAATTTTAAAATTCACAAAAATATAAAGTTAGGAAAATATTTTCATACTTAGAAAATCATCAAAAAATTCAGAATACTCAGGATAAAATTTTTAAAAATATTTTTGGGACTTGATTTTCATTAGTTTGCTTTAATTGTCTTTTTGTAATTTTAAAATTCACAAAAATATAAAGTTAGGAAAATATTTTCATACTTAGAAAATCATCAAAAAATTCAGAATACTCAGGATAAAATTTTTAAAAATATTTTTGGGACTTGATTTTCATTAGTTTGCTTTAATTGTCTTTTCGTAATTTTAAAATTTAGAAAAATAGAAAAAAAAAATCAAGAAAAATATTTTTAGATTTGTAAATCATTTTTGACACCATTTGAATTCCGAAAAACCTCCCCGAATATTATTTTTGCACTTAGAAAAATCCTACGAATTTTAAAAGACCTGGGAGCTATTTTTGTAAAACCCTATTTTCTCGATTTTTTGATCCTGATGATTGCAATGGGAGGCATTGAGCTCTTCGAAGTATGGTATGCCCCGATTTTGAGGGAATACTTATATAGTATTTTATTTGGTGCCTTTTCCTTTATTTTTGAAAGGGAGTAATTTTCAAAGACTTATTAAATTTATTTTGGGATAATTTTCGATTAATTAGGTACTGTTCATAAGAACGGGTGCGTAGGGGGTGCTAATACCTTCCCCTCGCGTAACCAAACCTTCGAACCTGACTCTAGTAGCACAGACCAAATCTACTCTTGATTAGGTAATAATCAAGTATTTTAATCACACTCCAAAAGGTTAGTAAAGACTCCATCACACCATGTTTTCTCCACGAAAATCACATTTTTAAAACCACAACATCTCATTTTTAAGTCTTCCCAAGTTCGCGTCCGGGAATGTTGCGACAATGTTCAAGGCATTCAGAATACCTTCAGGATTAAAAAAAAAACAGAAACAATATAAAGCATATGAGTCCATAAGAATGATTTAAATGGGTTTCAACTTTCCAAATGTGCAAAGACAATGTAAGGATAAAGTTCAATATTTATTTGTCATTCACTCATCCTTTTAAAAAATTAGCAAGCAACAAATTTCACACAATCAGCTCAAAGTTTTATCAAGTATGTGATGTGGAATTTAAAAACAACATGCTTAACCAATTTGGTCCTAAATGAAGTTCAGAAGATTAAATACAGACCAAATGAAATCCATTAACTAGACTTTCCTAACACAGATGATGTGTATATAATTTAGAGCATTTTAGGAAGAGTCTACGTTGTAATAATGGTCAGATATCGGATATAAGAAGCACAAGCACAGCGGAATAATTAAAACGCAACAAGTGACAAAATATGTATATGAGAAATAACAAGAATAGCAACAACACAAGAATTTACGTGGTTTGGCAATTCCTACATTGAAAAAAGCAATCACCACGACAATTTCACTAAGAAATTATAGAGTACACAATACACTTCTTAAAATGATCTTTCTTCTTTTTCCCAATACACTTTGATAAACATAAATAGACTTTCCTTCAAAGGTTTCCCCTAAAAAATGAACCAACTTAACGTTTAAATTCAAAATCTGAATTTCTATCTCGTAGCCCAAGAACAAAACTGTCGACGGTTTTCTGAGATCGTTTGAAATAGTCGGCGATTTGAGATACCGAGAGCAATCTCTGAGATGGCTGAGATTTTTAGCGAAATCATCGACAGTTTCAGCAAGGCCTCAGAAAATTGTCGACGGTTTTCTCCTAAAAACCTGTAGTATATTCTTCTTCCTTCGTGTAACTTAGTCATTCCAAGAAAGGAGCCACCATACACAACAATCTCCACCTTAGCGAATTTCTGCCCTTTAGGAGAAACACGAAAAACATACCCTCGATACTCCACCCCGACCTTATATTGTTAAGTTGGGTTTGTCTTCCTTTTATCATTTGGAGACGTAAAGTAAGTCCAAGCAATGCTTGAACTTTTCACTAGTCACTGATTTCGTCAAAATATCCATTGCATTTTTAGACGCGTGAACCTTCTCCAACACAAGCTCACCCAAAGTAATCAATTCCCGAACCCTGTGGAACCTCACATCAATGTGCTTGGTTCTAGCATGGTACACCTAATTCTTCCAAGTAAATAATGCTATGACTATCACAATGCAGCACCACTCCATCTTACTACAATCCCAACTCTTTAACCAAACCGGTAAGCCATAAGGCTTCCTTTGCAGCTTTGGCAACTATCATATATTCTGCCTCAGTTATGGACAATGTTACCAAAGATTGAACCATGGATCTCCAACATACCGATCCTCCTGCAAGGGTAAAGACATAACCCGTTGTAGACCTTCTGTCATCCACACCTCCATTATAATCAGCATCTACAAACCCCATAACTGAAGGACAACCCTATTGCTTGCCGAACATTATGCCATAGTCCAATGTACCCCACAAGTATCTAAATACTCATTTGACAGCTTCCCAATGTTGTCTTCCCATATTAGAGAGAAACTTACTTACCACACTTATAGCATGTGCCAAATATGGCCTCGTACATACCATGGCATATATCAAACTTCCCCACAGCGCTAGCATAGGGGACCTTTGACATGTCCCGGATATCTTCATCCATACTTGGGCAATCTACAGGAGACAACTTAAAATGATTTGCTAGAGTTGTACTCATTGGTCTTGCATTAGTCATGCTAAACCTCTCCAACACCTTATGCACATAACTGCCCTGAGAAAGCCATAATCTCCTTGCAGTCTTGTCTCAGCGAATCTCCATCCCAAGTATTTTCTTGGCTGAACCAAGAACCTTTATGTCAAATTCCTTATACAATAGTTCTTTTAACTGATTCACCTCAGTTAAATCTTTTGTAGCTATCAACATATCATCGACGTACAATAACAAGAAAATGAGGGAGCCATCATCAAGTTTCTTCACATATACGCAGCAGTTATACTCACACCCTTTGTAGCCAATCTTGATCACGTAGGAATCAAACATTTTATACCATTGCCTTGGAGACTGTTTCAACCCTTAAAGAGATTTCTTCAACTTGCAAACTAAATTTTCTTTCCCTAGTTCATCAAATGCCCCTGACTGTACCATATAAATCTGCTCCTCCAAGTCACTGTGAAGAAATGCTGTCTTCACATCCATTTTATCCAAATGAAGATCATAATGGGCTACTAGCCCCAACATAATCCTGATGGAAGTATGTCGAACCACAAGTGAAAAGATCTCATCATAGTCTGTCCTTTTCTTATGTGAGTATCCTTTTGCCACCAACCGTGCCTTGAATTTCTCACATTCATTTTCTAAAATTGCCTCCTTATTCATGTATACCCATTTGGAGCCTATCGGTATTTTCCCATCTAGAAGCTCCACCAACTCCCAAGTTTGATTTTTATGTAGTGACTCCATCTCCTCAATCATTACTCCCATCCATCTACTTTTCTCTTGACCGTGTGTTGCCTCTTGAAATGTAGTTGGATCGTTGCAACTTGTAAAAAAAGCATAATACACTAACTTTTCAAACCCATACCTTGGAGGAGGCCTGATAGTGCGTTTGGATCTTTGTAAAGGAATATTGTCGACTTGCTGGTTTTCCAAGCTAGAGCTCCCTGCAACCATAGGACCATGATTATTTCTGTTGCCCTAACCTTCCAACTCCACCTGCACAACATGTTCATCATTGCCCCAACTTTCTAGCTTCTATTTCTGTTCATCAAAATCTTGAGTATGCTTCGCCATAGCCTTTTCATCAAAGACTACATCCCTGCTGATCACCACCTTGTTTGCAAGTGTATCTCATAACTTGTACCCCTTTACACCCTCTAGATATCTCAAAAAGATGCACAATGATTCTTTGTGTCAAGCTTAGACCTCTCCTCACTAGATATGTGAACATAGGCTAGATACCTGAATACCTTCAATCCAGAGTAGTCTACTGCATTTCCTTTGCAAAGATCTTCTACCACTCTACCCTCTAACGACGCCCTTGGTGATCGATTTATCAAAAAATAAGCCATACTCACTGCCCTCGACCCAGAAGTTCTTCAGTAGCCCTGCATTTAATTTGAGTCACTATGAAGAAATGCTATCGTCACATCCATTTGTTCCAAATGAAGATCATAATGAGCTACCAACCCCAACACAATCTTGATCGAAGTATGTCGGACCACAAGTGAAAAGATCTCATCATAGTCTATCCCTTCTTCTGTGAGTATCCTTTTGCCACCAATCGTGCCTTGAATTTCTCACATTAATTTTCTAAAATTGCCTCCTTCTTTCTGTATACCCATTTGGAGCCTATCGGTAATTTCCCATCTGGAAGCTCCAACCAATCCCAATTTTGATTTTTATGTAGTGAGTCCATCTCCTCAATCATTGCTCCCATCCATATACTTTTCTCCTGACCATGCACTGCCTCTTGAAACGTAGTTGGATCATTACAACTTGTAAGAAAAGCATAAGACACTAACTTTTCAAATCCATACCTTGGCGGAGGCCTGATAGTGCATTTGGATCTTCGTAAAGGAATATCGTCGACTTGCTAGTTTTCCAAGCTAGAGCTCCCTGCAACCATAGGACCATGATTATTTCTGTTGCCCTGAGCTTCCAACTCCACCTGCACAACATGTTTATCACTGCCCCAACTTTCTGGCTTCTTTTTCTGTTCATCAAAATCTTGAGTACGCTTCACCATAGCCTTTTCATCAAAGACTACATCCCTGCTGATCACCACCTTATTTGCTAATGGGTCCCACAGCTTGTACCCCTTTACACCCTCTAGATATCTCAAAAAGATGCAACAATGATACTTTCGGGAAATCTTAGACCTCTCCTCATTGGATACGTGAACATAGGTTGGATACCTGAATACATTAAATTCAGAGTAGTCTACTGCATTTCCCGTCCAAAGATCTTCTACCACTCTACTCTCTAATGACACCCTTGGTGATCGGTTTATCAAAAAACAAGCCATACTCACTACTTCGACCCAAAAGTTCTGCGGTAGCCATGCATTTAATTTGAATCACCGTGAAGAAACACTGTCTTCACATCCATTTGTTCTAAATGAAGATCATAATGGGCTACCAGCCCTAACACAATCTTGATTGAAGTATGTCAGACCACAAGTGAAAAGATCTCATCATAGTCTATCCCCTTCTTCTGTGACTATCCTTTTGCCACCAACCATGCCTTGAATTTCTCACATTCATTTCCTAAAATTGCCTCCTTCTTCTTGTATACCCATTTGGAGCCTATCGGTATTTTCCCATCTAGAAGCTCCACCAAATCCCAAGTTTGATTTTTATGTAGTGACTGCATCTCCTCAATCATTGCTCCCATCTATCTACTTTTCTCTTGACCGCGCACTGCCTCTTGAAACGTAGTTGGATCATTGCAACTTGTAAGAAAAGCATAAGACACTAACTTTCAAACCCATACCTTGGTGGAGGCCTGATAGTGTGTTTAGATCTTCGTAAAGGAATATCATCGACTTGCTGGTTTTCCAAGCTAAGGCTCCCTGCAACCATAGGACCATGATCATTGTTTCCTTGAGTTTCTAACTCCACCTACACAACATGTTCATCACTGCCCCAATTTTCAGGCTTTTGTTTCTATTCATCAAAATCTTGAGTACGCTTCACCATAGCTTTTTCATCAAAGACTACATCCCTGCCGATCACCACCTTGTTTGCCACTGGGTTCCATAGCTTGTACCCCTTTACACCCTCAAGATATCTCAAAAAGATGCAACAACGAGACTTTGAGTCAATCTTAGACCTCTCCTCACTAGATACGTGAACATAGGCTGGACACCTGAATACCTTCAATCCGGAGTAGTCTACTGCATTTCCCATCCAAACCACTTTTGCCACTCAACCCTCTAATGATGCCCTTGATGATCGGTTTATCAAAAAACAAGCCATACTCACTGCCTCAGCCTAGAAGTTCTTCGAAAGCCCTGCATTTAATTTGAGACACTGAGCCATTTTAGCAGGATTCTGGTTCATCCGTTCTACCACACCATTTTTATGAGGTGTCCAATGAACGGTAAAGTGTCTCTTGATGCCCTGCTCCACCAAAAACTCCATAAATCAAGAATCAGTGTACTCAGTCCCATTATCCGACCTTAAGTATTTGATTCTTCTTCTTGTCTAGTTTTCCACTTCAGCCTTCCAAATCTTAAACCTAGAAAACGTATCTGATTTGTAACGCAAGAAGTAAACCTAGACCTTCCATGAGTAATCATCTATAATACTCACACAATACATATGTCCACCCTTTGATGCAACTCTGATTGGGCTCCAAACATCCGAATGCATATAGTCAAGAATACATTTTGTCTTGTGTATAGCTAATCTGTACTTTGCCCTGTTTTGTTTTCCAAGAACACAAATCCTGCAAAATTCCAGCTGACATGATTTCAAGCCCTTAAACAATTTCCTCTTATTTAGTTCTTTCATGCTGTGTTCTCCCATATGCCCAAGACACATATGGCAGATGACGGTCTCATCTAATTCAGCATCTATGACTACAACTCCACCTACAATGGTAATTCCCTACAATGTGTAGATATTCCCATCCAGTTTCTATCCTTTCATTACAGTCATATTACCTTTCCACACCATTAGAACTCCATCTTTGGACTTGTAATTAAAGCCATTACAGTCCAAAGTACTAAGTGATATCAAATTCTTCCTTAACTCTGGTATATATCTTACATTACACAACGTTCTCACAACACCATCAAATATTTTTATCTTTACATTTCCTATGCCAATGATATTGCAAGAAGCATCATTACCCATAAGAATTGATCCAAAATTCACTAATCTGTAAGTGCTGAACCACTCCTTATTCGGGGTTATGTGATAAAAACATTCCGAGTCAAGTATCTAAGAGTCCGTTAGATTATCCGACCTTACTGAAATTGATAGAACATCACCATCACTACACGCTAAATCTCCTTCTTGAATAACATTTGTAGATTTTGAAGTACCCAAATGTTTCTCAGATTTTCCCTTCTTCCAATCCAGACACTCCGATTTCATATGTCCCTTTTTACTACATTTATAACACCAGATTTTTTTCTTCTTCTTGGATTGATTGCAGGATTTTTCACTTGAACCACTTTTGACCTTTCCTTTGCCACGCTCATTATTTCCTTTCACCATAAGTTATTCTCCTTCATCACATATTTTTAGCCTTTGATGAAAATTCAGTAAGGTACTTGTCACCTCTTCTAAATCAAGAGTTTCTTTTCCCTATGTAAGAGTGGTCACAAGATTTTCATAGGCATGAGTCGATGGCAAAGAGTTCAGTAACATCAAAGCTTTATCATCCTCATCAAACTTAACATAAACTCTCATCAAATCACTAATGATTTGATTGAAGGAATTAATATGTTGATCTTGAAAACCAAGGTGTAGTCCCAAGAGGGGGGTGAATTGGGTTATTAAAATTTTCTTTTAATTCTTTTAAAGATTCTTAACTGCTTGTAGATTTAACAATCACAAAGAAAAGTTTTTACTTGTTTAGCAAAAGCTTATTTACTTGTTCAATCCACAAGCTAAAAACTAAAGTATTCAACACAACACAAGTAAATAAAACTTAAACAATCAACCAACAATTCAACAATCAAAGTGTTCAATCCACAAATACCTAATCAAGATAGCCTTTTGGAAATTTTCAGCTTTTCAAGAATTCAAGATATTTTCTTGTTTGTAGCCCTATAGAGAATGAAATTTATTTCTTCGATGCTAAACACAACTCAAATTTCCAACAACTCAGATTTTAAATAAACTCTTAGTTAATTTATCTTTGGGTGTTAACCAATAAACGTACTCCCTTTGAGATTTTCGCAAAGTATTGATCAACCAACGTGCTCCCTTTCGGTTTCCATAATCCCAAATCAAAATTAAACTTAAGTTTACTTAATTTTCAAATTACGTAGTATATATGATTAATAAATTAAATTATCTACGCAGTTTATATATGCTGAAAATAAAGAGAGTAAGGGAAAGAGAGTGACATCGACTTTTTACGAGGTTCGACTTATCCCCATCCTATGTCCTCGCCTTTGGCAAACCACCAAAGGATTCCGCTAAACCAGTTTCTTTTCAGGAGGAACAACATTGTTACACACTCCTTCAATAGGCTATAGTATCGCCTCTCCAGGTGATACCCTTCACTTAGTCACTCCTTCAATAAGTTAGAGCTGCAGCTCTCCAAGCGATACCCCATGCTTGGTCAACAATTTGAACACCTCGAATCGTCTAAGAACTACAAAAAATATGAAGTAAACACTGCGTACAAGAACACTCCCAAAACTGAGCAAATTAGTACAAATTCAGCACTATGTACTTCAAGAATTTAAATATCAAGATGAAATAGAATTGAAGCTAAAGTAAAGAGATCACCAAAGGTTCTTTAGTGATTGAGAAAACTTAGTATTAGAACCGTAGGCTGATGATTCAGCAACAATTTCAGAAGATATCTCCCAGATGAAGTGTGAGCAATAGAGAACTTTGAGAGAGATTGAGAGTTTGAATACAAGAATGCTGTGTGATTTCTTGGTGATTAATTTCTTGGGGTTAAGGGAGTATTTATAGAATTTTTAGGATTAGTTTCCTTTTTCCCTAAGTTACTTGGAGTGTCCACCAAGTTTTTATAACGTTCACATTTGAAAAACTAATTTTTAGAATTTTTCCATTGAAGTTTAAAAATTAAAATCCCTTGGAGTCAGTCGGCTAAACAGGCGACTGGGTAGTTCATTTCACAGAGTCAGTCGGATGGATAGGCAGCTGAGGCCTTTCTGGTTGCCAAAAATTAAATTCTATAAAATGTCAGTCGGCTGACTTAACCAGGTTCAAAATGGTTAGTCAGCTAGACAGAGCGGGTTGTCAGTCGGCTGACTAATTATAGTTTCAAATTGTCAGTCAGTTGAGCAGGTTTATTCATTCTTGGTGTTTGTTAGTCGGCTGGCCAATCTTAGTGTGTTCTAGTTAGTTAGCTGACCAATCCATTCTTTTTCCAAATATTTTTATTTTTGATTTTTAAACTCTAGTTATTTGAAAGACTCAAATATAACTTTTCAAAATCATTTTCAAGGGTTTTTCAAGAACTTGTCTCTAAGTCTTTATATCCTAAAGAGCTTCAAAAATATTTCAAAAGATATTTAAAATATAAAGCACTTACATAAAGACTTCTTATGACTTTAGACATTCTAAGTGCTTGAGTCTTCATGCTTGTCTTTTGAGCTCTTTCTCTTTGCTTTTCTTTGACTCTCTTGCTTTGTTTTCCTTTGGTTCTCTTGTCTTCAAGCTTTAAGCTTTTAGCACATTCTCTTTAACATCCACACTCTCATGATCTTCAAGCTTTAATAGATATCTTCTTTGCATCCATGCTTTGACTCATCTTTGTGATCATTTTACTTTGTATTCTCATTCTTAATTCCTGAAATATCATGACTCAATCAAATATGTTAAGTTCCATTTGTTTGTTAGCATCAAAATAGGATGTTAAGCCTTGTAAGGTTAACAGATCTAAGTTTGACCCTTCAACCATCTTAAGCCAATAAAGACGAGGCTTTAGAAAAAGTTTATTATTGAGAGATTTGGACGTACTGACTTTCTAACTTTTGCCATATAGCCGTTGGACAATCCTCCTCCATTACTCGATATAGTACTTCGTCGGCCAAACACAAGCATATTGTAGAAGTGACCTTTGCTTGCAATTCTCCCCATGTTGCCTCATCCATTCCATCCGATTGAATGCCAAGTAAAGCCTTTCCCATTCCTTGTTGCACAAGAATATCCTTCACTCTCCCCTACCATAAACCAAAATTCCTAGTTCCATCAAATTTGATGATGTCAAATCTTGCAGAATGATCATGATGCCATAACAAAAATCGCACTGATACCAATTTGTTGTAATAATGATTGGATATTGGATATAAGAAGCACAAGCACATCAGAATAATTAAAATGCAACAAGTGACACAATCTGTATATGAGAAACAACAAGAACAGCAACAACACAAGAATTTTCATGGTTCGGAAATGCCTACATCCACTGAAGCAATCAACACAACAATTTCACTAGAAATTATAGAGTACACAATACACTTCTCAAAATGATCTCTCTTCTTTTTCATAATACACTCAGATAAGCATAAATAGACTTTCGTTCGGAGGTTTCCCCCCCAAACCAACCAACTTAACATTTAAATTCAAAATTTGAATTTCTGTCTCGTAGCCTAAGAACGAAACCGTCTATAGTTTTTTGAGATCGTCCGAAACAAAGGACAATTTGAGATACCGAGAGCAATTTCTAAGATGTTTGAGATTTTTAGCGAAACCATCGATGGTTTTAGCAAGGCCTCAGAAAACCATCAACGGTTTTCTCCTAGAAAACTGTAGTGTGTTCTTTTTCCTTTCTGTAACTTAGTCATTCCACAAAATGAGCCACTATACACAACAGTTCATTTTAACAAAATTTTGGCAGCATGCCATCTGTAAATAGAACTTTTTTCCATCCTGCAGTGCACAAGAAGCATGCACCAAATAACCTAGTATATTCTTTGGCATGTAATTCAAATCACTGCTTGAGCCATGTAGGTGGCGTTCAAATCAATCGGCATGCATTCATAACATCGACTACCAGCATGGAGTTCACAAGATTCTACATCAGTCATACAGATGGCATTCAGATCAAGCATGCAATCCAGCAGTTCATATTATAATCAAGAGATAAACCATCCATCATATATAAACAATGAGCAAAAAGGATGGTAGGAGTTCAGTGTAGTGCAGTCAAAATAGAAAAACAAGATAAAGTGTATATAGTTACAGACCCAAAATAAAATTCAAATTGTTCATTAGCTAAAAATTTTAAATGATCTGCTCCCCCTAGATGCAGCTCCTAGGCCTCTTCATCATGCCCTCAATTAGAAAATCCCGCCTTATCGCCGTTGATGTCCATTAGATTCTTCTCTTCCTGATCATCATCACTATTCAGTTCATTGAAGCAGTCATTTATCACAATGAAGTTGCTTTGCACCATGTCTTGCAGTTTAGTATAGTCATTCTGAATGTCAATGAATCTATTTTTCAGTAGTAACTCCAAGCTCCTTAAATTCTCTCTGCATAATGGTAAAGCGATCGTCAATGGATTCCATAAATTTGGTTGTGGATTCCCTGAATTCACTAAAAAGATGTCGCAAGACTTACAATGGTCGCCATAATCTCAGCATTCGTTAGCTGTGGAGGTTGGTCCTGTGGAGCACCTGGTTGCTTTCCTATCCTCCTCCGAAGATAGACATGAGGTAACCACATATTACCCACTCTCTCATAACCCATCTATTTCACTGTGGTGGAGGAGAGTACGTTTGTGTGCTTCTTCTTTATCAACAATGATTGTCCCCCCTTTAAGACTCCCAACCTCATAAAGGCTCTGTTCAATATCCCCCCCATATAGCATAATTATCCTATGCCCAATGGTCTTCACGAACATCCACTTGATAATTAAGTTGGGCAGATCAACCTTCTTTCCCATAATTAGAAACCACATGATGAAGCATTCTAGGTATGATACATACACCCTAGACCCACTTTTGGGTAGGATGTTGTAAGAAATAAGGCGGTGTATGATTTTGGCTTCAAGGGTCAAGGGCTTATATTCTAGGGTATGGTTTAGTAACTCACTCGAAAAATGAGCAGCTCGGAAGCTATCCCAAGTATAGGAGTTCTGTCGTGTAATATTAAGCCCAAGGGTTAGATCGTCTTCTCAAGGAATGCGTTTAATCTCAGATTTTACGTTCTTCCAATCGAAACTAAAAATGCACTGAACTCGGTTCAGATTCGGGTTTTTCAAGAGTTGTTCAATTTTACTTTTGATAAATTAGACAAATACACACGAATTAAAACCCTAGACCTAGCTGGCATTAAAGTAAACAATAAAAATAGAAACTTTAATCTACCTAAGGACCGTCAAACACACTAATTAAAAATGTCAACTTTGAACACAAAATTAAAACACGCAATGAAAACTTAATCAAACACACACACACTACAAAAAAAAAAACTTTTAATCAAATCACAACTTTGAATCAAAATGCAAGCACATAAAAAAAATCTAAGCTTGAACGATAACGAAACACAACTAAAAAAAATACCAACTTTAATCAACCCGACCCTAATTAAACTGAGCTTCAAAAAGAACCAAAAATTAACTACTGCGAGCTAAATATACCACTAATTTGTATCTAAGAAAATAAATAAATACGACCATAATAAAAACACTTTAAATAACATTCGCAATGCAAAATTTCTAATAACCCAAAAGAATTAATATTTAACAGTTATCCAACTAACACAATATTCAAATTTAATACTTTAAGTAATCTTCAAAAAATAACATATAATACTTATTCAACTAACCAAAAGTTATATAAAAAGAAAAGAAAAGATGAGAGTGAGAGAGAGAGCAAAACAGAGGTGGTTGCTGGAGAATGGCCGGGTTGCAGCAGAGGAATCCAAGGGAGGCTGTTGTTGCTGCTGTGGAGTGTCTCGGGTGGACCTTGCTGGAGCAGATTCTGGAAGGCTGGTCTGGAATTGTGGACTTGATCTGCTGCTGCTGTAGCTGGGATGGCCTGCTATGGTGGAGGAGCTGTACAGCAGGGGGCTGGAGTTGCTGCTGGTGACCGAAGGGACTGCTGCTGCTGCTGCTGCTGCAGAGTGGAGTAGCTGCTATGTGTGGAGAGAGGGGCTGCTATGGAGAAAAAAGGGAAAGGGTAAGAGCAGAGGGGAGAAGAAAAGCAAGAGAAACAGCAAGAAAGGAAGAAGGAACAGCAGAAGAGAAGCTGCGAGAGAGTGAATAGAGAAAAGCTAAGGGAAAGAGAAGGAACAAGAGGAAGAAGAAGAAGAAGAAGGAGAAGAAGTGGGGAGAAGAGTGGTGCGCAGGGCACGGCTGGGAAAGAGGAGAAGAGAAGAATAAATAGAGATTGGGGAAGAAAGCCCTAGACCCGGATAGGAGACCCGACCCATTTAGAGGACCCAAATTATTATATTTTTTTGTTCTTTGTTCATTACAAATTCTGCTCTTCTGGAGCCCGTATCTCACAAAACTCAAAAAACAAAAGTTGTATATGATCCTTTCCTCTTTCTCCATAAATTTGAATCCTCTCGATCGGAGCTCGGGCGAAAAAGTTATGTACAAAATACGAACAGGTGTCGGTTTTGGTTCCTGGGAATTTTCCTGCTCCAAAAAATTACCAAATTCTCATAAATAGTGCAATAAAGTTCAAGAATGATGATTTTGGCATTTTATTAAAATATTGGACAATTTTAGACATTTAATTAAAAATATAAACAGTAAAGCCTGGGTTAAACGCCCAATTACGCAGTTTTGACGCGTAATCATTCAGGTTGACTACGGGGTGTTCCTAGACCTTGTTAACAAAGGCTTCAATAGTGAAGCCCTGTTCATTAATCCATGTAGTTCTGGGGTCAGGACAAGTAAAGTCACCTCTCTGGATCTCAAAGTTTCGGCTAGAAGCAGGGCGTAAAATCTAATAGGTTCCTCTAAGACCCTAAAGTAGTAACCCCTATCATCATGTCCTAGGTTGGAGTAGAAAAATTTGACTAATTTCGGGTAAAATCCCCTAGGTTAGAATGCTATAAAGGGGTACCACCCTTGGAACCTAAACAAGTCAAGGATATGTAGAGAATCTTACCGAGGATCGGATACTTAAATCTGAAGATGGACTCGTAACACATCCTCTCGTTCGTTGAAATGTACAATTTTTCGGAAGAATCTTCAGTCTCCTGGATAGCTTTTCTTTTATTGGCCCTCGACATTGTGGAATTTGGATTTGGATGATGGATTTTTGAGGAGAATGCAAAAAATAAGGAGAAATGGAGATTTTGCTCTCAAAATGGGAAAAAAAAAAAAAAAAAATGAGGCCTCAGGCGTGCCAAAAATATATATAGCTTGACAGTTCGGTTGATTGGGGCATGTCCTGGTCGACTAGCAAGCATTAAAACGAGCCATTTTTGTCTCAGGTTGGTTGAATGGGGAAGGGATCCGGTCGACTGGCTCTGGGTGAACAATTCAACTTCTATTTCCAAGTCGATTGGGAAATAGTTCCGGTCGATTGGCCTTCTATAACTGGTTCAAAATACAAGTGCCCGGTCGACTGAGAGTATAATCCGGTCGACTGGCATTCAAATAAAAACATCTGGTCTATGGTCCGGTCAATTGATGGGCAATTGAATAGGCTAAAATGGGCACATAGAGAGTTTCGGTCAACTGGGCTTAGTCTGGTCAAATGGGTTTTTAGCCTCATTTTCAACCCTTTTTTGCACTAAACTCTTTAAGCCAATAGTATTATATCTTCAATAAGAAAAATTTGGCTTTTAATGCTTAGACCACCACATTTTTCAACTAATATCCCTTTAATAAAATAAGCTTTTGTAATATGTGAAGGGTACAATTAGGTTCTTAAACCTAAGATCTAAGGTGAAAACGTTGGCGTTCGTTTTTGTTGACTTTACTATAATCCAAAGAGGGGGTGATATTTAAAAGTTTCTTTCCTAGATCAACTAACCAGCAGCAGCATTTCACAAACCTAGGGTCAATCTAAAACGTGCAAGTAAGCCAATAAATACAACTGTAATTAATTTGCTCTAAATAAATTAAACAACCATGCACAGTATAGCAAAGCACATAAAATAAGGATGACACCAGACGTGTTATCGAGGTTCAAAAAAAGTGCCTACGTCCCTGCCTCTAGCTCGTAAGACCAAGGATTCCACTAAAGCTCACTTAACGGGTGGAGCGGCATCGTATACAATACCAAGTCAAATTTACAGGGTTGACCTCAACCTTACAACCAATCCTTAAGTGAGCTAGATTTACACCCCTTCAAGCCACGCCTGGAATACAACAGATAATGAAATATAAATTTCGTGTACAATATGCGTGCTTCTCCAATAAGCAGATTTGTACCAGTATAACCAATGCACTATAATATGATAGAATATTATAAACTCAATTTAGATTATATACATACTCTCAAAATAATGTAGGGATCTTTGATTCAAGATAATAATAACAATCACAAGGTGCATTATCAAAGATCTTAAGCACACAAGCAAATATCTCAAAAATGTTTTTTTCAAAAAATCTACTACTTGAGACATTTGGATTTAGTTTGTCAAAAAATGTTTTCACAAACAAACACAATAAGCTCTTGAGTTTTGCAACAATAATGTAAGAGTTATGGTGTAATCCCAAGAGGAGGGTGAATTGGGTATTTAAAAATTCTTCTTAGGTCAATTTATCCCTATTTTAATTCCACAATTAGTATAACACAACCTACGGCCTTTCTAAACAAGCATGAATCTCACAAATAATAATGTATGCAAATATTTAAAATAATTATAACATTCAACACAAATTGAACATAAGCATACAAGTGCAGAAAGTAAAGTTCGGAAATTAAATAAAGTAGGGAAGAGGGAGCACAAACAAAAAATTTTTAATGAGGTTCGGCAACTCCAGCCTACATCCTCTCCTTGGGAAAACCACCCAAGGATTCCACTATCCGCTCCTTAAAACTGGGATGGAGCGTCCCATTACAATCCGCTTCTTAGCAGGGCGAAGCTTCCCTTTACAATTTGTTGCTTATACGAGGCATAGCTACCTCTTCCTTGTTCACAACCTGAACTGTAAATACAAATGATATGGAATTTTGCGTACAAGTAAAATGCTTCTCAATTTGTACAAATAAAATTCTAAATGCACTCTCAAATGATTTTAAAATGAAAGTCGGTAGAATATGATAAAACCTCTCAAAAATATTTTGCAATGAATTGAGTGAGAGAATGGAAAATAATTTTCTTTTCAAATGACCTTTGATAAATCAAGAAGCCTCTTAAGCAATTAATATATGAGTTAAAATATGCTCAAGGATTTTTGTAGTACTCAACAAGAATTTTCTCCAAAAATGATATTTCAAAGAAAGAGTATAAGAGTCAATTTCTTCAAGATTGACCTTTGAAAAGAATCAAATGGCAATAAGGCTTTCAAGAAATATATATTGGTATAAATATATGCTCAAGCTCAAACCTTGCTTGTAAACCCCAAAAATAATTCCCCCTAAAAGATTTTCCAGAAGAAGAGTAGGAGAAATAAGTTTTGATCTTCAAAAATGGAGTATAAAATATGTTTGGGAAAGGTAGAATATGCAAGAATGCTCACAAATGGTTTTTATAACATTTTTCAAGTGGTTTAGGCGTGTATTTATAGGGAAAACCCATTACTAGCTGTTTTATGGCCGTTGGGGGTATTAAAATATAATTTAATTTGAAAACTAACCGTTTTTCGACTGTTGAGGCGCTTTCTGTGCAGACACATTTCGAGTTTTTAGAAATAATGTTTTTTATACAAATCCAAATTGGACGTTCTTGATACCAACAAAAATCTAAGAGAAATTCTCACAACTTTCATGTTGAACACCTTTTAAGATAAGAAGTTGTCGATATATAAAATTGCTCATCAATGAGACAAAAGAAACATGAAGGGAATTTTTCTACTGCGGACACCCTTTAGTAATTTGAACATACTTTTTTCTATATAACTCCAAATTGAATGTGCTTAGTATCAGTAGAAAGCTAAGAGAATATCTCACGATTTCATGTTGAAAACTTTTTAAGATAAGGAGTTATAGGAGTTATTGATAGAGAAAAGTGATCATCATTGCGACGGAAGAAACATGAAGGTGTTTTTTATTTATTTATTTATTTAAAAACTTGTTTTGGAAAAATATTTTCATGAGAAGTTTATGCCCCTAGGTCAATCTAAGGTCTTGGTCATTTTGTGAAAGCTTCAATTCAAATCATATGATTATGCATGCACAAATTGAAACCTAATTACTATTACAACTTAAAGAATAAATAAAATCTTCATGCTTCTACTCCTTAATACTTCATGGAATACGCCATAATTTGTGCTCGATTAGGTACTCCTTGGCTTCCATTTTGCATCCCTCATTTGCATCTTCTGCATCATAAATCTGTTCAAAGACTAAATGGACAAATGAGATGCTATGGTTTGTCATAATCAAAAAGAGGGATCAAACTCAAAAAGTGAACAATTTCTACCTTTTTGATGATGACAAACACATGAGCAAAATTGGGATTGCTTGACAAGGCTCCCCCTTACAAAATGCATAATTTAAAATGATATTCAATAAAGTTCATAGTCACACATGAAGACTTTAGAAATTTCTAAGTTGAGCATTTGAGATCAGTTTAGTTTAATGTGCAGTTTATGTTGAAGCTGATTTAAAAAATATTCAGTTAAGCACATTTATCATTTTTCATTTTGTAATTAACAAAAGGGCAAGAGGATGCAATTTATATGATAGTTTTGTTCCAAATACTTCTCCCCCTTTTGTCATCAGTAAAAGGGCTAACAAATTTCTTCTATGATAAGAAGACCATTTAAAAATAAAGCCCTTGAAGTTTAAAATTTCATGACACACAATTGATTTTAAGAACATCACAAAAGCACATGCCATGATGCATTTAAGCTTACAAATTTTGAAGCAAGAGAACAAAATATTATCTATTAAAGGTTAATTTCTTGCCATAAAGATTAAAAAATTTTCCCTTCGGATATTATATGATACCCAGTGAAAGAAAGGCTTAAAAGAATTAGATGTTACTACCCACATCAATAAGATGCACTTTTCTTTTCGGGAACCTTCCCATAAGAATTCCACGGTTAAGCATGCTTAGCTTGGAGTAATCTCGGGATGGGTGACCTTTCGTGAAGTTTTCTCAGGAAGTGTGTGAGTGAGGACAAAACACATTGAAAATGACATGTGTTGGTCTGTGGGGCCAATCATTAGTCAGATAAGGCCCTCCCCCCTATTGTACGGTCCAGGTGAAGGAGAGACATAGTGCTCCCTGGCAGACTCAGGTTGGAGCATTACAAAATGGTATCAGAGCAATTACCCAGTCGGAAGTGTGATGAGATTCACATCACCTGGGTTTGGAAATGTGGGTTCGCAACGAGGACGTTACATTTTGCAAGTGGAGAAGAATGTGATACCCTATGGAAGAAATGCTTAAAATGATTAGATGTTACTACCCATATCAACAAGGTGCATATTTCTTTTCGGGAGCCTTCTTATAAGAACTCCATGGTTAAGAGTGCTTGGCTTAGAGTAATCTTGGGATGGGTGACCTTCTGGGAAGTTTTCTCAAGAATTGTGTGAGTGAGGATAAAACATACTGAAAATGACACGTGTTGGTGTATGGGGCCAGTCATTGGTCCGATAAGGCCGGCCCTTTGTTGTCAGGTCCAGGTGGAGGAGGAGAGATGCAATGCTCCCTGATAGACTCAAGTTGGGGCGTTACATATTATCAAAAGGTATTGGCGATTATGCCTGTTGAAAAAGAAAACTTTAACACGCAAGTTCAAGAAAGCTATATTTTTCTAGTTTAACACTTGAGCACAGAATATTTCGACAAATAACTAGAAAAACCAACCATATAGATCCTAAAGATATGACAATTTAAATACCATATCATATGACAAATTTTGAAAAATTGTGGCTAAGCAATATATTTTACTTATGATATTCAAGAAAAGCATCATTCTTAAACACACAAGCCACACAAAACTTCTAATCTAAGCTAAAATATGGGTGAGTACAACAAGATATGGAAATTTAATTTCAAGAGCTCCCCCTATTAATTAGAAAAGCGGGCTTAGATGAAGTTAACTGCTTATACTGATACCAAATGTGAAATATTTGTTAACACGGTATAAGTAATGAATACGAGTCTTTAAAAAAATTTACTAGATATTAATTAGGACTATTTTCATCCAACCCGGCCTACATCCTCGCCTTGAGCAACCCACTCAATGATTCCACTAAATCTCTACCCCTTTAACCTGGATGGAACTTCCCTTACATCCGCTACTTATAAGAGGCATAACTTTCTCCTCACCCAGTTCACAACCCGAACCGTGATTACAATATAGAATTTCAAATATACAAAACAACTCAAGATTTACTTCTAACAAAGCTAGTGAGAACAATTGAAACCTAACACATATCCATATGATGAAACTTGAAGCTCAGTATGTACGTAACGATATAATCGTTATATGAATGATATGCCTCACACAATTTCCCTTTTATCAAATCTTCCAAAATAATGATATAAGTAAAACTCTGGAGAAATTATGATTCTAGTTCAGCTTATTTGATGCATGAATACCAAATGTGATCTCATCAAAAGATTTGTCTTGAATATTATAACGATCAAAATCCATAAGTTTTCTTCCAAATATTCAACCACAATATGATCTTTGTAATATGCAAATATATATATATATATATATATATATATGATTTCCAAAGATCAAAAACCTAATATAATATTTTTCATAAAATATCCCTAAAAAATAAATATAGTTATAAGCTCTATGAATATTTAATCAAGTGGTTTTGTAATATCGAAATTATCAAGTCTTTAAATGAATACTCACTTGAATCAAAAATATTTAACCAATTGCTAAAACTTTTCTCAAGTAGTGATCTTGTAAAAACGATTTAATATAAGCACTCTCAAGATCAACCTCTCAACAAATATTCAATAATGGATTTTGAGATGAAAAACTCTTTGAAGAATAAATAACAACAAGCAAATTAGTTTAGATGAAAAAAAAAACTCTATGAGAATAAATATTAATGAGCAGATCGATTTACCAAACCTCAATACCAAAATGAAAGCACAACGATTGCTAGATTTCCTTTTGCGGATCAAGATAGCCTTAGCTCAGATTTGATGTATAAACTTTGAAATCCCAAGCAAAAACTTTAGCAATGTGTTCAAAGTTCTCCCAAGTTGTGCTAAACGTACAATATGCCCAATCGTATGTTAAAGGTTGTTTTTATTTTTCACTTCTTGGGGGCACAAGGATTTAGATGTTGATTACATAGGTAACCTTGCCCTGAGGATGATTTCTAATCGTTGGATCAACTTGATGAAGAAATAACTCGCATGTTCTTTCATTAAAAAATCAAAATTTTAATCTTCCTATAAGTTCAAACGACTGAGGGTTAGATTTCATACGACTGAAGTTCCTTAGAGTTTCAAAAAATAGAACCTGAAAAGAGGGTCAGACGACTGAAGTTGGGGTTCAGTCTTCTGAAGTTGTGGGTTTAGACGACTGAAGTCTGGGTTTAGTCTTCTGGTGTGCTTCTGTCTATTTTTGTGTTTCTCCAATAATTCTTCAGATGAATGAACTTAATCTTCGATCTTCTGAAGAAATTTTTCAGACGAATGAGCTTAAATTTTGGTCTTTTGAAGTTAACACTTCGGACGACTAAAAAGGGTGTTCGATCTTCTGAACAGTGCATTTTCGGTCTTCGGGGTTTCAAAAACAATCTCTAAGTCCCTAAATATCCCCTAAAGATGTTCGTGATATGCATGAGTCATAAGGTCAGTCTAGGGTATAATTTGAGTCTCAAATTAAATGATATGAAATATGTAAATACATTCAGTTCTAAATACCCATTCCCATGACAATCTTGAACTTGCCGCTTGCATCTTCATTCTTCAACTCTTTTAGTTCAACGGATTTTGCCAAGATATATATATATATATATACATACGTTAGTCTTCATGGCTTCCATGACTTTCTATCCCTCGGTGCATGCTAAATATTGTTCATGTTGATAATCTCAATGCACAGATCAAATACCAAGTGATTTGTCATTATCAAAACAAGATTGGACTCATAAAGTCAACAATTTCCCCCTTTTTGATGCTGACAAACACACGAGCAAAAATATAGAATGGGTTACGCCTAACAAGACTCCCCTTCAAATAATGCACAAATATTCAACAAATGAAATATGCTTATGCCAAATGAAATATGCTCATGTTCATACATAATTAGTTTTGCAACCATTTTTGCCTATTTTTGCTATAGCCTAATTCTTCTCCCCCTTTTGACATCAACAAAAAGGTGTATAATAATACATGAGTGGACATAATGTTATAATCTTCTTCCTTGTTTAATCTTAAAGTTTTGAACTTATTCAACCATCAAATTTGAAAAATTGTATTCTGAGATGTGTCTCCCTATGTTAATTCAATTTACTTCTTCCCTTTACTAATGCAAAAAGTTGTGTTGTTAAATGTAAATTACAATGTGAACATACACAGTGTGGCATATTTCAAAGACTATGTGATGATTAGCATGTGTAAGTCAATAAACTCTTATCATGATATGAGTTTAATGCCAAATGTGAACAAATGTTATACCGAATGAGAACAAATGAGTCGAATTTGAAATTTTTAACCAATTGTAAATATTAAGTGACGTTGCTCCCCTTGAATTTTGTCATCTAATATAATTCTAGGCAACCTCTCGACTATGCATCAGGCCTAATTCACGCCTAATTTGGATAAACCTATCTTCCGCAAGTGGTTTCATGAATATGTCTGCCCATTGTTCATCTGTGCATACAAACTCAAGTGTCACATCTTTTTTTTGCACATGATCACGGAGAAAATGACGTCTTACTTCTATATGTTTAGTTCGTGAATGTAGTATAGGATTCTTTGAGATGTTTATTGCACTCATATTGTTGCATCTTATAGGTATTGTGCCATAGCTTAATCCAAAACTCGTGAGTTATTGCTTCATGTATAGTGTTTGAGCACAACAACTTCCTACCGCTACGTATTCTGCCTCAGTTGTGGAAAGAGCTACAAAATTTTGCTTCTTGAAAAACCAAGAGACTAACGAATGTTCTAATAAATGACATGTACCACTCGTGCTTTTGCTATCCACTTTGCTACCAGCAAAATTAGCATTTGAATAGCTGATAATCTCAAAAGATGTATACTTAGGAAACCGTAACCCAAGTTCCACGGTTCCTATCAGGTATCTAAGTATTCGTTTGACAGCTAATCTTGCACACAAACATACGCTAAACATTATGTCAGGTCTGCTAGCAGTCAGATAAAGTAGGCTACCGATCATTCCACGATAGAGCTTGATATCTACTGGTATACCTTGTTCATCTTTGTCTAATTTTTAAAAAGTGCTCATAGGTGTTCCTAGTATTTTTTTCATCTTCCATATTAAAATTTTTGAGTAGATCTCTAATGTACTTCGATTGATTTATAAAGATTTCATGTTTTTCTTGTTTGATTTGAAGTTCTAGGAAGAAATTTAGTTCACCCATAATGCTCATCTCAAATTCGTTTTGCATAGTACTAGCAAACTCATTGAACAAGTCTTTATTTGTAGCTCCAAATATGATATCATCTATGTATACTTGAACTAGGAGCATGTCATCTTTCTTAGACTTTATGAAAAGTGTGGTTTCTATCCTCCCTTTAATAAATCCATTGCCTAGTAGAAAGCCACTTAGTCTCTCATACCAAGCTTTAGGAGCTTGATTTAAATCGTACAAGGCTTTAGTTAGTCTATAAACATGTTTTTTATACTTATGGTTTTCAAAGCCTAGGGGTTGTTCTATATATACCTCTTTACTTATGTAACCATTTAAAAATGTGCTTTTGACATCCATTTGATACAACTTGAAATCCTTATAAGCAGTATAGGCTAAAAGCATTCGAATGACTTCCATTCTAGCTATAGGTGCAAAGGTTTCTTCAAAATCTATTCCTTCTTCTTGGTTATATCCCTGAGCTACTAGTCTTCCCTCATTTATAACAACTATCCCATGTTCAACTTTCTTGTTCTTATATATCCATTTTGTTCCAATAACTATCTTATCCTCAGGTCTAGGAACTAATGTCCATACTTTGTTTCTCTCAAATTGGTTTAACTCTTCTTGCATGTACATCACCCATGATTCATCATCAATTGCTTCACTCACATTCCTAGGTTCTTCTTGAGATAGAAAGGCAAAATGACTAATCACATTCCTAAGTGAGAATCGTGTGGCTACTCCACGTAATGGTTCACCTATTATTTGATCAATGGGATGACTCTTTATGTACTTCCATTCTCTAGGTAGTTCATTAACCTTATTTTCAATTTTCTTAGTTACAGTGGATGGTTCCTTAATTTCATTTTTCTTTTTTGAATCATCTTTAATGGACAATTTTTCAAATTCCTGCTTTATCTCAATTTCATCTTCATCAGTCTTTTTAGAGAAGGGATTAAACTCATCGAACACTACACGAATGGATTCTATAACGATTAATGTTCGTTTATTATATACTTTGTAGGCTTTACTATCTAAGGCATACCTTAGGAAAATACCTTCATCTGATTCCACATCAAACTTTCCTAAATGTTCATTGTCTCTAAGCACAAAATATTTACAGCCAAAGACATGAAAATATGATATGTTTGGTCTATGGCCATTATAATTCATATGGAGTCTTATTTAGGGATGGTCTAGTCAAAACTCTATTTAGAACATAGCAGGCGGTATTTATTGCCTCAGCCCGAAAGTACTTAGGTAGTTTATGTTCGTTAAGCACAGTTATGGCCATTTCTTGTATAGACCTATTCTTCCTTTCAACTACATCATTATGCTGTGGTGTTCTAGGAGCTAAAAATTATGAGCAATTCCTAGTGAATTGCAGTAGTCTTCCATGCTTTGATTTTTAAATTCTCTACCCCTATCACTTTGGATTTTAGTGACAGTATAACCTTTTCCATTTTGAATTTTCTTACACAGATTTATGAATTTTTCACATGCTTCATCTTTGTGACCTAAAAAGAGTACCCATGCATATCTTAAATAATCATCAACTATGACGAATGCGTATGATTTTCCTCCTAAAATTTGAATTGGGTTTGGACCAAATAAATCTAAGTGTAGCATTTGAAGTGGCCTAGTAGTAGATATTACTTTCTTCTTTTTAAAGCTCGTTCTTGCTTGTTTTCTTAGTTGACATGTATCACAGATTTTATCTTTCACGAATTTAGTCTTAGGCAATCCCTTAACTAATTCTTCCTTAACAAGTTTAGATATTAAGTCCATGTTTACATGTCCTAATCTCCTATGCCAAATCCAACTAATCTCATTTATAGCAGAGAAACAAGTAACATGTTGAGAAGCAAGGTTATCAAGGCTAGTGATGTATACATTTTCATGACGATCAGCAGTAAACAATATTTTGTTTTTAGATTTGTTCTCAACAGTGCATTTGTCATGTTCAAATGAGACTTTATAACCTTTATCACATAGTCGACTTATACTTAATAAGTTATGTCTTAATCCATCAACTAACAACACATTATCAATGACAAGTGAAGGTTCCTTACCTACTTTACCTACTCCAATGATTTTACCTTTAGAGTTATCCCCAAATGTAACGAATCCTTCATCTTTGGATATGATAGATGCGAATTTAGCTTTATCTCCTATCGTGTGTTGCGAGCAACCGCTATCCATATACCACTTGTCCTTCAAGGAGGACGATCTCAAGCACATATGCATGACATAACCAAATAACTACTTTTGGTGCCAAGATTTTCTTGGGTCCATAGGGGTTAGTACTAGATTCTCCTTTGACTTTCCAGACGTCCTTAATTTTGCCATTGTTAGTCTCTTGGTTTTCCAAGAAACAAAATTCAGTTGCTCTTTCCACAGCTAAGGCTGAATACATAGCAGTAGGTAGTTGTTGTGCACAAATGCTATACATGAAGCAACAATTGAAGGATTTTTGATTAAGCTATGAAACAATTCCTATAAGATGCGATAATACGAATGCAATAAACATCTCAAAGAATCCCATATTACATTCACGAACTAAACATATAGAAATACGACATCATTTTCTTCATGATCATATGCAAAAAGGAAATGTGACACTTGAGTTTGTATGCCCGGATGAAAAATGGGCAGATATATTCACCAAACCACTTGCAGAGGATAGGTTTATCCAAATTATGCGAGAATTAGGCTTGATGCATAGTCGAAAGGTTGCCTAGAATTATATTAGACAACATAATTTAGGGGGAGCAATGTACTTATGATGTAAAAATTTGGTATCGCAATAATTAAAATTTGGTATTCTCATATAATCTTTGAAATTTGGCATATTGTGTATGTTCACAATGCAAGTTACATTCCACAACACAGATTTATGCATTAACACGGGGGATGATTGCTGTCAAAAGTGGAGAAGTAATTTTTTTTAATCTGATGGTAGAACAAGTTTAAAATTGTAAGATTTCAAATGGAAGAAGAACATAAGGTTATGTACACTCATGCACTATTTTTTATACATTATTTTGTTGATGCGAAAAGGGGAGAAGAATCAGGGCAAAAATAAAAAAATTGTGTAAAAGGTGAGAAGAATAGAAAGAATAGCAAACATTGTTAGCAACACTAGTTGTGAAACGGGGGAGAACAATCAGGCTATAGGAGAAGAATTAAACAACGTGTGTATGAACATGAGCATATTTCATTTGGAATCAGGCTAAACAATGTATGTATGAACATGGGCATATTTCATTTGGAATCAGGCTAAACAAAGTATGTAAGAACATGAGCATATTCCATTTGACATGAGCATATTTTATTTACTGAATATTTGATGCATTATTTAAGGGGGAGCCTTGTTAGGCGTAGCCCACTATATATTTTTGCTTGTGTATTTGTCCTTATTAAAATTGGGGAGATTCTTAACTTTATATGTCCAATCCTGTTTTGATAATGACAAATCACTTGGTATTTGATCTGTGCATTGAGATTGTGAACATGAACTATATATATATATAGCGTGCACAGAAGGATAACAAGTCATGGAAGCCATGAAGATGAAAGCATACATAACTTGGCAAATCCATAGAACTCAAAGAATACAAGAATGAAGATGCAAGCACCAAGTTCAAGGGTGTCATGGGAATGGGTACTTAGAATTCATGTATTTGTATTTTCATATGATTTAATTTGAGGCTCAAATCATGAACTAGAATGATCTTAGGACTTATACATTTCATGAACATCATTAGGGGACATTCATGAACTTAGAAATATTTTTATAATCCCAGAAAATGTTTTTATAAAAAGAGTCAAGAAAGAGAGGAAATCAGTTTTTCAAAGTATAAAGAAAAAATTCAGGAAATAGGTACTTCAGACAACCAAACTCAATGGTCAGTAACCTAAAGTTGCCACTTTAGAAGACTGAAGTTAACCTCAGTCGTCTGAAGAATTTCTTCAAAAGACCGAAGATTAAGTTTAGTCATCTAAAGAATTTATGGTGAAACATAGAACTTGACAGAAGCACCTCAGAAGACTGAATTCAACTTCAGTCGTTTGAACCCGACACTTCAGTCATCTGAACCCCAAACTTTAGTCGTCTGACCTTGTGTCCATGTTATTTTTTCAAAGCTTTAAAGAACTTCAGTTGTCTGGGCCTTTGAAATCAGTTGTCTGAACCTTCGGGAAAGTTTAAATATTTATTTTTTAATGAAAGAACATGCGAGCTATTTCTTTGATCCAACGGTTAGGATTAATTCCAAGGGTAAAACACCTATTTATACACCATATAAACACTAGTGCTAAATTAAGACAAATGAGAAAAGAAGAGAACATCTTGTTGAAAAGAGAATTGAGAACTTTGAACACATTGCTATACGATTGCTTGCACTCTTGCACATACTCATCAAGCTTGGGAAAATCAACTCAGAAAATCAAAGGAGATTCATTTACACATCTTGATTTTAACTTGGTATTGAGGTTTGGTTAATCCGTTTAGTGTTTTTTTTTTTTTTTAAGAGCTTCTCATACCGTCATCTATTATTGAATATCGTTAGAGAGTTTGATCTTCAGTATTCCTAACCATATAGAGATTTTTCTTGACAAGTGTGTTACTTGAGAAAGTTTATTTTGCCATTGATATATATATTTCAAAGAACTACTCATTTCGAATTCTATTGTTAAAATAGGCTAAGTGATAGAGAGTGAGTATATATATATATATATATATATATATATATATATATATATATATATATTAATTATTTAGATAATCTCACTACTTGATAAAGGGTTTTATCATTGGTTAAATAGATTTGATTCAAGTGTGTGTTTCGTTAAAGGATCTATATTTTAGATACATTAACACCTGATTAAATATCCTTGGTATTTATAAATATACATTTTATTGAGGGATATTTTCTAAAAAACAATATATTCAGTTTGTGATCTTTGATTGGCTTATTACAAAATCATTGTGTGAATTGAATATATGAAAGAAATTTGTTGATTTTGATTGATCCAATATTCAAGACAAAGTTATTTGAATAAGTTCACATTAGATATATATGTGCATTTTTACAAAGTGAACTAGAATCCTAATATTCTCCAAAGCGTTTAAATATATCATTACTTAGGAGTTTTGATTAGAAGGGAAATTGCGTATTGAAGCATAATCATTCATAAACGATTGTATCGTTTCATACATTTTGAGCTTTAAGTTTTATCATATGATTATGTATTAGGAATTTGAATTGTACTCACTAACTTTGTTGGAAGCACTTTGAGTGTTTTATAGATTTCATTGTATTCACGGTTCGGGTTGTGAATCGGGTTTAAGGAGAGAGTTGTATCTCTTGTAAGAAGCAGAGTAGAGGAAAGTTGTAACTCTTGTAAGCAGCGAATTGTAAGGGAAGTTCCGTCCCAATTTAAGGAGCAGAGATTATAATGGAATCCTTGAGTGGGTTGCTCAAGGCGAGGACATAGGCCAGATTGGCTAAACCTCGTAAAAACTGCGTTTGCATTCTCTCTTCCCTTATCTCTTTATTTTTCGCATTGCATTTCAACATCTAGCTTGCATGTATGTTTGTTGAATAATCTCACACGAACTTGATAAGTAATTGGTTACATTTAGACATAGGGACTAAGTGGGAATAAGTTTCAAAGAATTTTTAAAATACCTAATTCACCCCCCTCTTGGGATTATAAATAAGACATAACTTTAAAATATTGAGAGTAATTTGGTATTTAATTTAAAATATGTGTTTCAATGTATGAATTAAAATACCTAATTATGCAGTTTAAGCGCGCATAATCAAGAGTTATGGTGTAATCGCAAGAGGGGGGGGTGAATTGGGTATTTAAAAAATTCTTCCTAGGTCAATTTATCCCTATATTAATTTCATAGTCAGTATAACACAGCTTAGGGTCTTTCTAAACAAGCATGACTCCCACAAATAATAATGTAGGAAAATATTAAAAATAATTATAACATTCAGCACAAATTGAACATAAGCATACAAGTACAGAAAGTAAATGCGGAAATTAAATAGAGTAGGGAAGAGAGAGCACAAACACAAAGTTTTTAATGAGATTCGGAGACTCCCGCCTACATTCTCACCCTGGGCAAACCACCCAAGGATTCCACTATCTATTCCTTAAAACTGGGATGGAGCTTCCCATTAAAATTCTCTTCTTACCAAGGCAAAGCTTCCTTTTACAATCCGTTGCTTACACGAGACGTAACTACCTCTTTACAATCCGTTACTTACACGAGACATAGCTATCTTTTCTTGGTTCACAACCCGAACTGTAAATATAAATGATATGTAATTTTGCATACAAGTAAGATGCTTCTCAAATAAGCTGATTTTTACAAATAAAATTCTTAATGCACTCTAAAATGATTTTCAAATGAAACTTGGTAGAGTATTATAAAACCTCTCAAAAATATTTTGCAATTAATTGAGTGAAAGAATGGAAAATAATTTTCTTTTCAAATGACCTTTGATAAATCAAGAAGTATGACAAGAAATTAATATATGAGTTAAAATATGCTCAAGGCTTTTTGTAATACTCAACAAGAATTTTCTCCAAAAATTATATTTCAAAGAAAGAGTAGAAGAGTGAATTTCTTCAAGATTGACCTTTGAAAAGCATCAAATGGCAAGAAGGTTTTCAAGCAATATATATTGGTATAAATATATGCTCAAGCTCAAACCTTGCTTGTAAACCCGAAAAATAATTCCCCCAAAAAGATTTTCAAGAAGAAGAGTAGGAGAAATAAGCTTTGATCTTCAAAAATGGTGTATAAAATATGTTTTGGAAAGAGAGAATATGCAAGAATGCTCCCAAATGGTTTTTCTAACATTTTTCAAGTGGTTTAGGCTTGTATTTATAGGGGAAACCCATTACTAGCCGTTATGGCCGTTGGGGCTATTAAAATATAATTTAGTTTGAAAACTAGCTGTTTTTCGGCCGTTGGGGTGCTTTCTACGCGGACACCCTTCTAGTTTTCAGACATAACTTTTTTCTATAGAATTCCAAATTGGATGTGCTTGGTATCAACAGAAATCTAAGATAAAATCCCACAACTTTCATGGTGAACACCACTTAAGATAAGGAGTTGTTGATAGATAAAATTTCTCATCAATGAGACGAAAGAAACATGAAGGGAATTTTTCTATTGTAGACACCCTTCAGTAAGTTGAACATAACTTTTTATATATAACTCCAAATTGAACGTGCTTGGTATCAACAGAAAGCTAAGAGAAAATACCACAACTTTATTGTTGAAGACTCTTTAATATAAGGAGTTATTGATAAAGAAAGTTCTCATGAATGAGATGGAAGAAACATGAAAGGGGTTTTTTTAAACAAAAAAAAACTTGTTTTGGAAAAATATTTTCATGAGAAGTTTATGCCCCTAAGGTCAATCTAAGATCTTGGTCATTTTGTGAAAGCTTCAATTCAAATCATATGATTATGCATGTACAAATTGAAACCTAATTACTATTACAACTTAAAGAATAAATAAAATCTTTATGCTTCTGCTCCTTAAGACTCTATGGAATACGCCATAATTTGTGCTCGATTAGATACTCCTTGGCTTCCATTTTGCATCCCTCACATGCGCCTTCTACCTCATAAATTTGTTCAAAGAATAAATGCACAAATGAGATGTTGTTTGTCATAATCAAAATAGGGATCAGACTCAAAAAGTCAACATAATGTAAGACTCACAAGCCCTAGAGAGTTTTCCCAAAGAAGACTTATGAATAAAATCACAAAGGAAAACTCAAAGCTTACTCTCATTAAAAATCAATCTCAATCAAATAATATGATAGTGTAAGCTTATATGAATAATCTCTAGAAACACACACAAAGGATATCTTGCAATAAGAATAAGTAAGAGTAGGTTTTTGAAGCTTGTATAAGAGAAATAGGTTTTGGAAATTTTAAAGAATGTTTTGCTAATAATGTTTGCTAATCAGTACTAATCAAACCAAATGAGGGAGTATATACAAACACTCCAAAAATATAACCGTTCAGGACTCATTCGGTGTTATTTCTCTTTACTTGCTTTTTTGTGCATGCATAATTAGTTTACTTGTGTAATTTAATTTCAGTTGAATATATTGTTTTTTTTATATCTGCACTAGATTGACCCTAGGGTTGTGTAATACTGCTGCTGGAAAATTGACCTAGGGGAGAAATTTTTAAAATACCAGTTCACTCCTCCCCCTTTTGGGATTACAGTAAAGTTAACATTTGGTATTTTTTGAAAAAGTTTAAGTATGGTTAATAAAAAATAACCCCGGTTTTACCTTGGTAAAAATTAGGCAACCTGAGAGTTTTGATTGACCGTACTGAGGCTTCGGTTGACCACTTTAGGAGCTTTGGTTGACCGTGGAGTTTTTCAACTAAGAATATGGTCAATTGTATTCGGGCGATTTTGAACCGTTCGAAATCGGTCAACCAACAAATAGGATGGTCGGCTACTCATACAGTTCAGTCTATCGTGGCCGAAGAAAACTAAAAATTTGGTTGACTGAGTGTACAGGGTGTCAAGCAATTGGCTCATTCACTTGAAAAAATGAGTAGCTCGGAAGCTATCCCAAGTATAGGAGTTATGTTGTGTAATACTCAGCCCAAGGGCTAGATCATCTTCTTAGGGAATGCGTTTAATTTCAAATTTCACGTTTTTCCAATCGAAAATAAAAAGGGTACTGAACTCAGTTCAGATTCGGGATTTTCAAGGTTGTTCAATTTTACTTTTGACAAATTAAATAACACGCAAATTAAACCCTAAAAACTAACACGCATTGAATTAAAAAGAACTAATGGAAACCTTAACCTACTCAAGGAAATATTGAAACACGCGTTAACTAAAGACGGTAATTTTGAATGCGGAATGAAAATACGCAACACTGAAAATTCAATCAGACACATATGCGGACAAAAAGAAACCAATATTTAACAAAACTACGAAATTAAAGCAAGCATCATAATTTAAACATGAACTCAATGAGAATTTAAAACACACAAACAATAACGGAACATGATAAAAACATAAGCTTTAATCAAACCGAGAATTTAAATTAAGAGAAAGATAAAAAAAAAAATTTTAAATTTTTAGATCTACTAACAGCAAGATAAGAAAAATTAAACTTTAGTAAAAAATTAAAATAAAAAAACCGTCTTCTAAACGTAGCAATAAGCTTAAATAAATAAATCAAAACAAGTATTATTTTGCAACTAAAAGAAAAGGAAAAGAAAGAAAGAAAATAGAGAGCAAATGAGAAACAGAGGGGCTAGTCGGAGCAGAAGATGCTGCAGAGGGTGGCTTCGGTTGCAGAGAGTGGTCGTGCTGTCGAGGCTGCTGTGGAGGCTTGGGTTGGAAGCTGTGGCAGCGCTAGAGCTAGTGCTCGGGCATTGTGGAATTGCAGAGCTACTGGAGTAGAGGAGGGTGGTCTGGGGTTGTGCTGGTGTGGTGAGGATGTGGAGCAGATGGCTGGCTACTGCAGAGGGTTGGTGGTTAAACGGAGTTGAAAACAGAGAGGGGGAGTAGAGGGAAGATGCAGGGAGGGAGTAAAAGGGAAAGAAGAGGAACTAGGGAAGAAGGAGGAGCTGGGGAAGATAGGGAACAACGTAGGCTCGAGAGAGTGAGAGATAGAAGAAAAGTAAAACAAAGGAAGGGAGAGAAGGGAAAGTAGGGAGGAGAGCCCGCGGGGGCTGCCTGCGCAGGGGGAAGAGAACAGGGGAATAAAAAGGGGGAGGTCTGGAGCCTTACGACCCGAAACCATTTGTTTATTTATTTATTTATTTATTTCATTTTTTTTCACTATGAATATAGCCTGTTTTAACCCTTTTAGAACCCATTTCTCACAAAACTTAGAACACAGAAGTTGTAGATAATCCTTTCCTCTTTCTCTAAAAATTTTAATCGTCTCTATTAGAGTTCAGACGGAAAAGTTATGTGTGAATTACAAGCAAGTGCCAATTTTGGTCCCCGGGAATTTTCCTGCGATAAAAAAAATGTCAAAAATTCATAAATTGTTCAATAAAATTTAGAAATAATAAATTTGGCACTTTATTAAAATATTGAACGTAATTGGACATTTAATTAAAAATACAAACCGTAAAACCCAAGTTAAGATGCCCAATTACGCAGTTTTGACGCATAATCACACCCCCCAACTAACGTTTTGCTAGTCTTTAGCAAATGACGTGAATGAATTTCAGGGTAGTACCCATAACTACGAACTCTAGTGAACATGAAATTAATGCACATGCGATACAACCATACCATTTCACATACAAGAATATAACTGAATTTCACATAGGCTCGTTCATATTCAATGCACACAACTCCGAAGCACATCACTCATGCAAGTTTCATCGTTTATATGTCAATTAAGAACAGTATACTCACACGAAGTTAATCAACGGCACAATTCAGAGTTAATGCAGTTATATAAGTTTGAGTATAAACAGGTAAACTTTCAAGGTGTGTGTGATGTGTGTGACTCAACACACCTAGGATACCAGTAGACACCTACAGAACGGTCGCTTTGACTCGGCCTAACTAGTATACCCTCAAGAACATTCAAAAGGAATGGGTTCACTCATCATATGTGAGGAGTGTCGCAATCAAACATCCCACATATTGAAAGGAACAAACGCTAAGTATATGGAGTGGACTAGTCTGGAAAGGATCTAACCTATTTGTGAGGTGTCGGGTCCTTCACCCTAGCATCTTCTCACCTACTCGCCATATCCAATCGAGACCACCCTAGATCATCTTATTCACAAACTTGTCGTAAATACATTTGAGGCATTAACCGGTTGAAGAATATTCATACGTGGAGAACATGTGTCATGTCCTTGACTTTTTTTGTGGTATTTCCATGGATCAGGCATTAAATTTCATTTCATGCGCATGTTTATTTCTTATTCTTTCTTCTGCTCATTTTTCATTTTCTGTCTTTTCTTGATTAATTAGAACAATTTTTACACTTCTTTTGTAATCTTCAAACAATCAACAGGAATTGGGCTCGAATAGTGGTCCATGAATTAAGTCTATCTCTAGAGGTGGCTTAGCCTTCACATCTTGAGTAGTCTACAATACCTAGGTTTTTATCTCCCCACTAGGTGTCACCTCTAGGCTAGCAAATCAAAACATAGACTAGTGTACAAAGGATATCCAGAAAAAAAAAAAAAAGGAAAGTTGAGTTTCATGAACTCTGAGCTAACGTCAAAAACCCAAAGGAACGATAATTGGCTCAACAATACCTCACAAGGTATCATAGTTGTCACGGGTGTTCTCTCAGTGCTTATAGGAAACCCTAAGTGCAATGAATCGCATGAATGTTTTTATTCAGCCTCGTGAGGTGCCATGTAAATACATGAAATTATATAGCCAGATTAACACGAATGTACGACCAATCAATTCTTCATGGAGTCATAAAGTCATATAAAGAGAAACTACACATGGTTGACTCAAATGTGTAATTCAGAAGTTGTACGCAAGTATGTGAAGGGTATAAGTCAGTGCTAAGCATGGCATAATGCAGTGTGATTCCTCAGTGCTCTTTCTTTCTTTCTTTCTTTCTTTTTGATTTTTTTTATTTCAAATTTTTTTTTTGTAATAAAATAAAACCTGGTATGTATATGTGCACGGTGTCAAATGCGAATGCTCACCCCCCCCCCCCCCCTTAACTAAAGTGGAACATTGTTCTCAATGTGAAAGCATAGGGGAAATAGAAAAGACTGTGCACGGGAAAAGTAGGGCATACCTGAGTGGCATATAATGGAAAACAAAAATCGAACTACGAGAAAATGGACCTGAAAACTAACTAAAAATAAAATAAGATAAAATAAAAGGAAAAGAAGGGAAAGAAAAAACATCACAATTGTCTGGAAGAGGCTCAAGGGGAATTTCTTCTGGTGGCCGTAGGTCTATAAATTGCACCGACAGTTCTCCAAATTTGAGCCGCCACAGTGGATCAGTCTTCATACCTGCACAAAAATCAACCTCAAATGAATTAATACTCATTAAAATACCAAACAATATGTGTGCAAATCGACCCTCTTGTGTTAACAAGAAAGGGTCTTTATTCAACATTGTGTCTAGGAAATTTGCTTATTTACGAACTAACGTGTGATGGGAAGTTATTGGAGCAATTACCTGTAGTTCTTCAAAAGCATTAACATTAAAGGGTTTACCTAGTTCCTTAAAAATTAGATTCTCACAAGACTGGTCACCCTCTTTATCAAGTGTACATATCATCTTACCACTGCACGGGTCTGCTTCCACATTAGGTTCCTTAACCTCTGATTCAAGCGGGAGTGACGGTTGCACGGATTTTGAGCTCTAAGTATGAGGTACTGCAGGTTGGTACGTTGTATTGGTATCAGTCTCCTCATTAACTAATTGCTCCACTTCTAGGCCCGTTTCCTTTGATGTTTCTTTGAATTCATCTGTTTCAGCCGTAACTTCTGGTGCTAGGAGTACTGGTTGACTGGCGATGAGCGTTTCAAGTTGGGAAACTTCTTTCTCACTTCTCGAAGTAGTGGCGGTCTCTGCTGCCTCAAGAGAAAAATCATGTATTTGTTGGTGTGGCTGCTGGTACTCTTGAGGACTAGGTTGAGGTTCCACGGGCAATTCCTCTCCTTCTAAGATGTCCAATTGCGTGCTCATTGCATTGATGGTGTCTCGCAATTCATTTTGATGATCAACTTGAGTTTGCATGAACTTCTGGAGCATGTTCGCCATCTGTTTCATGCTTTCCTCAAGAAATTCTAACGACGTACAACTCTGAGGGATCTATTGTGGCTGATATTGAGGTGGAGGATCATCTGGATAATATGTTAGCTCATATGCTTCTCTACCATTAATTGTGCTGATAGGGTGTGCAGTCATAGGTGCTTGAGTGTATTGTGTGTTCCACTGTGGGACATTTTCAGCTAGGTAATCGAAGAATGATAATACCTAATCTGGATCCTTGTTGAAGAGTTCTCCATTGCACATGGTCTGGAAAAAATACTTGCAATCAGGGGTAAGAGTTGTATAAAAACAATCAGCTAACCTGCATGAGTCAAACCCGTGATGTGGACAAGTACTTAGCAACTCCTTGAATCGCTCCCAGCAAGCTCGAAATGTCTCATCATCCTGTTGTACAAAATTATGAATCTGTTCCAGAAAAAATTGAGTTTTCTTTGAGGGACAAAATGCATGCAGAAATTCACACTCCATATCAGACCAATTAGTGATAGAGTGAGGTCTCAAGGACTGAAACCACATCTGTGCCCTATCCTGCAAAGAAGCACTAAATAAGTGCAATCTAAGAGATTCATCAGTTCTAGCATGAGAGAAAAACATGTTGCAGGTTAACTCAAACTTTGTTAGGTGCTGATAGGGGCACTCAGATTCCGTCCCGTAGAACTCGGGTAGAAATGACGTCCTCCCGCACTGCATCATGAAGTTAAGCTCGTCATTAGGCAAAACAGTGGAAGAGGATGCAGTGGCATATTCAAGCTACAAAAAGTCGATTATCCTGCGCAGTGCAGGTGCAGCCATATTTTTGTGTTTTATTTTTTCTCAAAACTCAATTTTATCTGTTTTTGTTTTTTTTTTTTTCATAAAACTAATAAAAATGACGAGAAAAACGCTAATTTCAGACTAAGACAGACATTCCCTCGCAACGGAGCCAAAAACTTGACTCACTCGAAAAAATGAGTAGCTCGGAAGTTATCCCAGGTATAGGAGTTATGTCGTGTAATACTTAGCCCAAGGGCTAGATCGTATCCTCAGGAAATGCGTTTAATTTCAAATTTCACATTTTTCCAATCGAAAATAAAAAGGGTACTGAACTTAGTTCAGATTCAGGATTTTCAAGGTTGTTCAATTTTACTTTTGACAAATTAAATAACACACAAATTAAACCGTAAAAACTAACACGTATGGAATTAAAAAGCACTAATGGAAACCTTAACCTACTTAAGGAAATATTAAAACACACGTTAACTAAAGACGGTAATTTTGAATACGGAATGAAAATATGCAACACTGAAAATTCAATCAGACGCATACGCGGACAAAAAGAAATGAATGTTTAACAAAACTATGAAATTAAAGCAAGCATCATAGTGTAAACACAAACACGAACTCAACGAGAATTTAAAACACGCAAACAATAACAGAACATGATAAAAACATAAGCTTTAATCAAACCGAGAATTTAAATTAAGAGAAAGATAAAAACAAACAATTTAAAATTTTTAAATCTACTAACAGCAAGTTAAGAAAAATTAAACTTCAATAAAAAAATTAAAAAAAAAAAAAACAATCTTCTAATCATATCAATAAACTTAAATAAATAAATAAAAACAAGTATTATTTTGCAACTAAAAGAAAAGGAGAAGAAAGAAAGAAAAGAGAGAGCAAAAGAGAAACAGAGGGACTAGTTGGAGCAGAAGATGCTAAATAGGGTGGCTTCAATTGTAGAGAGTGGTGGTGCTATCGAGGTTGCTATGGAGGCTAGGGTTGGAAGCTGTGGCAGTGCTGGAGCTGGTGCCCGGGCATTATGGAATTGCAGAGCTGCTGGAGTAGAGGAGGGTGATCTGGGGCTGTGCTGTTGTGGTGAGCTCGTGGAGCAGATGGCTGGTTGCTACGGAGGTTTTGGTGGCTGAACAAAGTTGAAAACAGAGAGGGGGAGTAGAGGGAAGAAGCAAGGAGAGAGTAAAAGAGAAAGAGGAGGAACTAGGGAAGAAGGAGGAGTAGGGGAAGATAGGGAAAGAAGCAGGCTCGAGAGAATGAGAGATAGAATAAAAGTAAAACAAAGGAAGGGAGAGAAGGGAAAGCAGGGAGGAGAGCCCGCGGGGGCTACCTGCGCCAGGGGAAGAGAACAGGGGAATAAAAAGGGGGAGGTCTGGAGCCTTACGACTCGGAACCATTTGTTTATTTATTTATTTATTTTTTCATTTTTATTCACTGCAAACATGGCCTGTTTTGATCCTCTTGGAGCCCGTTTCTCGCAAAATGTAGAACATAGAAGTTGTAGATAATCCTTTCCTCTTTCTCCATAAATTTGAATCGTGTTGGTCAGAGCTTGTATAGAAAAATTATGTGCAAATTACGAACAAGTGCCGGTTTTGGTTCCTGAGAATTTTCCTGCAATAAAAAAATTTCAAAAATTCGTAAATTGTTCAATAAAAATCAGAAATCATAAATTCAGCACTTTATTAAAATATTGGATGTAATTGGATATTTAATTAAAAATATAAGGAGTAAAGCCCGGGTTAAGATGCCCAATTACATAGTTTTGTCGCGTAATCAGTGGCGGTTTGATTGACCGAGGACACTATGTTCAAAAACTGGACGGTCGACTGTATGAAGTCAAAATGTTGACTTTCGTACGGTTTGGTCGACTGTGCATTCATACTGCACAGCTTCGATCGACTGAGACTTAATCTCCTCAGCCAACAATGGTTCGGTCAACCCAGCATAGTATAACTAGATTGGTTCGGTCGACCGAGGCCCTTTTAATGGTCATTTTAGGTGCTGATTTTTATTGGAAGTCACCCTTGTTCACATAAGTATAACTTCTGAGTTATGGGGGACTTTTCATGTGATGTTTAGGGACCTAAAGTCAATATATGGTCATTGATCTTATCTGTCCTATCATGCATGCAATGCATTAATTATTACAGATCATGATTAATATTACAGACCCAAAATAAAATGAGCGATAAATATAATTGAAATTATTTGGTCTTCATTTCATTTGCTTCTTCAAATGGCACCATATGATGTGAATGTTGTGGTCTTTATGGCTTCCTTGCATCCTTACCATCCATGCATGCTAAGGGTTAATTCCTGTTAATAAGCTCAGTGCACAAGAAAAAACTATTGGATTTGTCATAATCAAAACGGGAAGGACTCATAGAGTCAATAGTTTTGGCACGCATATTTCTCTGAGTCTTGGCGGGTTAGAACCTAGCATTTCTTTGACTTTCCACACTTGTTTAGATTTCTCACCTTTTTAAAAAAAATAAATGGGCAATCAAACTTGGTATGACCATCATTTTTGCACAAGAAATGTGCGGAGTGAGCATATGGTCCTGAGGAGGTACTAACATAATGTTTGGACGCTCTTACAAAATACCCCCCCATGTATAGGTTTTTTCTTTTTCTATTTTCAATTCCATTATAACATATTCCCTCCTTATCTAAGGTCATTTGCTGTGAGCCTATGAGCTTATCGAAATTTTCTTTGCCCCTAGTAAATGTATAGATGATCTTAACTTGGTCTTCTACTCTCTTTTTTCTAGGCTTTGAACTTTTATATCTTTTAAGCCTTTGTAAACTAATTGTAATTTCACAAACTCTTTAGTAATCTTGTTTTTTTTTACACTCAAGTTTAGAAATATGAAGATCCTTTTCATTTTCAGTAGAAATATGGGATCTTAAGAATTTTAGCTCTTTTTCCAGCATTTCATTCTTATTTTCTAATATCATGATTTTCAAATCCTTTTCTTTTGCAACAAGAATTTTAGATTCTAAATCTTTCAATGATGCCTCATTCTTGTTTTTCAAAATAGTATATCATTTATGTGTTTTAACAAGAAACTTATGAGTCTTAGTATATTATTTTTGTAATTCCTTATAAGTTGCCATGCTTTCACTACTAGATTCATCACATAATTCATTATCGGATTTATCACAAGATATGCTACACGAATCGATACATGAATCATTGCATGAATTAATAAATGAAGTAGAATTAGAGGAGTGTACCTCTTCATTGGTTAAGCTATAAAGCACCTATATACTCCTTCCTGGTCATTTGAGGTCAAAGCATTAGGAGTGGTGGCCTTTTCTTTTTCGGTCTCTCCATACCTTTTTTCGAGTTCTTCCTAAATAGCCTTAGCATTCTGACATGCCATGATCTCTTTAAAAATGTTAGCATCTAAAGAACAATAGAGCATGTTCATAGTAGTAGAATTTATTTGCAATAAATTAAAATCATGCTTATTTATTTCATTTTCTATCTTGGGAAACTCTACATTTTGAATAATTTTCATTGGGATATAGTTCCCATCAATTACTTTCCAAGCCCTCCAATCAATAGTTTGAATGAAGATAATCATTTTTTGTTTCCAAACATTGTAATTTTTACCACAAAACAATGGAGGCCTTGAAAAGGAACGACTCTCACAAAATTAAGATACACCATTGTGAGCCATTGCAATCTTTATGCAAATGCGGTTAAACTTATTACAACCAAGCTCTGATACCAATTGAGGGGAGTGGTGTAATCCCAAGAAGAGGGGTGACTTGGATTTTTAAAAACTTTTGCGGAAATAATCTAACCAATTCACCAAACAATATCCCAATCAAAATTAATGCGTGAATGTAAAAATGATCACAACAATATAAGCAATCATACTCGTGCAAAAATTTAAATAAGATAAGAGAGAGAGAGAGAGAGAGAGAGAGAGAGAGAGAGAGAGAGAGAGAGAGAGAGATTTTAACGAGGTTAAGCTATACCCACCTACGTCCTCACCTTGGGAAAATCCCCTAAAGATTCCACTAACTTGCTCCCTTAACATGGCAGAGTAAAACCATTACACACTCTTTCAAATAGGATGAAGTTTTCCTCTTTAAGCAATACCCCACGTTTTGTATGATTCACAATCCGAACCGTATACCACTTCTTCAATAGGGTAGAGCCCCCATCTTTGAGTGATGTACCCTCACTTAGTACAAATCACACCGTATACCACTCCTTCTAGGTGGAGCCACCTCTCTAAGTGATGTACCCTCACTTAGCATGATTCACAACCCAAACTGCCAAGGGCTTGTTTTCAAAAACAATTTTTTGTACAACAAAATACTCCTTCAAGAGTTAATTTTTAGAATTTGAAACTATATGCATTTTCAAATGATTTATAAAATGAAGCTTAGTAGAGTATATGATTTTCTTCTCAAAAATATTTTTCAAGTAAAGATGAGAGTATGGAAAATGATTTTCATTAAGATTGACCTTTTATAAAATCAAGTACGAGAAGCTTTTCAAGCAAGTATATATGAATTGAATATATGCTCAAAGCTCCCTTAATTTATTCAAAGATTTTCTCTAAAAACAATTTTCTAAATGAAGTGTATATGAGAGTTTGATCTTTGAGAATAACACAAGAAAGAAAAAGGCTCTCAAGCAATATATATGAACTTGGATATGCGCTCAAGCCTTTTTCAAGAAATTCTTAAAAAATTCTTGACTCACTCTAAAAATGAGCAACTTGAAAGTCATCCAAAGTATAAGAGTTTAGTTGTGTAATAATTAGCCCAAGGGTCAGATCGTCTCCTCAGAGAATGTGGTTTAGTTGCAAAATTTGTGTAATTTCAAAAGACATTAAGAAAAGAAAAGTTTTACTGAACACATTTCAGATTCGGTTTCCTGGGATTTTTTAGATTTTGGTGACGAAATTAAACACCAACTAAAAACATAACACACATAAAATAACTGAATAAAAGGTAGACTCAATACTAGAATAACGAAAGAAATAAACCCCGCAATTATTCAACTTAATAAAAACCAACTACGCAAAATAATAAAATTTAACTAAGTAAAAATACCAGATTTAATGTTGAGATCGAGCAAAATTAAACTCTTGCAAACAATACTAAATTAAAATGCTAACTTTATTAATAGAATGTCCAAAGAAGTTGTTTGAATCCTAAAACAAGGTATTTAAATCAGATGAAGAGAAGCTAAATTAAACAGTCCCAAACAATCTTAAAGCAACAATAATTAATTAAGGAAAAAAAAACAAATTAAAACTTGTTGCTACTAAAAAAAATTAAACTTTAACAATATTTCAAGAGAAAAATAAAAATAAAGCAAAGTAATGAGAGAGAGAGAGAGAGAGAGAGAGAGAGAAATTGCAAGTCATGGAGAGCTTCTATGGTGCAACACTGCCTCCTCCCAGAAAGAAAAGAAGACATCCCGCCCCTTCCAAAAGCTCCCAATTCCAATCCCCCTCAAAATTAAAACTCTAAAAGCTACTTTATAAAAGTGAAAACAACCTTCTCCCCAAAATGCCCCCATATCCCTCCTTTTTACTTTACATTAAATACCCTTTTCAATTCATCCTCCCCCGAGGCCGGCTGCCACTTCCCAATGCATTGGCTTTGTGCATGCCCCCCTTGTAGTCACTTCATGGGTGACACATGGGCTTTTACTTTTAATTCAAAAGCACACGACCTAGCTGCACTTTTAAGCTCAATTTTGACCTAATAAACGTATGGATTAGCAAAAATCTATTTCACAATGAATTGTAGATATTTTTGAAAGCTTTCCAATGCCACTTGAATCACACTAATCCAATATCAGATGAGAGAGTTACAAGTAAAATACCAAAATACATTTAGGTTGTCTCCTAGCGAATTTGGGACTTGGATTGTGACTCACTTTTCATTGCATGACACGAATTCATGTGTATGAAGCCCACATAGTCTTCTCACACACAAGCTTACACGACTTCTAATTTGCATTAGCTCCACAAGAAGTGCATGGCCTATTCACGGGCTCAAGCTCATGCATGCATGGCTCGATTTCTCTCACGCACGACCCACGCACATTTTAATTTCGAATTTAATTTCTAAAAATTATCCTACAATAAAAAAAAATGCTCATAAATTTTTAACAAAAATAAGATATTTATCTAAAAATTATTAAATTAGCTCATTGATTAAAATAATGGACTTAATCAAGCATTTAATTAAAAATATAATCTTAAATGCATGAATTTAAATGCTTAGCTAAGCGTATTTGATGCATAATCACACCCCCCCAACTAACATTTTGTTAGTCTCTAGCAAATAACGTGAATGCAATTTAGGACGATACTCACAAATACCAATTCCAACAAACATTAAATGAATGCATATGTCACACCACCATACCATTTTATATATAGGAATATAACCAGATTACACACAAGTTCATTTATACACAATTCACGTAACTCCGAAACAAGTCATTCATGCAAGTTTCATCATTATATAGCCATTAAGAACAGTACACTTACCTATATTCAACAAGCAATTACAATTTAGAGTTAATGTAGCCATATAAGTTCGAATATAAATAGGTGAAATCTCGAAGCATATACAATGTGTATGATTTGTTACCCCCATAATATCCATGGACACCTACAGAACCGTCGTTTTGACTCGGCCTCACTGGTATACCCTTAAAAACACTTAAAAAGGAGGGGTTCACTCATTATATGTGAGGAGGAGTGTCTTGATCAAACATCCCTCATATTGTAAGGAACAAACGCTAAATGTATGGATTTGATTAGTCTAGAAAGGATCTAACCTATTTGTGAGGTGTCGGGTCCTTTCCCTAGCATCTTTTCACCCACTCGCCATATCCAACCAAGACTACCCTAAATTAACTTATTTACAAACTAGACATGAATACATCTGAGCCATTAGACAGTTGAAGAGTCTTCATATGTGGAGAACGCGCGTCGTGTCCCTGACTTTTTATTATAGTTGTGTGGAGCAGGTATTAATTTTTCACCTCATGCTTGTGCATTTTTATTTCTCTTTTTTTTTTGCTTATTCCTCAATTTCTTTATTTTCATAGTCAATTAGGAAAATCATTACACTTCTTTTGTTATCTTCATATCCTATGGAAATTAAGCTCGAACAGGAGTCCATAAAATAAGTCTATCCCTAGTGGTGGCTCAGCCTTTACATCTTGAGTACGCTACAAGACTTAAGTTTTTATCTCCCCACTGGATGTCACCTTTAGGCTAGCAAGTCAAAAACCGAGACTAGTGTACAAAGAGTATCTTGAAAAATTGAGTTTCATGAACTCTGAGCCGACGTCAAAAACTCAAAAGAACGATAAATGGCTCAAAAGTAACCTCATAAGGCGTCAAAGTTGCCTTGGGTGCTCTCTTAGTGCTCATAAGGAACCCTAAGTGCTACAAGTCACGTGAACATGTATTTTCAGCCTCATGAGATACCATGTAAGTACAAAAGTTTATATAGCAAGGTTAACACAAATGAACTACTAGTCAACCTACATAGAGTTACGATTCGTAGATTAGCCATATAAAGAGAAACTACGCATAAATATTCAAGTGTGTAACTCCCAGGTTATATGCAAGTATGTAAAGGGTATAATTCAGTGTTAATCATGGCCTAATCATCCATATTTAAATTTTTTATATTTTTTTATCAATGTATTTTCTCATCCCCCCCCCCCCTCCGAAAAAAAATAAAATTAAAGTGAAACATTGTACTCAATGTGAAAGCATAAGGGAGATAGGAGAGATGATAAAAAAGGAAGTGGAGACATACTTGGGTGGAGAAGCAAGGGAAAAGAAAAACTGAAACTAAGGAAAAATGTACATGAAAATTAACTAAAAATAAAACAAGGTAAAACAAAATGAAAATAAAGGAAAGAAAAACATCACAGTTTGTTTGGTGGAGGCTCTAGAGGAATTTCATTTTGTGGGTGCAGTTTTATAAATTGAACTGGTGGGTCTCCAAATTTGAGCCACCACAATGAATCAGTCTTATAACCTGCATGAAAGTTAGCCTCAAATAAATTAATGCTCTTCAAAATACCAGACGATACATGTGCAGATTGACTATCTTGTTTTAACAAGAAAGGAACTTATTCAATATTTTCTCCAGGAAATTTACTTCTTTAAAAATTGGTTTTTGAGGAAAAGTTGTTGGAACAATTACCTTTAGTTCTTCAAAAGCATCAACATTAAAATTTTTACCTAGTTCCTTGAAAGTTGAACTCTCACCATTCTACTCAACTTCTTCATCTGGTGTACTAATTACCTTACCATTATACAGATTTGCTTCAGCATTGCAATCCCTGACATTCACTACTGTCGGTAATGACGGTTCCATTGTTGTCACTTGCACTTGAATATCTAGCTAGGATGACAACTCCTTCAATTCCAGGCTCGCTTCCCCCAACGTTTCTTTAGCTTCATCTATCTCAGTTGCAACATTAGGTGTCAGGGCAACTGTTTGTCTGTCGATGGGTATCTCAGGTCAGGGAACTTCTTCTTCACTTCTCAGAGTACTAACGACCTTCTCTATCTCAAGAGAATCCCCTAAGACATCATGTACTTGTTGATGTTGTTGTTGGTATACTTGAAGATCAAACTTAGGTTGTGCCAGAAATTCCTCTTTTTTCAGGGTATTCAATGTTGTGTTCATCTTAGTCAAATCGGTGTTTAACTCGTTGATGGTGCTCCGCAATTTATCTATGGTCTGAGTGTCAAACTGCGTAAATTCCAGAAGTGTATTAGCCATCTGTGCGATGTTATCCTCAAAAGATGTCGTCAATGAAACAGAAGCTTCATTGGATTGAAATCCTAGAAGTGCGTAACTTTGATAGATATGGTGTGGCTAATACCGATGCGAAGGAGCTTCTGGATAATATATTGGCCCATATTTACCTCCACCTCTGATTGCATTGAGAGGTTGTACTACCATTGGTGCTTGATCGTATTGTGTATTCCATTATTGGACACCTTCAGCTAAGTAATCAAAGAATGATAGTGCCAGATCTGGTTCCTTGCTGAAGAGTTCTCCAGTACACATAGTCTGTACAAATTGTTTGCAATCAAGAGTGACTCACTCGAAAAATGAGCAGCTTGGAAGTTATCCCAAGTATAGGAGTTTAGTCGTGTAATAATTAGCCCAATGACCAGATCGTCTCTTTAGGGAATGCAGTTTAATTCCAAACTTAGTGTAATTCCAAAAGAAAATAAGAAAAGAAAAGTTCACTGAACACAGTTTAGATTCAGTTCCCTGGATTTTTGGGATTTTTTCAACGAAACTTAAAACAACGTAAATCCTAATAGGAAATTTATCATGCATAAAAATAAGTAAATAAATGCCAGATTCAATTCCAAAATAATGAAAGAAACAAACCCTGCAATCATTATATTAAATAAAAATACTAACTTTAAACATAAACCCAAACAAAAATAATCTCTAACTAAATAAAAATACTAACTTTAATAGTAAAAATACCCAAAGAAAATATTTAAATTCTAACAAAGACTCCAAATAAGAAGACAAATTGAAATTAACAATAATAATGCTCGAATAAGAATTTAAATGCGAGAGAGAGAGAGAGAGAGAGAGAGAGAGAGAGAGAGATTTAAACAAAAATTTATCTAGTAAAAAGAAAGTTCTTAAATTAAATAAACTATTTTTAAACAAAAATTAATCCAAACTTTGAATGAAATAAAAGCTCAACAAAAAAATTAATTTTAACAAAATTTAATTCAAAGAAAAAGAGAGATGAGAGAGTAAGGGAGAAGAGAGAAGAGAGAGAGAGAGAGAGAGAGAGAGAGAGAGAGAGAGAGAGAGAGAAGCTGGCCATGAGAGAGCTTCTGTGCACGCCTCCTCCAGCCCCAGCCTTCTTGTGCGGCCCCAGTTGCTGCTTCCTCCTCAAAAGCCAAAAGAAAGAAAACTACTTCAAACCCTACCTAAGCTACCCCCTTTAACTTTTCAAAATCAACACAAATAAAAAGGAACTCCCTAACCCTTTAACTCCAATTTGGTGCCCCAACAAACACCAGCGTATGGGCCATGCAGCCCTCTCACGTGGTCACATCATTTAATTTAATGGGCCTTTATTCATTTTTTTTTTCTTTTGTTAATGCATGGTCGGTTTTGCACTTTCAAGCCCGATTTTAACTATACTAGAGTCCATATCTCTCAAATATTAAAACATGAAAGTTGTAGATATTTTACTTAGCTTTCCACAGTATTTTGAATCATCTTGATCGGAACTTGGGCGCGAAAGTTACGCATAGATTACGAAGTAGTATCGGTTTTAGCTTCTAATAATTACCCTACAATAAAAAATACCAAAAATTCATAAATTACTCAATAAAACCTAAATATTATAAATAAAACACAATGTTAAAATATTGAGAATAATTAGATATTTAATTAAAAATATAAGCCTCAATGCATGACTTAAAACATCTAATTATGCAATTTAGGCGCGTGATCACACCCCCCAACTAACATTTTGCTAGTCTCTAGAAAATAACATGAATGATTTCTAGGGCGGTACCCACAAATACTAATTCCAAAAAATATAAAATGAATGCACATGCGACCCAGCCATACCATATCACATGCAAGAATATAACCAAATTTCACACAAGCTCATCATATACAATGCACGCAACTCCGAAGTAAGTGATTCATGTGAGTCTCATCGTTATATAGTCGTTAAGAACAGTATACTCAAATGAAGTTAACTAGAAATACAATTTAGAGTTAATGTAGTCATATAAATCCGAGAATAAACAAGTGAAAGATCGAGGTATATGTAATATGTATGACTTGTTATACCCAGGATACCAGTGGACACCATTTTGACTCAGCCTAACTGGTATACCCTAAAAAACACTCAAAAAGAATGGGTTCACTCATCATATTTGAAGAAAAGTGTCACGATCAAACATCTCACATATTACAAGGAACAAACGCTAAATGTATGGAGTGGACTAGTTTGAAAATGATCTAGCCTATTTGTGAGGTGTCGGGTCCTTCAACCTAGCATTTTCTCACCATTTCGCCATATCCAACTAAGACCACCCTAGATCAACTTATTCACAAACCTGATGTGAATACATATGAAGCATTAAACGGTTGCAGAGTCTTCATATGTGGAGAATATATGTTGTGTCCTTAACTTTTTGTGGTAGTTGTGTGGAGTAGGTATTAATGTTTCGCTTCGTGTGCTTTTCTATTTCTTTTGTTTTTTTTTTTTTTCTTTCTTTTGCTCATTCTTCAATTTCTGTCTTTTCTTGGTCAATTAGAACAATCATTACACTTCTTTTGTTGTCTTCATACCACCTATGGGAATTAAGCTCGAATAGTAGTCCATGAACTAAGTCTATTTCTAGGGGTGACTCATCCTTCACATCTTGAGTAGGCTACAAGACCTAAGTTTCTATCTCCCTACTAGATGCCACCTCTAGGCTAACAAGTAAAAAATAAAGACTAGTGTACAAAGAATCATCCAGAAGAAAAGAGAACTGAGTTTCATGAACTCTGATATGATGTTAAGGCTCAAAAGGAAGATAAATAGCTAAAGGATACCTCACAAGGTGTCATAGTCGCCACGGGTGTTCTCTGAGTGCTCACAAGGAACCCTAAGTGCAATGAAACACATGAATGTGTCTATTCAGTCTCATGAGATGTCATGTAAATGCAAGAGTTTATATAGTCAAATTAACACGAATGAACTACTAATCAACCTTCATGGAGTTACAATTCTTAGATTAATCATATAAAGAGAAACTACACATAAATAACTCACTATACAGCTTAAGTGTGTAACTCCTAGATTATATGCAAGTATGTAAAGGGTACAAGTCAGTGTTAATCATGGCTTATTCATTAAATTTTTTTTTCATGTGTTTTCTCATCCCCCCCCCCCCAACTAAAGTAGAACATTGTCCTCAATATAAAAGCATAGGGGAAATAGAAAAGATGTGCACAAGGGAAGTAGAGCGTACCTGGGTGGAGAAGTAAGGGAAAATAAAAATTGTGACTACAGAAAAATGTGCTTGAAAAAAAACTAAAAATAAAGTAAGGCAAAACAAAATGAAAAGAAGGGAAAGAAAAATATCACAGTCTGTCTGGCGGAGCCTCTGGAGGAATTTCATTTGGTGGGTGTAAGTCTATAAATTGAACCAGCAAGTCTCTAAATTTGAGTCACCATAATCAATTAGTCTAGTTACCTGCACAAAAGTTAGCCTCAAATAAATCAATATGTTCTAAGGTACCAAACAAAACATGTGCAGACTGCTTTCCTTGTTTTAACAAGAAAGGATCTTGATTCAGCATATTTTCCAGGAAATTCACTTCTTTAAGAACCGGTATTTAAGGCAGAGTTGTCAGAGTAGTTACCTTTGGTTCTTCAGAAGCATCAACATTAAACTTTTTACTTGGTTCTTTGAAAATTAAACTCTTACCAGTCTACTCACCCTCTTTATCGGGTGTACCCATCACCTTACCACTGCGGGGATTTGCTTCAACATTACACTCCTTGACATTTAATCCAGTAGGGAATGATGGTTCCACGACTATCAATATCTAAGGGTAAGGTTCCACAAGTTGGTACTCCTTACTAGTCTCGGTATCCACGTTAACTGACTTCTTTAATTATGAGCTTGCTTTCTCTGATTTTTATTTGAATTCATCTATCTCAGTTATAACTTTAGGTGTTGGGACAATTGTTGGTCTGTCAGTAAGTATCTCAGGCTGGGGAACTTTTTTTCCACTTCTCGAAGTTATAATGGCCTCCGCTATCTCAAGAGAAACATTATATATTTGTTGTTGTTGGTACTGGTATTCTTGAGGATTAAGGTGAGGTTCTACCAGAAATTCCCCTTTTTCTAAGATATTGAATTGCATGCTCATCTTATTAATGGTGTCCTGCAATTTATGTATGGCATGAGTTTATTGATTGTTAGTTGTGACTTGAATTTGCATGAACTGCTGAAGAGCATCCTCAAGAGTTTTCTCCAGTGGAGCAGGTGCTGCATTAGATTGAAATCCTAAAGGTGCATAGCTCTAAAAGATCTGTTGTGGTTGATCTTGATGCTGAAGGGCAGCCAAACGATATGACGACTGATCTAGGGGTGCATAGGACTAGGAAGGTTGATTTTAAAGTTGCTCTATACTATTGTCCTTTTCCATGTTCATAGCCTCCACTCTTCTGGGGAGTTTAGCCAGATGTGCTTCAACACAAAAATCATCTTTCAGTTCATTCCACTCTCCACCATGTACAGCTCTCATTGGTTTAGCTGCAATTGGTCTTCTGTCAATCCTAGTGTTCCATTGCTGAGCATAGTCAGTTAAATGATCTAGAAAATCCAATGCCTCATTAGGGTCCTTGTTGAAGAAAAATCCTAAATACATAGTATGAACAAACTGTTTTGATTCAGGAGTCAACGCAGTGTTGAAATAGTTGACCAGGCACAATGATTCAAATCCATGGTGGGGACGCATGTTAATTAGATCTCTAAATCTCTCCCAACTTTCATGAAATGTCTTATCAACTCCTTGCATGAATCGACTGATCTATTCCTACAAAAATTGAGCTCTCTTTAAGGGAAAAAATTTATGCAAAAATAAGTTTTGCATATCAGCCAAACCAGAGATAGAATTAGGCCTAAGAGAATTAAACCACGTCTTAACCTTGTCTTTCAATGAAAAAGGAAATAGACGCAATCTAATTGCCTGATTAGTAGCAGTCCCATCTATGAATGTAACACATGCAAGCTCAAAATTAGTTAAATGTTGATACGGATTTTCACACTTCATCCCATAAAATTGAGGTATCACAGATATTATTTCAGGCTTAATGTTAAAGTTCAGTGCATTCTCAGGAAATACGATGCAAGATGATTGTGCGGTTCGTGTGGGCTACAAAAAATACATAAGCGTGCGCAGTGAAAGTGCATCCATATTTTCTTCAAAATTCAATTTTTTTTTTTTTTGTTTCCTTTTCATGAGAAAAATTAAAATAACGGGAAAAACACTAGTTTGAAACTAAAACTGACATTTCTCGGAAACGATGCCAAAAACTTAACTCACTCGAAAAATGAGCAGTTTGGAAGTTATCCCAAGTATAGGAGTTTAATCATGTAATAAATAGCCCAAGGGTCAGATCGTCTTCTCAAGAAATGCAATTTAATTCCAAACTTAGTGTAATTCTAAAAGAAAATAAGAAAAGAAAAGTTTACTGAACACAGTTTAGATTCAGTTCTTAGGATTTTTGGGATTTTTACAACGAAACTTAAAACAATGTAAATCTAATTGGAAATATATCATGCATAAAAATAAGTAAATAAATGTCATATTCAATGCCAGAATAATGAAAGAAACAAACCCTGCAATCATTCTATTAAATAAAAATACTAACTTTAAACATAAAGCCAAACAAAAATAATCTCTAACTAAATAAAAACACTAACTTTAATAGTAAAAATGGCCAAAGAAAATATTTAAATGCTAACAAAGACTCCAAATAAGAAGATAAATTGAAATTAACAATAATAATGCTCAAACAAGAATTTAAATGCAAGAGAGAGAGAGAGAGAGAGAGAGAGAGAGAGAGAGAGAGAGAGAGAGAGATTTAAATAGAAATTTATCTAGTAAAAAGAAAGTTCTTAAATTTATCAAACCTTTTTTAAGAAAAAATTAATCCAAACTTTAAATGAATTAAAAACTTAACAATAAAATGAATTTTAACAAAATTGAGTTCAAAGAAAGAGAGAGATGAGAGAGTAAGGGAGAAGAGAGAGAGAGAGAGAGAGAGAGAGAGAGAGAGAGAGAGAGAGAGAGAGAAGTTGGCCATGAGAGAGCTGTTGTGCACGCCTCCTCCAGTCCCAGCCTTCTTGTGCGGCCCCAGCTGCTGCTTCCTCCCCAAAAGCCAAAAGAAAGAAAACTACTTTAAACCCTACCTAAGCTACCCCCCTTTGACTTTTCAAAATCAACACAAATAAAAAGGAACTCCCTAGCCCTTTAACTCCAATTTAGAGCCCCACCAAACACCAGCGCATGGGCTATGCAACCCTCTCACGTGGTCACATCATTTAATGGGCCTTTATTCATTTTTTTTTTCTTTTGTTAACACATGGTTGGTTTTGCACTTTCAAGCCCGATTTTGAATATCCTAGAGCCCGTATCTCTCAAAGATTAAAACACAAAAGTTGTAGATAATTTCCTTAGATTTCCATAACATTTTGAATTGTCTCCATTGGAGCTTGGACAAGAAAGTTACGCAAAGATTACGTAGTAGTGTTGATTTTAACTTCCAATAATTGTCCTGCAATAAAAAATATCAAAAATTCGTAAATTACTCAATAAAATCCAAATATTATAAATAGAACACAATATTAAAATATTTAAAATAGGTAGGTATTTAATTAAAAATAAAAGTCTCAATGCATGAATTAAAACACCTAATTACGCAATTTAAGCGCGTGGTCAAGGAGTAAGAGTTGTATAGAAATTTTGACTAACCTCCATGATTCAAACTCGTGATGTGGACAAATATTTATCAGATCCTTGAACCTCCCCCAAAAATCTTGAATAAGAGACAAAATTTATGCAGAAATTCACGTTCCATATGAGCCCAATTAGAGACAGAATGAGGCATTAAAGAATTAAACCACATTTCGCTCTATCCTTCAAAGAAGAAGTAAATAAACGAAGTCTAGTAGATTCATCAGTTCTAGAACTAGGAAAAAAAATATTGCAAGTCAACTCAAGCTCCGTCAGATGCTGATAAGGACACTCGGATTCTGTCCCGTAGAACTGAGGTATCAATGACGTCTTCCCATGCTGAATCATGAAATTAAGTGCGTTGTTAGGTAAAATAGTGTAAGATAGTGCAGTGGTGCATGTAGGCTACAAAAAATCCATAAGATTGTGTGGTGCAGGTACAGCCATATTTTATTTTATTTTATTTTATTATTATTTTTTCAAAACCCACTTTTTTTCATGAAGAAAAGCAAAATAAAAGGGAAAAACACTAATTTGAAACTAAATCTGGCATTCCCCAGGGAATGCGAACTTTATTAATAGAATGTCTAAAGAAGTTGTTTGAATCCTAAAACAAGGTATTTAAATAAGATGAAGAGAAGGTAAATTAAATAGTCTTAAACAAACTTAAAGCAACAATAATTAATTAAAGTAGAAAAAAAAATTAAACTTGCTGTTGCTAAAAAAAAAATTAAACTTTAACAATACTTCAAGAAAAAAAAAAAAGCAAAGTAATAAGAGAGAGAGAGAGAGAGAGAGAGAGAGAGAGAGAGAGTAATTGAAAGTCATGGAGAGCTTCTGTGGTGCGGCACTACCTCCTCCCAGAAGGAAAAGAAGGCCTCCTACCTCTTCCAAAAGCTTCCAATTCCAATCCCCCTCAAAATTAAAACCCTAAAAGCTACTTTATAGAAGTGAAAACAACCTTCTCCCCAAATTGCCCCCATATCCCTTCTTTTTACTTTACATTAAACACCCTTTTCAATATATCCTCCCCCCCAGGCCGGCTACTACTACCCAGCGCATGGGCTCTGCGCATGCCCCCCTCGTAGTCACTTCATGGGTCACACATGGGCTTTTACTTTTAATTCAAAAGCACACGGCGCAGCTGCACTTTCAAGCCCGATTTTGACCTAGTAAACGTCTGGATTAGCAAAAGGATAGTTCACAATGAATTGTAGATATTGTTGTAAGATTTCCAATGCCACTTGATGAATCACACCAATTTGACATCATATGAGAGAGTTATGATTAAAATATTGAAATACGTTCAGGTTGTCTCCTAGCGAATTTCGGACTTGGATTGTGGCCCACTTTTCATTGCATGACACAGATTCATATGCGTGAAGCTCACATAATCTTCTCACACACAAGCGCACATGGGTTCCAATTTGCATAAGCTCCATAAGAAGTGCATGGCCTCTTCACTGGCTAATGCTCATGCATGCATGGCTCGGTTTCTCTCACGCATGATCGACGCACATTTTAATTTCGGATTTAATTTTCAAAAATTATCCTACAATAATAAAACACAAATGCTCGCAAATTTTTGACAAAATAAGACAATTATCTAAAAATTATCAAATGAGCTCACTGATTAAAATAATGGACATAATAAGACATTTAATTAAAATTATAATCTTTAATAAATGAATTTAAATGCCTAACTACGTATCTTTGACACATAATCATTTCTCCAAAAAGATTTTTCACAACAAAAGTGGGAGAAATTTGAATTTGATCTTTGAAAAAGAGTATAAAAGATAAAAAGAAATCAAAGCACAATCAATAAAGATTTTAGTGTAATTGTCTACCCTTTTCAAAGTGATTGGTCCAAGTACTTATAGGAAAATTAGAAATATGGTCGTTGCATGACTTTTGGACAGTAAAATAATATTTTAATTCAATTTTTTTAGATCGTTGGAGCTTAAAATTGCTTCAGCTTAAGAGGTCTGGTCAACGGGCCTGAGGTCCAATCAACCTCAGGCCCGTCGACCGATCAAAGGGCAAAATCCTTTTTCTGAGCTTCGGTCTACCGGGCACTTTGATCCAGTCTGCCAGATCAACCTTCGTATGAAGGTCAGTTGACCAGGCCAAGAAAGCTTTCAAATGTCCGGTCGTCTAGGCCCTTTATACATTGCCCATGTAGTCAGTTCGATCTACTAGGATGAAACATCCAATCGACTAGGCCCTTTATAAATTAGCCATTAACACTATCCGGTCGACTGAGATTCACCATTCAGTCGATCGAGCATTAACAAAAATGAGTTTAAGGCCTCAATTTGTTTTCAAAAACATTTTACACATTTGGAAAAAAATATTATCTTTGAGTATAAAAGGTTTTTATGAAAATGTTGGATTCCTAAGGTCAATCTATGGTCACGATAGAACTTCAATTTAAATCAAATGAAATGCATGCACAATTGAAACCTAATTACTATTACAATTGAAAAATAAATAAAGTCTTCGGGCTTTGGTCTTCCGATGTTCATAGAATACACCTTAAAATATGATCGATGAAGTGCTTCCAAGTTTTCCATATTGCATCATCATCTGTGCTTTCTAAGATTTAACCTGTTCCACACTTAGTACACAAATGAGATGTTGTGCTTTGTCATAATCAAAATAGGGATTAGACTCAAAAAGTCAATACTCCCTTTGTGTATCATATATTCTAAGGTGTTATGCCTAACTCACTACAAATATGTTCATTTCTTAGTTCATTTTTAATTTCATTCCACTTATCTACCTTGGCAATCTCATTTCAACAACTTCTAGCTTTTTTTGGATACATCTTGATCTAAATGAATAGATAAATAAAAAAATTTGTGGTTTTTAAAAGTTTTAAACATATTTTTGGTATGTTTACTAATTTGAAACTAATTAAAATAAGATTAGGTTAAACAAAAAAGAAAATAAAAAATAATCAACTTGGGTTAAATAAACTTGTTGATCGACTTCACTCAATTGGATAACTTGCAAAACTGCACTCATTTTCATTTTAGTAGGGTCTTGAAAACCGTACTTGCTACCCTTTTCCCAAACTTGGCTTGCCTTAATTAAGCTACTACATGTCTACCTCAAGTCTCTCCTCGACCACCTTCATCAGTAGATGTTGTTGCCAATTGCCTAGGACTGTTAGAGAAATGGCAACCTAAGTTGCTCTTCTCTCAATTGTCCTCCCTCCCTTCCCCTTCCATTCCTCTCTGTTTTGTGAGCACTAAGAATTTTATCTTTAATTTGAGGGCATATAGTGCTTCTATCATTAATCTGAGATGATCTTGTTAAGATACTATAGCCTACCTTAGCAGTGACTATGTCAACTAAAATCTTAGTTAGGTTTGATACCCAAGGTGTCTCTTGAGCATATATGCTCGAGAAGGGAAGTGAAAAGAAGTTGCACTAAAAAATATAAAATAAGAGGAAAAGAGAAGATTGGAAAAGGTTGATGGAATTAGGTATGTATAAGCCCTGCCCCCTGACAATCCAAATCAAAGCTAAACGAATTGCATAGGTTTTCCCTTATGGCATTCCCATTGAATAGCATGCTTCACTTTCTTGGCTATTGGAAGATTTTCATTAAATAACAAGGGGACACCTTGAGAAGAAGCGAAGTGCAAGTTCTTTTAATAATACTAATTTGAATTTAAAAAATTAGCTCCCAAGGAACCTCACTAGATAGTTGGCCTTAAATTTGGCTTGCACATAACCACAAAAATTCAAGTTTGTATCAAGGGAGTAAGGGTTAATTGCTGGGAAATGACTAACCTAGATTCACTGATAACATGTGGTGGCCCAATGGGGTGTAGCATTAGGTGTCATAACTGAGCTTGTTTAGTGTCTTATGTTTGCCTATGACCATTTGTCTTGTGCACATCGTATGAGCAACCATAATTTAAATACTGGTGTAAAATTTATTGTTTAGGTAGAGTAATGCTTTGGTGAAAAACAAGAGTATGACTTCTCGGTTATGTTAATGTTTTTAGAGTGAGACTCAGACTAGCATAGAAAGGTTTTTAAAGGCAGTAAGTATTTATCAATATTGTATAATTCACTAGCAATTGTAAATGTGTTAGCTTTATTTTCCTCCCTCGCTAAATAAGCATTGCCTATGGAGGTCTATAAAATGAATTGCATTGCTTTATGATTTCTAGCTTGACTTATGTTTACTTCCATGCTTGCTCGCTGCTTCTGCATAAATTTTTATCCAATGCTTGTGAGCTTGTTCATGTGGTGGTTTTATGATTTATTGTGCTATATACAAGTAGTGTCACATGACCTTTCATACAATCTAAAGTGTTTGACTCATGACACTAGGTGTGCACTTACCTATGCAACCCAAGTCACCTACGTTAGCTTCGTAAAGATTGGCACATGCCTTATATCCTGATCCTTGTCAAATTGACATAGAGGGAGCTCGTTAATAGGCCCGCCGGGGGGGGGGGGGTGGTGAATTGGGTATGTATTTAAAAGTTTTTCCTAGGTTAGCTAAGCCAGCAATAGTAATACATAACCTAGGGTCTGTCTAAGTATATCATAATATCACAAATGTTCTACTGAGCAGATATTTAATCAATTTAAAGCAATCTCAGTGTATCAAAAATTCAGAGCAATAAGTATTAACATACAAGTGTAGAAATTAAATTACGGGAAATAAGACTGACACTGGATATGTTATCGGGGTTCGGCCAATACTGCCTACATCCCCACCTCAGCTCACAAACCCGAGGGTTTCACTAGTGCTTACTTAACGGGTGGAGCGGCACCAGTTATAAGCAGGTCAAATTACCAAGGCTGATCTCAACCTTTACATACAATCCTTTTAGACTAGATTGTCACCCTTTTCGATCACGTCTGGAATACAACAAACAAACAATACAAATTTCGTGTACAAAATATGTGCTTCTCCAATAAGCACATTTGTACTAGTATAATCAATGCACAACAAACAGATAAGAACTATAAGCTCGGTACAAATATGTGAAATAACACTTAAGGTAATGTCAATAATCAATCAAGTGTAAAAGTGTATTATCAATCTATCTTTGAAACAATACATAAATATATATCAACCACAAATAGGGTTTCAAAGATTTCCAAGGATATAATTAAAATATCTCAAAATGATTTTCACAAGTCTAAGCACAAGAGATATTTTCAAAGCAAGCTTGTCAAAAAGTTTTGTACAAAACACATGACAAGCCTAAGAGCCTTGCAATAAAAAATGCAAAGACTCACAAGCTAGTAAAAAGTTTCCGCACAAAATGAATATTGATTAACTCAAGGAGGAAAGCTTTTGAGCTTAACTCTTAATAGAAAAAATCAACAAGAAATTTGCAAGTATAAGAGTTTAAGCAATAGTAGGACGTGTAGGATCACTTAGAATACTCTCACTCAAAAATATTTTGCAATAGAACGAGCGAGGGAAGAGTATATGACTTATATGTGAAGAAAGTGCTCTCAAAATTTTAGAGGAAATTTTTCTTCATCAATTTTCTAATTGGTTATTAATCTTTGCAAATGAACACACATATATAGTTTCACCCAAAAAAATAATCGTTGGGTTATAGAAAGGATTATTAATTTTGTTTTAAGCCAATTTAACCTTAATAACCTAGTGTTACCGCAATTAAAAATATAGCAGCCCAAGTGTTTCGGTCGACAATATTTTAAGTTTGGTCGACTATATTTATAAGTTCGGTCGACCGAGCCACTTTTGAATTATAGAATATAGTTGGCTAAATTTGGGCGATTTACGAACCCTTTGCGGTTCGGTCGGCTATATTTGAGTTCGGTCTGCTATTCATCCGGTTTAGTCGACTCAATCATAAATGAACAGGAAGTTCGGTCGGTTGAACCGTTGGGTGTTAGACACGTGTGAGTTTGGTCAACTGAGGAAGACGCAGTCAAAAAGATATAGTTGACCGAAAGAAGTCAGCAAGTTGATTTTTGGTCAGTTCGGTCAACCGAGGCGTTTATAACGCGATGAATTCGGTCGACTGAAACTCGTTTACACTTATGATTTTGGTCCTGATTTTGAGTATTGTTATGTGCAGGGACCTAGGGTCTATTTAAGGTCTATGGTCATTGAACTTTTAGTCCTATCATGTATGTGATGCAGATATTACAGACCATATTAAAAATTGCAGACACAAAAGAATAAATGCAAATACAATAAAAAGAGAGGTCTTTAATCTTTTGCTACTTCAGATGCCATATATGAATATGCCGAGAGTATGTGCTCTTTAAGGTCTTTCTGGTATCCACTCCACTTTCATGTATGTGTTATGAAAGATTAACTTGTTCAAGTACTTAGGCACACACATTAGTAATTTGCGGGTTGTCATTATCAAAACCAGGGATCAAACTCAAAAAGTCAACAAAGTTATTCAGTTAGAAGCTACTAACTTGCCCTAATCAATATCCCCACCTTGACCCTAAGAGGCTTTAAGCAGCTCGATAACACAACCATATTCGCCCTTGGTCTTCAAATCAAGGCCAATCTTGTTAGGAACCAAAACTTATACACAATTTGAATCTTAAAAAAGTCATGTGACATCACAATGGAATCTATATATAATAGACTCCACAATCAATTGATTAGGTAGCATTAGATATGGAATATGGCAATCCCAATGCTAGTTTGAACGAACTCCAATAGTAAACGTGTGAGGATTGCCATATTAAATATCTAATGCTACCTAAACGAGCTGCCATATGTAAATGTGTGAGGATAGGTAAAAGGACTTATATCCATATTAATTGAACACCTACCTACATTCTCACTTCAATTCCTTTTCTAAATTAAGCATTAGAGATAAGGTCCCCAAAGGAGATTTGAGGCCCTTTAGGGTATTTTCCTTTGGTTGTTGTGCGTAGGTATAAAATTTGAAGTGCACCTAAATAAAAAAATAATGAAAATTTTTGGGGCTTATAAGTAGTCTAATATAATTTGAAGTTGCAGCTAGAGCATGAAATGTGATGCAAATAAAGGTAAGAATGGATAGCATTTGCTAATTGAGAACCAACTCTAGGAATCAGAATCTGAAAGATTGATTTCAGTTATTAGCATTTAGTGTGTGGTCATCTCATTTTGGTTTCTATTCCATGAACGAATGAGATTTTCCTTTTAACCTACTTTTTGATTCCTACGTCTTAGTTCAGAATCAAAATTCGATTCTTGAAACACAATGTAAATTATCTTATTAACTATAACACACACATATGTGTATGCATACATACATACATATATATATATATATATACATATATATTTGGTGTAATATTGTATATTATATAATATAATATATTATTACATAAATTAGGAAAATATATTTATATTATGATATCAAATATAAATATATAATAATATATTTTAATTTAAAATATCATAACCTTTATTATTAATATTTATATGATATAATTGTGGAATGATTATTGATGTATTTTATAATTATATATAATATTAAAATAAAATAACATATTAATTATTAATATTATTAGTTGAAAATATATAATAAAATTTAATAATGATATAATTTACAAAAGGATATACTACTATTTTATTATAAAATATAATGCTATGTATATTGCTATATTAATATATTATTATTTTATATTAAATAATAAATAATATTACACTAATATAATATCTGATATTTTTATTTAAATTAAAAAAATTACATACTAAAAATATAATAATAATAGTAATGGAATATTAATAATATAGTTAAAAAATATTAATAATAAAAATATGATAGAATATAATGCCCAAATATAATCAAGTACATGATTATAATGGTATTATTATAAAAAATTAATCATTATACTATTTAATATAATTATATTATATACTAATTATGTATTTATAATATTTTATTATTTCTCATTAAACTAATTACTTAATTTTTTTATACTTTATATTGTCATGTAATTGATCAATTAGACTCTCGATTTGATTTTGATTCCAATCGGGAACTAATAACAATCATTATCATTAGTGTCTAACACTTCGTCAAATTAGTCCCCTTATTTCATGAATTAACTATCAAAGAGTCTCAAGGTTTGTATCAACACTAAAGATACATGGTAGTCTTCTTGTGGACTTAATAAGTTAATATATATGAATAAGTACGTAATAGATACGATTTTAAGTCATTAGGTCTTGAACCATTCATACATACACACACACGCGCGCGCGACAATCATACTCCACTCAATTTTCTCATAAATGAATTTTCTAGCATTGCTTGCTAATCTTATAACAATTCATTATCCCTAGTTTCGTGTAGGGAAAACGAAAAAATAAAAAAGAAAAATTAATTTTGTAAACTCTTTTAGTTAATGTAAATATTAGATAATAAATTTGTTGCTTTGCCTTCTTTTTTTTTCATTAGAAGTTTATTGAGCTTGAACTAAGGGCAGTTTTAAAGTTAAAACTCGAAATTTCGAACCAAACAATGATATTGAGTCAATACATTCTCATCATTCTCTTTTGATCCGTTAAACTTGAGCAATTGAACATAAGATAATCCATCTTACATTCTATATATTCCCATTCATCTTTTCTAATATTTTAACTCAAATAATTTAATATAAAAATCTCAATAATACCCATTGAAATGTTTCCACGATAAATTCTCATGCACCATTTGCAATATATACTATTAATTAAGCAGATGTTTCTCTCCAATTATTTAGAATTGGTGAAATAATTAAATGAGGACGTTGAATTACTAATTAAGATCAATATATAATGAGGGGATGGGTAGTTGGGAATTTAATAGTAAGCGCATTGCACGTGCACATAAATAATTTTATAGGTTGGGCCAATACATTCCTTCATTTCAATGTCTACTCCTTAAATATATTAAGGAGTGTCTATGCGTCTCTCATAACCACCATTATATATTTGACATCACCAATATTTGTCCTCCTTAAAATCTCCTAAAGATTATATGCCGCAAAACATGATGTCACGTAATTAACATTGTTTCTCTCTTTTATACTTTTGTATACATTTATATATATTGTACAAGAAATTAATTCTTATATATAGATATAAAATTGGTAAGAGGTTGAACTTTGGATGGCCCCTTAATTTGATCGGTTCCCCATTAGAAAATTTTAGTGGGGGCCAAGAATGTATGATAAAGCACGTGCTTATATTATTGTAATACAATGTAATGACATGTGGCTTGCTGGAACTTGTCATTAAAGGAGAAACTTTAGGATAGGCAAGTTAGATCACTATGTCAGTATGATCAGTAACTCGAAGCACTATAGTTTTGACTCAAGAGATTTTTAAACGAACTTGAATCCATACAACGATACAAAATAGTTTTTTTGAACCACTCTTCTTTTGATATATGTACATGCAAATGGGTGTGAAATTTTAGAACCATTTGTTGTGTTGCTTGCGTGGACTATTTAAAGTTTTCTAGAAGGGGATGAGTTGAAAGAAAGCTTACCCTAATTTTATATTAAGTATTTATTTCACTTTCTAAGCACTGATTAGATGTGGTAATAGTTTGATTAGCAGCTGTACAAAGAATAGAATTTTTAAGAGATATGGAGTAATGTCAACTGCATGGATGGTCAACTAATTAACCGACAAAAGCCAAGGCCTTTAATTGATGAGCACCACAGGGGGAGTGGGTTCCTCTTCTTGCAATTCATTCTCCCTTTGATGAGCGCTGGCTAAGGGAACGATAAGACTATGCATAATAATTAATGTTAGAATAGGAGAAAAAAAATATAGATGGAATTGAAGATAAGGGTATTAAGCTTTGAGACAGCTTTCAAGAATGGTTTTTTTAGGTTCATAATTGCCCCTTTCTTTGAAAAGCTCTTGCAATAATACACTTCCAAGATATTGCCAAGTTTAGCCTGAAATCTACAAATATAATTTTTTTTTGAAGGTTTTGTTCACATATTCAATTCAAAAATCATTTCACAAGTCTATATATATTTCAAAGGGTCTTAACTCATAATTGGATTCACGATCTCTACAAGGTACATTGACAGGGTGTGATGAAAGTGATATCGAAGGATTGCTTTAGGGTAAGATAATAGGATAGTGTTTAATAATGTGAATTTCAAAATTTGGATTTAAACATGCATAGATTTTTAACAAAATATATATAATATAAAATTATATTGAATTTCTATCAAATCTGCACAAATTTGAATCCAAGGTTCTGAACTCATACTCTTAGACTTATAATAATTACGGAATTCTTGAATAGCGAACAACAGCTCACTACATAAAAAAAAAAAAAAAAAATCCATTAATGAAGGATTTAAATCCATGGGAAAGTAAAAAATGCGCATGTCTAAAAATAAAGGCATATTGAGATGCGTACATGAAGCATACTATTCTATTTCTACTTATGTATCCATTTGTTTAATTATGAAAGTTTTTTTTGCATGTATATATAATGTATATATAAGTATATCCCACCTAAGAGAATGTTAGGTATATCACATCTCCCACTTAAGGAGTTCAAATGTGTACTTCAATATCATTGATGCATCTATGAACAAATATTACTTGAGCTTATCAATTCATGCATATGTTGTGGCTAAGGTGATCCACGGGTAGCTAAGCAAGTTGGGAATATATGAACCAATGTCCCATATACATAAATGAGCAATATAGTCAAGGCAATTCTCCTAGCTAGTTAGATAGATCATGAAGTCGTAGAAAAAATAGGTTTAGAGAACGCTAATTAATTAAGATACCTCCAAATCGTTTATTAGAGAAATGACAACTTGTATCTTTAAAAATGAAGTGTAAATCACAAGTAAGATTAGGTTTAGAGAACAATTAGGGATGTGTGTATTTGCATCAGGATGAGTTTGAGATGATTTTTCCAGAGAATTTCATATAAAAAATTTAAAAGTTTGATTTTAAGAGTTCTTTCATCTGAAATAGGGCACTACGAATGTAGATTAGTATATGGTGAACTTTATTCAATTATTTAGGTTTGAGAGTCCTTAAGAAGCAGTAAAAACTACTAAAAAATTCTAAAGAAGGGTTGAGAACGTTGATTGGGATGAAACATATTGTCCTTTGAATTAAGTGTTATAAATGTAGAGGTAATGAAAAGACTTTCACTTAATAGAGAGAAAATCAGGAAAATGCAAGACTCAAAGCTTAGTTGATTGAACTTGCTAGAAGAAGAGAAACGAAAGTATTAACGAGAATAGGTTGCAGTTATAATCAAATATATATATATATATATATATATATATATATATATATATATATATATATATATATATAGCAATGAGAGATATATTTTAGTCATTTCATGACTCATTGGTAGTTGTTCAATGATCATACATACCTCATAATTTGGTGAAGGTTTGCGAGCATATCAAGGAATTCATTTGTAAAATTTCTATATATAATAGGATAAAACGTATAGACGGAGCAACATAGAATAATCATGCCTTTTAATTGATGTAGTGTTTAGGAACATGGATTTTGAGAGTTTAAATTAGGATTTGTGTAGATTTGGACAAATTATAATATTAAATTATACTATATTTCTATCAAATGCACACAATTAATTCAAATCCAAAGTCCAAAAACTCTTTGCTACCAAACGATATAAAAACAATAGGGAAAAGGATGAAAATGAAAGTAAATTAATTTAAATATTACAAGAAGAGATAGAGGAATGAAATCAAGAAAGGGAAAGAGAGAGAAGATTGCAATTGACTATTTTTTCTTTCATTTTTTATTCCTCAAGTAGACATCAATTTTGACGATTCATAAAATTTTCATTTAACTACTTAATATTTAAGTAGGAAGGGAAGACAAACGGGTTATTTAATGAATTACCTAAGAACCAATAAATGTGCTTTCTTAGAAACTGCAATATGAAAACAATGAAAGAAATATCGTACAGCATGACGTACCAAGTGGCCATTAAGAATTAAATAGGGAAGCATGCATTTAATTCAAAAATGAGTCTACGAAGCTATAAGTAGGATTTTCTTGCATCAATTATGCTGCATGATATCAGATAATATTCCATGTTATTGGGTCTAATGACTTTCATTTTAATATTATTATACATTACACAAAGTAAGATATGTAATATATCATAATTAAAATCATTTACCATTTTACTTAATTCCGTGATAGGGACGTGTGTGATGTGGGAGGTCAGGGCTAGCTAGCTCATAATGCTATTAGGTAACTTGATGGAGATTATTCTTATAAGCAGTAACACTGAAAATTTTTTAAGTATTCCTACCACCATACATCTCTTCTTCTTCAAGCAAAAGCCCATTCTCACTTCAACAAAATGTCATGCAGACGAGTTCAATTGACATTTTAATTTTAATTTTCTTAAGAAGGAAAAGCAAGAAGAAAGAGAACAGTTCTTAGCTTCCCAACTTGTGTATTGCGGGCACAAACAAGGTCGGAATATTAGACCCTGTACCATTCGAGTCTGTTAAGCTTGACGGGATGGAATGGAATCAAATATTTATCACTTGATTTCGTCTTGTTTTCTATTTAAATTCTTACGCTATTTTATTCCTATCTCATTTCATTCGGAAAGTCAAATATGATAGTTAAATAAGAAAAATAAAAATTACGGATCACTCTCACAAGTACTAAAAAAATAAGGTTATTAATGAATGATCAAAATCGTCACTAATAATCATAAAACCGTCACTAATAGTATTAGTGACGAATTTATAAGTATTAGTAACGGTTTTAAATTAGTTGTTATATCTACCGTTACTACTAATTATTGGTAACGAATTTTGAAACCGTCACTAGTAATGTAGTATTAGTAACAGATTATAACCGTCACTAAAACTCCAATACTGTCACTATAATTTCTGTATTAGTTCGGCACAAATTTGCCACTAATAGTAGGATATTAGTGACGAATTTCAAAACCGTCACTAGTAGTGTAGTATTAGTGAAGGAACAAAACCATCACTAATACTCTACTATTAGTGATGAATCCTGAAACTGTCACTAATGGTAGAGTATTAGTGAAGGATCAAAACCGTCACTACTACTTGGCCTTTAGTGAAGGATCATAATTCGTCACTAATAGTGTAGTATTAGTGACGGTTTAAAATTCTTTACTAATAGTTGGACTTTAGTGAAGGATCAAAACCGTCACTAATATTTGCCCTTTAGTGAAGGATCAAATTTCGTCATTAATAATAATATTAGTGACAATTTTGATCATTCATTAATATTTATAGACAATTATTAGTGACGGTTTTCAAATCATCACTAATAATTTAAAATTAATATTTTTTTAATCATTAATTCCTCTGAAAATCTGTAATTACATTTTCGCATAGATAACAATAAATCATAATTATTAAAAAGATTCATAAATTATTAAAAATTCTAATTCAAAATCAAATACAAATACATTATACAAATTCTGAATGTTTCATACATGAATCTCATATCTTCAGATAACAAAAAATAAATACAAAAAAAAAAAAAATCAAAAGCTACATCCGATTGTAGTGCATGACATCGTGTTGATGTTGTGACAGCCGCAAACCCTACAAACTAAGAATTATAAAAAAAATTAGTATATAATTTTTGACCATATACATACTATAAGTATCAATGATTTGATAGAAAAATAATCGGACCTTCGGACAAAGTTATAAAAATTGATACTATTTTAAATAGCCAAGTTTTATCAGTTTTGAGAAATTTTGATAGCATTTTCCCTATAAATAGGACATTTTCCATAGAGATGTGTTTGAAACCTGGGTGCTTACACTAAACAGTTCACAATAATCCAACCAATAATTAATAAATTTTATAAGTGCACAATATCTTCATATAATCAGCATTAAATAATGTAATGTGTTTATGCATCCCACAAACAATTTATATCATACTATAGTTCTATGAAAAAATAGAATATGATGTTGACAATGGTTTACATGGCTTCTTTAGGACTCAAAAACAACTATAATAATCAAATAATGCAAATAAGTTCATTATTGATAGAATTTTCACTTAACATATACAAAAGTAAATTTAGAGATGAAGTTCAAAATTCATTTGAACTTCACTTATCATTTCAAAAATGTTTTAACATTCAGCACACTATAATTATTTTCACAAATATGGTATATGGCTTAATTTGATTATTTTGGGAGAAATTTAACAAATTTTCGACAGCATGCCGTCTATAAATAGATAATTTTCTAAACCTGCAAGTCACAAAAGCATGCAATTTAGAAGATTTTTGTATCATACAGATGCTCAATGTGCTCGAGACAACCTTATGACTCAAAAATAAAGACAATGATATGCATGAAAGTCCATAAGATTATGTTTTCCAAAATTATAGAAGTTTTGAAAAATTTTAGTAACATTTTCCCTATAAATAGGATATTTTTCATAGAAATATGTTCCAAACCCGGGTGTTTACACTAAACAATTTAGAATAATCCAACCATTAATAACTGCATCTTATAAGTGGTACAAAAAAAAAAAAAAAAAAGTAAGCTTTGAAACACTATGATTTATTTAAATTTATACACATATACATATATACATACATATATACATAAAGATCTTTATTTTGACTATATTTTATGCATGCCTTTGATCTTCATTTCCCTAGTTGGGTCTTAAGTTGGGAGTTTAATATTGTTAGATCTTCAGTTAAGGAGTTGGGAGGCTTTTGTATTACTTGTAGGCTATAGTGTTTGGAAGATTTATTTGGGAGGAGGTTAAGAAAGCATTGGAATTTAACAAAATTTTCGGTAGCATGCCGTTTGTAAAGAGAACATTTTTCAAACCTACAAGTCATAAAAGGTTTGGGATTACTTACCAAGATGTGCATGTAAAGAACCATGCGCTATGCCTTAGTCATCTACGGTCAGCTGAAGGCGGTGACTGGAGCATACTATCAGCATATAATGCTGAGCTCTTGTGTCCACATTGGGCACCAATTGTCAAGCAGGGCCATGAAGCGTGGAGGAATGTCAATCCGAATTCGTTGCCTTGTCCTCTCGAGGTGCTTCTTAAGCGCCATGTTTTTCGCTACACCACAACTTAACCTCACCATGGATGTCGATACTGAAATAAGAGTTAAATTAAGAAAAATAATTTAATCATATACATAAATAACCATCAATAGTTTATATCTAAATAAATTAATCGTAATCTTACCAATGTTGCTCATCATAGTGGGCAACTCACCCTGCGTTTCATTCTCAGCTGTTGTATGCATGTTTGGCTGAGGTCCCGGTAGCTTAGACAATGATGGTGCTGCATCAAGACCGACGTGCTCCGCTGGTCTTGAGGACGGATTATCCTTATGCGATGATGTAGTCGAGAGCCTGGAATAACGTCGGCCACGATGACCTCCTGGTGCCATGTCTGCAAAATATTAGACAAGTAAATATAAAAAGTATGAATATTAGATGGATGCATAATGAATATATTTTTAGTTATTTACACATGTTAGATACATGGTGACAACATAACATGCTTACCCCCCTTTACGTCCTCAATATCGGTATCGTCCTCACTTTCTAAAGTGTCTTCCTCTTCACTATAGTACTCAACCCTTATTTCATCTTCCTCATCAGTTTTCTCATTGTCAAGGAAGTCAACATGTATAGAAGGTTCAATTATTATGTCAACAGTCCCTACATGTTCTGCTGTGGCACCAACCCTATTCAATGGCATAAGATCGGCTCCTTCTTCAACAACATTGAAAGCAGATTGCGCTGCTGCACTGACAGATGACTCATCTTCTTGGAATGCAGCCTCACTAGCACTCTTCTCCCCATCTGCAACTTCTATAATAACATACAAACTTCGGGTGGTATCCAATAGAAAATAAGATAAGGGACAGACAATAATATGATTCAGGCACTTGTAAAGCAGACCAAATAATGATCTGATGAGAAAAATAGATCCAGATGTTGTTAGAAGTTATAAGAGGAAAACAAAGAAATGAATGAGAAGAAAAGGGGTGATGGTTAACTAAGATTACATATACAATTACATATAAGATTTAAGATTACTTAAGATTACATATAAGATTTCCTATGTCACAACTTTAAGGTTGATCATTAGTTAAGATAAGCATGTTATAATTTTTTTTCATACCTTTGAATGATACAGTGCAATGATTAGAGGCTGTCGGCCAATCAAAGAATGCGCAAAATTTGTTAGCATGGGAGGATGGACGGATTCAACAGGATCGTAAATGAGTAGGAAAGCAGTTAACTTCAGATGTCTAATGGTTCTTCATTTCTTCTCTTTTCTTTTCTTTCTTCTTTCTATCTGTAATTAATGTGAGGCTGGTTTTGGGGGGTGTTTGGTGTTGAAGCAAAATCTTGGAAATGTCAATAAAGAGATTCAAATGAGCTGTCCATGCTGACTTTATTTGTGAAAATTGTAAGATCGTGTGGAAATCTCATTATATTATAAGATTTAAGATTACCTAAGATTACATATAGGATTTGAGGTGGTGGACAAGGGCTACGTTGTCTAGGCTGAGGAGAAAGAAATGGGAAAGAAGGGGTCAGGGGAAATTGGACAAATGCAGAAATGGGGATTCGTGGAAATGGGGGTTAGTCGGTTAAAAACTTTAAAATGTGTCTGTGTGCGTGTAATAGTCAGTTAAATTATGTTAACTGAATTTGAACTAGCTTAAAAAAAAGAAATTGAAACCGAAAAACTTAAATATTAAAAAATTCATATTGATTAGACATAATTAAAAAATTAACAAAACTGATCTAACAATTGTTTGGTTGGTTAACTTGGTTTCTACCAAATATTGCTCACCATATGAGGAGCTGAAGTCACTTAAAAGATAAAGGTGTTTGTTTGAATATTGGTTGTTAATAGAGTAAACACCAGCAATCAGCTATAGATGAATGCATTTGTGTGCGAGTAGTACAAAGAAAGTTCCTAGTTTTTATGCACTATTTATTTACTTAGGGTTTGTGAAGTAGTTTATTTGGAGTCCTCAACAAAGTTGGGCGTCGCGTGAAGTCAATGGAGGAGCATTTCAGCATTTCTTCTATTGGTTCTGAAAAGGGCAAGGATGCTAGAAGGTTGTAGTTGTGTGCTCTTTTGCTCTTTTATAGAAAATTTCGTTGGAATAGAATGATTGAATTTGTGGCAAGCATACTCTTAAATTTCGGCCAAACTTACAATCAAAATTTCAGATTCCGAGAGGATACAAAATGAAATCAGGTTTCTGCTTATTTTTTAGAAATTCTAGATTTGGCTGAAATATACAAAATGAAATCAGGTTTCAAGGAACAGAGATTGTGATAGAGAACTTCAAATTAATTCGACGGAGAGTGCAAATGGTGCTTCTAAGACAGAAAGAAAGATTGAAAAATCAAGAGATTTGAAGAAGAACTTCTTAACTGCAAATCTTCAAATAATTTCTTGCATTGTTGGGGATTGGCTAGAAGACATCAAGAGAACACGACAGGACCATGAACTCGCTTTGTTTCTCTGATTTAATGCTAGGTATAGGTTTCAAAGGACTCGATGCATGTTTAGAAAAGTACAAGTTGATGGTTGGACTTAGAATATCCAACGGCCGATCTCACACACTCGAACATCGTATCAAATCAAAACTGCAGACGAGCTTATGATCCTAGTTCAAAGGTCGAAGACGAAGTTGCGAAGGCTTTCGGCTGGTTCAAAGGCTCACAGACAAGCTCATCCTGCTGGTTCGAAGGATCGCGAAGGCTCCTGCTAGTTTGAATGTGCAAGACAAACTCACAAAGAGCTTCAACGAAAGGGACTAGGGCTCTCTTCATTCGAGTTGAATGAGGGCAATGGGAAGGCTGGAGAGGATGCATGAAAATCGTGCAGAAAGGCGGAAATCAAGATTTGAAGAAGAAATGAGAGAGAAGGAAAGAAGGGAGGAAGGAAAAAGGGATATTGAGAAAGTAGAAAGGCAGGAGATTGGGGAAATCGTGTGGAGAGGGTAGTATAGTGACGGTTTTGAAACCGTTACTATTAGTTACATAAATTTTTTTAAAAATAAAATACACTATTAGTGACGAATTTAAAAAATCATCACTGATACCCTATTATTAGTGACGAATATCCAAAATCGTTACTAAACTGACTATTAGTAACGAATTTTCAAAATCGTCACTAATAAGGGACTAATAGTAATGAATCATCAAATTCGTCACTAATATTGTGAAATAATTTATTTTTAAATAAAAGAAGTATTACTGACGGTTTCCAAGTCCATCTCTAATAAGTGACTAATAGTGACGAATTTGAAAATTCATTATTAATATTGTGAAATAATTTTTTCTTAACTTTTTTAAATAAAAGAAGTATTAATGACGGTTCCCAAATCCGTTATTAATAAGGGGCTAATAGTGATGAATCTTCAAATTTGTCACTAATACTGTGAAATAATTTTTTTTTTATTTAAATAAAAGAGGTATTAGTAACGGTTCCCAAATCCGTCACTAATAAAGAGCTAATAGTGACAAATCTTTAAATTCGTCACTAATATTGTGAAATAATATTATTATTATTATTATTTTTAAATAAAAGAGGTATTAGTGACTGTTTTAAAATTTGTCACTAATAAGAGGCTAATAGTGACGAATCTTCAAATTCGTCACTAATATTTTGAAATAATTTATTTTAACTTTTTTTTTAAATAATAGTAGAGTCAGTTATTTAATCATCACTTATAAGTGTCTTTTAGTGATGAACTTAATTCGTCACTAATACCGCAGAAATCGTCGCTAATATTTTCTCAGGATAATTTCAGTACGAAAAATGTTTTCCCGCGATATTTTTTAATTTTTAATGACGGTTTTAAATCCGTCACTAATAGTTCCGTATTAGTAACGGTTGCTAAAATTGTTACTAATCCCCACTTTTAGTGACGAAATTGAATTTGTCACTAATAATTTTATCATTAAAAATTAATTTTTTTGTAGTGAAGACACAAACTGATATATATATATATATATATATATATATATATATACAACACTCTAATAAATATATACCACATTTAGTAGGACTGTAAACTCTAATAAATATATACCACATTTAGTAGGACTGTAAACATCAAGATACAAGTTGGGTGTGGCTCCCTACACTGATTGCGGATTTAATATGAGCAAACTTTCAATTTTGTGTCTTCTTGCTGTGCTGTCTGTAATACAATATGGAAAAGTATAACATTTTGGAATGGGAAAAGAGAAAATACAGAAGTGAGGGGGAGGGACAAGATTGGTATACACCGTGTCCTAGTTCCACTATGGAGTAAGATGAATAGAAACACCGCCCATGCACTCTTTGATAATACCATCTTTCATTTGACCTTGAAAATATTGACTCTGCCGCTCATCCCGTCCTAAAAAAATTTCAACAGTAGAAGGGTTCACGGGTGAGAGATGGTCAGCGGTCGCCACATTCATTTTTTTCCACAAATCTCGTCTCCCACCTCCGCCTTCTGACTTTCTCCATCTTCAACCTATTTAAACCCCTCTCCTTCTCCGTCCCGTCTCGATATTCATCATCATCATCATCAATCTCCCATAGTACAAAATTTAAATGATGAGCAGCAGCAGCAACAGCAGCTGGGCATGCGCGCCAGAAGGATGCTCCTCGTCGTCTTCCTCATCCTCCGCAGCCGCCGCCGGCGCCCATCTCAAGAAATACAAAGGAGTTCGCCGCCGGAAATGGGGGAAGTGGGTGTCAGAGATCAGAGTCCCGGGGACGCAGGGCCGCCTCTGGCTGGGGTCCTACGCCACCGCGGAGGCGGCCGCCATGGCCCACGACATCGCCTTCTTCTGCCTCCGAGGACCCTCCTCGCCCGACGGCCTCAACTTCCCTCATTGTCTGCCACCCGGCCTCCGCACCGACATGTCCCCCAGGTCCATCCAGAAGGTGGCCTCTGACGCCGGCACCGCCATTGACGCTCAGCTCCTCGTCAGGCTGTCGCCGGCAGAAACCACCGAGATGCATGCAGCGGGTGGTGCAGTGACGACGACTACTGGTCAATATGGTCATCATGGAGTTGGAGTGCAGGAGGGAGAGGTTTGGGAAGAAGAGAATTATAACGATTATGGGAACAATAATAATAATAATGCTACTACTACTACTACGTGGGAGGGAAGTGGGGAGGGCTTGAGCATTTCCGTTGAAGATTATCTTTATCAGTGAGAACTCCGGAATAGTTTAGTTTGGTACTGCCCCTTTGGGACAGCTGCATGTTAGCTATCTAGCTTCTTATAATAAAATTTTACTTTATGCCTTCTAATTAACATTTTAACTAATAAAATTATAAATATATATGTATGACTCATCTCTCTCATGTAGTTAGTATTTGAACTTAAACTTCAAATCTCAATATGGCTTCATGGCAATGTTATGGTTGTTAGGAATGAATATGTATATTTTAATATTACTTCCATAGGTTTGGAAGATGGTAAAGCTTTTCCAAAAGTTGATTTGAGAGAAAAAGTCATTTTAACGAAATATTTATGAGTGGTTTTACGTTCTTAAAATTATTTTTACACTTGAGGATCAATTGATCGGGCAACCTTTCTATTAAGGTTGCTGGACCTGCTTCCTTGTGTAGATGATTTGGCCAAGTCAAACCTCAAGGACAATCGACATGTTTGAGCAGAGTAATTGAAATAGTCTCATATCTCCTGTATTTATTTGTTGTGCCTTAATATGATTTTCCTATTAGTTTTACTACACAAAACATTACAAGTAAAACATTACAAATACAAATAAATAATTAATAAAGCCTTCAAAATCTCCAACTCTAATGACTTAAAAGAATTCTATTGAGTCACAACTTAAAACCTTGAAAATAATACTTAGGTTTAGGATCACTACAAAAAATCTGGGTATTAGTGAAGGATCAAACCGTCACTAATACTTATAAATTCGTCACTAATAGTATTAGTGATGAATTTATGAGTATTAGTAATGATTTTAAAATAGTTGTTATATCTATCGTTACTACTAACTTTTAGTGACGAATTCAAAATTTTGTCACTAATAATGAAGTATTAGTGACAGATTATAACCGTTACTAAAACCCTAATACCGTCACTATAAATTCTAGACCGACTCAGCTTAAATTCGTTACTACTAGTAGGGTATTAGTGAATGATTCAAATTCGTCATTAATAGTAGAATATTAGTGACGAATTTGAATCCTTCGCTAATACCCTACTATTAGTGACGAATTTGTAATTCATCACTTATACCCTACTATTAGTGACGAATTTAAATCCTTCACTAATAATTAGAAAAATTAAAAAACCTTTAATATTAATTGTTTTTAATGAGCAACCACAATAAAAATCTATAATTATATTTTCACATACATAACCTGAAACCATAATTACTACAAAATTCGTAAATCATTCAAAATTTCGAATCCGAATACAAATTAAATTAAAATAAAGAAATAACATCTGTTCTAGATAACAAAAAAAAAAAATTCAAAATTGAGGGAAGAAAAATAGTAGAGCATGGCCTTCTACTAATGAACATAAACTGACAGTAGTTACTAAGCATTTTACATTAGTATGAAGTTGCATTATGTGTGATTCGTTGGGTTAGAATACACTGCAGGTCAATCCATGTTCAAGTGAAAGTATTAATTAATTTGCATGCATAAATATATTCAAGCTTTCGTGAAATTGAAGAGAAGACCAACTCCCAAAGGTTTTAGATTTTTTCTTCTGCATTTGGCAATCATATTTCCTTTCATGCTACTCTAATTAACTAGATCAAACTCCAATTGAAATTCTAATCAATCACAGTCGAACAAAGTCTTCAGCCAGTTTTGGATTTTATTCTATGGTCTGATGAATGGCAACATTTCAAATCTATCAAATTGTGCATCATTTTATGCATGAAGTACGATCCGTGGAAGATTATAGCCCTGTTCTTCTTCTCAACTTGGTGGACTATGCGTAATCACAGTATGAGGGAATAAGGAAACCATTCAATTGCAAATAGTTTATGAACTTTGTACCAATAGGTAATTAATCAGAATAAGAAGCCCACATGACATTCAAGATTGATTTTTGCCCTAAGAGAGGGAATGAATTCCCCAAATGGGCTTCGAAAATGCCACACATTTCCAAATGACAAGTGATTTATGTTTTCAAATTCTAATTACAGCTTTCTAAGTCCATTCCAGCAAGACAAAAATATCATAGCAACGTAAAGAAAATAATTATCGAACCAGAATGGGGCATTCTAATTCTTCCAAAAATCAAGTCCATTTCCATTTACCTATTTACATTTTCCCAAATTCCAGAACAAAGAATCCAATCGTTAACATTGTTCAAATAAATTTCTCTGAATTTAAGGCACTATAATGCAAATTAAAAGTAAACATCATTCGTAGAAAGTAAACAAGTAGAACTAACAGGTACCTACAAGAACGCGAATTGAATTCACAGGAAAAGGAGCCTGGAATGCTTGTTGAGAACCCTAGACCTGGAATTCCTCTTGAGCACGTACTGCTCGTCGTAGGAGGGAGGAGGGAGCTTTTCGAGCCACTCCTGGGCAATGTTGACCTCACACTCGGCGGAGCAGGCATCAATGTCCTCCAGGCGGTGTGAAGTAGGGTCAATGAGGCCGTGGTTGGACAGAGCTCGCAGAAGGGTGTGCCCTGCCAGCCCTAACACCTCCCGTTTTTGCCCATCGGGGTCAATCGCGAACAACTTCACGATGTAATCGGCGACCTTCTTGGAGCTGGAGGTGGAGGATGGCGATGAAGAGGAAGAGGAACTGGAGAGTATGGACTTGGAATAGAGATACAGGGGAGGAGATCAGTGGAATTGGGAGGTTGGCCTTCAGCACTATTTTTGTTACGAGTTAAAGGAGGGAACGAAGGAGAGGGCGGCTCTTATTAAAATTAAAAATTTTTAATTTTTTTTAAAAGGGGAATTATTAGTGACGGCTCCCAAATTCGTCACTAATAAATGAGCAATAGTGACGAATTTCTAAATTGGTCACTAATAGTTTCAAATATTTATTTTTTTATTTTTTTTTAAAAAGAGACGTATTAGTGACGGTTCCTAAATCTGTCACTAATAAGGGGTCAATAATGACAAACTTCTAAATTCGTCACTAATACTCTGAATTAAAAATTTTTAATTTTTTTAAAAGAGGGAATTATTAGTGATGATTCCAAATCCGTCACTAATAATGGGGTAATAGTGACGAATTTCTAAATTCGTCACTAATACTCTGAACAAAACAATTTTAACTTTTTTAAAAAAAAGGAATTATTAGCGACGGTTCCCAAATCCGTCACTAATAATTGGGCAATAGTGACGAATTTTTATATTCGTCACTAATACTTAGAACTAAACATTTTTAATTTTTTTTAAAAAAGGGAATTATTAGTGACGGTTCCCAAATTCGTCACTAATAACGGGCAATAGTGACAAATTTTTATATTCGTCACTAATACTCTGAACTAAAAATGTTTAATTTTTTAAAAAAAGAGAATTATTAGTGACGGTTCCCAAATTCGTCACTAATAATGGAGCAATAGTGACGAATTTCTAAATTCGTCACTAATACTCTGAACTAAAATTTTTGAATTTTTTTTTTAAAAAGGAATTATTAATGACGATTTCCAAATCCGTCACTAATAATTGGGCAATAGTGACGAATTTGCGTCACTAATACTCTGAACTAAAAAATTTTACATTTTTTTTAAATAATAGTAGTGACAGTTATTTAATCGTCACTAATGTTTATCTTTTAGTGACAGATTTAATTCATCACTAATAACACAAAAATCGTCATTAATATTTTCCTAGAATAATTTTTCTGGTTTTAGTAACGAAACTGAAATTAGGAATAGCTTCCTAAGAAGGGGGGGTGAATTGGTGTTTTTTTTTTTTTTAAAAAAAGAAAATTGTTCCTTTAAAATTAGTTCTTTTAAGTTGCCAATCTTATAAACAATCACAATCAATCACAACAAGATCAAACTCTCAATTTAAGTAACAATATATGTGAAAATTTGCTGCACTCAATATAAGCCCTGTATCACAAATATTCTTCTTCCCAATGTTCAATTTTTAAGTAAACTTTCAGATTAATAGGTCAAGGATAATCAACCAACGTAGTCCCTTTCGATTTTTGCAATCAATGCTGATTTATCCAAAATGAATTACCTTCCGGTCTATTTAACAACCAAAAATTTAGAATTGAAATTTAAAACAATCTAGAAGATTATATCCTTGAAAATAAAGAGTAGAGTAAAAAAAGAACACAAGGATTATTATGAGGTTCGGCTTCAACACAGCCTACGTCCTCGCCCTTGGCCAAACCACCAAAGGATTCACTATTACCATTCCTTTATTAGCAGGAACAAAAACAATTACAATCACTCCTTGGGTAAGGTTAGAGCCCGCCTTCTCCAAACAATCTCCCCTTGTTTGGTCCAACGATTCAATACTCAAATCGTCAACAAGCCCTGTTACAAAGATAGAAAAACAATACGTACAAGAACTTGCTCCTCAAAGAGCTGATTAGTACAAATTTAAAACACTTATGCACTTCAGTAAATTCAAAATATGAATTTCAGAATGAAACTCTTAGAAATTTATCACCGTGGGTATCTTTCAATGAAAGGATCAGCAACTCAATAATCAAACATAGTGATATTCAGCAAGAAGTACTCTTAATTTCGAGCAAGGATGAGAGCAATATGAAGCACTTTCAGAATTTCAAAGTGAGAGAGAGTATGACAGCAGATTATGAGTTCTTAATGATCTTGGTGATTAAATCAATGAGTTTTAGGGGTATTTATAGATGTATAAAACCTTCTTTCTTGTTCCCCAAAGGATACTCAGACTTGTTTCCATATATTAAACATATTTGAGTTTCCAAATATTTGAATTTCAAAAATTATATCCGTTCGAAAATAGAAAAATGCCGCGAGGCAGACGACTGTGAAGTCTTGACAGTCGTCTGTCCATTTAATATAATGGTAAAAATCATAGGCTAAAAGTTGACAGTTGCCTATCCCTTGAGTGGCAGTCATCTGTCATCAAAATATAAGATGACAGTCGTCTATCCATATCATGACAGTCGTCTATCCATGTGTAAATTTAAGCTTTTCCGTAACATATAGGGTGGACAGTCATCTGGTAAAACCTACACAGTCTTCTCACTTTTCGCTGATAGTCATCTGTCAGGCTTCTGTATTTCAATTTTAAGCCTTGTTAATTTAGTCAGTTGTCTGTCTATTAACATACAATCATCTGTCAACTAAATGATTTTCTTTTCTAGTCATTTTTTGATTTCTCTCTCATTGTTACTTGGAATATAATTTTTTTTTAACTTTGAAAACATGTTCCAAGTTATTATCTTAACGTCTCTAAGTCTCTTTGTCTAATGAGCTTCAAAATGAAAACTTCATACTTGAATAAACTTAAAGTACTTACAAAGACTTGTCCTAAGTTCTCAAAAATTCTTCTTTGCTTTGAACTTTCTTTGTTGCTAATCTCTGATCTCTCAGAATAATCTAAACTTTGAGCTCTCATGCTAATCTTCTGTAATCATCATGCTATTATGTTCTTCAGACTTTGATCCATACTATCAGTCATTGATTCATGCTACATGAGTACCTTCAATATGGATTCCTGAGAAAACACAACACTCAACTAAAGCATGTTAAATCCTACTTGTTTGTTAGCATCAAAATAGAGTATTAAACCTTGTAAGGCTAACAATCTCTCCCTTTTTGATGCTGACAAACAAGAAGCAAAAATTTTGAGTGAGCCTTAAAAAGACTCCCCCTTTCAATAAGCTTCATCTTAAAAAAATTTCATTAGAATCAATAATAATTTCATCAATATCATTCATAATTTTTGCTAAACACTTCTCCCCCTTTGAAATCAATCAAAAAATATAATTTGAGTATATAATGATCAAGGGAAAATATTAATTTGAGTATGTGTGATACCAGTGTTAATGTATTAACATCAATTGATTAAGAATTATGCTCAAGTGATAACTCATAATACTCCCCCGGTGAATCAGCATACTCAAATTAGAACTTGCAAAGTTTTCAAAATTATCATTAATATTAGAACTTACAACACATCAAACTGAGAACAAAACATTGCAAAAGTTCAAAGTTTCAGAGCTAGAATACATATAAAGACTCATAGTCTTTGCTTACACATTCTCCCCTTTTGTACAATAAAAACAAAATACATCCAGAATATAAGCATACAAAATAGAAAAAAACACCAACAAAAGTCTATATGTCAGAATTAGTGTCACTGTCTTTAGTAATTCCTATTCCTTTGGATTGTTGTGAACCTTCTTCATTTTCAGCTTTTTCTTCAGTTGCTGATTCATCATCTCCTGCGTCTTCTTCTCCTTCACCTTCCTCATTTTCAGCTTTTTCCTCATCAGAATTTTTACTATCCTCATTATCTAAATCAGTGTCATGTTTAGTGACATGATGCTCTATTTTAGTAATACGAGTGTCTAATGAGGTATACTTGTCATCAATGGTGGAGAGTTTATCTTGAAGAGAAGAAAAGTTTTCTCTCATTTCAGAACTAAAGCTAGTATAATTATGATAAAATGGAACAAACCAAGGTGGCATTTCAGCTTCTTCAGGAGCTAGACTCCTTGCCTCAGGTGCAGGTCTTGCCGGTCTATTGCCCTGGAACATCCAACCCTCTATATACTTTTTGTAACCCATTCGTTTCAATGTAGTAGATGAGAAAACATGATAATGGGTTCTTTTTACTATTTTTGAAGTTGGAGAGAGGACTTGAAAATGGGCAAAGATTAAGGAAGGAATACCACCGTATGGAAGCCTAATTCTAGGAGATTCAAGCTTCATCACCATCCACTTTAGTATGATACTGGATAAGTCTAGTTTCTTCCCTTTTAATAAGCACCACATAACAAAACAATCAAAATATGACACGTGGTCAAAGGATCCAGACCTCGAAATTATGTTGTATGCAATGATTTTATGGAGAATTTGTGCCTGAAGATTAAGCTGCTTGTATGGTGGAGGATGTCCAAAATACACAGGTGCATCATTCATCACAAGACACAGAAATTCTTGTGGTGTAAATCCTTGTTCCATGGTCCAATGCTTCTCAACTAGTGTACACTCCAAATTCCCATGCTTGATATGAAGAATTTTCTATAATGAGTGTAAGGTAAGTGTAATCCTTTGACCATAGATTTCAGAAGTAGTTCCATCTTCCTTATTAACCAAGTTAGAGTAAAAAATCTTAATCTGATCTGGATAATACCCTTTTACTTGATGAAGGATAAACTTGTCCCATCCTATAGCTTTGAACATGTCTAAAATTTTAGGAAAATTTTCTTCAAAGAAAGTAACATCTAAAATCTTACAGAACATCGGTTCAATAGCAGATAGGTGATTCTGATACAACGATTTTGCGTGTGAAGGGACCAGCCATTTTTCTATGTCATCGTTGCTTGTAGGCTTTGAAGAAGATGAAGAAGCTTTGTCCTTCTTTCCCACAGTTTTGGTACGAACCATCTTGATAAGTAGAAACCCTAGATTTTTATGAAGATGTATAATCATTTTGTGAAGCTTGGGAGAGAAAGAATTGAAAGGAAAGAGAAGAGAAAATGTTTTAGAGGAAGGAATACGAATGGTCAGTCATCTGTAGGGTTTAAAAATCATGTTTTTTTAAGTGAAAAGTACATCGCCTGCCGCGAGACAGTCGTCTGTCTCTAATTGGATAGTCGTTTGTCCACAGACAGTAGCCTGCTAGTTGACTGCTAACTCACTGGCAGTCGCCTGTCTAATGTCTTTTACACAGATAGTAGCCTACCAATCGTCTGTCAGCTCTCTGGCAGTCGTTTATCCTGACCAACTGAACTTCTTCTTTTTTAGTTAACTTCTCTTACATGTAACATGCCTAATTCTCGTCGAATAAATACAAATTGATTCTCAACTAATGGTTTGGTAAATATATCAGCTAATTGAGTATGAGTATTGACAAATTCAAGAACTATTTCTTTCTTGTCTACATTATCTCTTAAAAAATGATGACATATATCAATATGTTTAGTTCTTGAATGTGATACCGGATTCTTTGAAATATTTATCGCGCCTGTATTATTGCATTTTATAGGGATTGTTTGGTATTGAATTTTGAAGTCCCTTAATTGTTGTTTCATGTATAAAATTTGAGCACAACAGCTCTCAGCTGCTATGTATTCTGCTTCAGCTGTAGATAATGCTATGAAATTTTGTTTCTTGGAAAACCATGAAACTAATGAGTGTCCTAAAAAGTGGCAAGTCCCACTAGTGCCTTTTCTGTCTATTTTGCATCTTGCATAATCTGCATCTGAATAACTCATCATTTCGAAACCAGTTCCTTTTGGATACCATAACCCTAAATCTAGTGTGCCTAGAAAATATCTAAGAATCCGTTTTATAGCTATTTGATGTGATTCCTTAGGAGCCGATTGGAACCTAGCACACATACACACACTGAACATTATATCTAGTCTACTTGATGTTAAGTAAAGTAAACTTCCTATCATACCTCGATAATGTTTGATATCAACTTGTTTCCCTTTTTCATCCTTGTCTAGACTAGTTGAAGTGCTCATGGGAGTTCCTATAGGTTTACTTTTTTCCATATCAAACTTCTTTAACATTTATTTAATATACTTAGTTTGATTTATGAAAGTTCAATTTTTAGCTTGTTTGATTTGCAAACCTAGAAAGTAATTTAATTTTCCCATCATGCTCATCTCAAACTCTCTCTGCATAGTTGTAGCAAATTCATTACACAAGTCTTCCTGAGTAGCTCCAAATATAATATCATCAACATAAATTTGTACTATAAGAATATTATTACCTTTGGTCTTTATAAATAAAGTGTTGTCTATCTTTCCTCTTGAGAAATTATTTTGAAGTAGAAATTTGTTTAGCCTATTATACCAAGCTATAGGAGCTTGTTTCAATCCATATAGGGCCTTAGTTAGCTTAAATACATGATTTGGATTTTTAGAGTCTTAAAAACCTCAAGGTTGTTTAACATAGACTTCTTCATTAATATAGCCATTTAGAAATACACTTTTTACATCCATTTGGTATAATTTGAAGTCTTTATAGGCTGCATAGGCAAGAAGCATCCTTATTGCTTCCATTCTTGCTACAGGGGCAAAGATTCCTTCGTAATCAATGTCTTCTTCTTGATTGTAACCTTGTGCTACAAGCCTAACTTTATTTCTTATAACTACTCCAGTTTCATCATTTTTATTTCTAAACGCCCATTTAGTTCCTAAGATTGACTTGTCTTTGGGTTTAGGTATAAGTTTCCATACTTTACTTCTTTCAAATTGATTTAATTCCTCCTGCATAGCTATGATTCAAGAATCATCATTTAAGGCTTCTTCAATATTTTTGGGTTCATCTTGAGATAAAGGCATAATGGTTGCAAATATTTTTTAGTGAGGCTCTAGTGGTTATTCCTTTTGATGTTTTACCAAGAATTTGTTCTTTTGGGTGATTTTTATCATATCTCCATTCTTTAGGAAGCTTCAGACTTTCTATAAGGTTTTCATTTGGAGCATCATTATTATTTTCTTCTTTTATTTCAAAATCTTCTTCTTTTTGTGGAGTATCTTCTTTTTCACCATTCTCATTTTTATTGTCATGATTGTTTGATTCATCAAATGTTATGTGTATTGATTCCATAATAGTAAAGGTTTTTTTATTATAAACCCTATAAGCTTTATTATTTATAGAATACCCTAGGAAGATACCTTCATCAGATTTTGCATCAAATTTTCCTAGATCATCTTTAGTATTAAGGATAAAACATTTGCATCCGAATACATGAAAGTAGAAAATATTAGGTTTTCTTCCTTTCCAAAGTTCATATGGTGTTTTTTCCATTTTTGATCGTATTGATACCCTATTTACAATGTAGCATGCTATATTTATAACTTCTGCCCAAAAGTATTTAGGTAGATCATTTTCATTCAACATTATTCTCGCCATTTCTTATAGAGTTATATTTTTTCTTTCTATAATTCCATTTTGTTGCGGAGTTCTAGTTGCGAAAAAATTATGGTTTATTCCATATTCATTACAAAATTTTTCAACATTTTCTTTTTTTTAAATTCCCTACCTTGATCACTCCTAGAGCTTGTTATATTATAACCCTTTTCATTTTGTAATTTCTTACATAATGTAATAAGCATGTCATATGCTTCATCTTTGTTTGCTAGAGATAATACCTAAGTGAATCTTGAATAATCATCCACTATTACAAATGCATATTGTTTTCCTCCTAGACTTGAGGTTCTAGTTGGACCAAATAAGTCTAGATGCAACAATTCTGGGGGTCTTTTTGTGGATATGTATTTTTTCTTTTTGAAATTTGTTTTAACTTGCTTTCCCTTTTGACATGCATCACATATCTTGTCTTTTATGAATCTTGTATTAGGTAGTCCTTTGACAAGATTTTTCTTTGATAATTTGGATAATAGGTCCATGCTAGCATGTCCTAGTTTGCTATGTCATAGCCAACTTATTTCATTCATTGCTGCCAAACAAGTTACATTCTGATTTACTAAGTTTTCATTATTTATACAATAGACATTGTTTATCCTATGAGCTATAAACAAGGTTTCATTGTTTTTAGGATTTTGAATAATACATTTTTTTTCTTAAAGATTATTTTAAACCCTTTATCACTTAGTTGACTAATACTTAAAAGGTTATGTTTTAATCCTTCTACTAATATCACATTATTAATAGTGAGTGAAGGTTTTTTACCAATTTTACCGATGCCAATGATTTTACCTTTGGCATTATCGCCGAAAGTGACGTATCCCCCATCCTTTTGTTTTAATGTAGTGAACTTGGTATTGTCACTGGTCATGTGCCTTGAGCAGCCGCTGTCCAAGTACCATTTATTCATTGACGGTGTTGTCCTAAAGCATACCTACAATGGAGGATTTTTTTTGTTAGTCTTTGTAACCCAAATTCTTTTAATTTTCTTTGTTTTGTTGTTAGTTCCATTATTGACTTTCCATTCCCCTTGCAGTTTAACATACTTTCTTTTTAGTGGGCAGTCGAACATTACGTGACCTTTAGTCTTGCACATATAACAAGTGGTGTGTTCATGCTTGTTGTTTGATGAAGTGCTAGCATAATGCTTGGCCTCCTTGACAAAGTATCCCATGTATAGCTTTTTGTTCCTTTTATTCGCTTTACCATTATAGCCTATACCTTCTTTGTTTCCATGAAGCCTTTGATGTCTAATCATCTTTTCAAAGTATTCTTTTCCTTTGGTAAAGTTATAGATAATTTTTTCTTTATCCTCTGCTGCCTTTTTGAGTTCATTTACTTCAAGATCCTTTTTATTCAAATTATCTTTATGAGTTTTGCTTAATTCTTGAGTTACTTTATTTACTTCTTCTTCTAGCTTCTCAATACAAGTTTCTTTTTCTTTTTCAATGATTTTGAATGATTCAAGTTGCTTTAATAGTTCTTTATTTTGATCTTTCAAAGTTATATTTCTCTTAGAATTTTTTATGAATCTCTTATGTAAAGAAAATAACTCAGCTTGCAATTCCTTATAGGAAGGCATGCTGTCACATGACTCATCACACGACTCATTGTAAGATTCTGTAGAGGAATAGTAGGAGTTTATCTCTTCATCATTCGCCATGAAACATATGTTTGCCATCTCTTTTCTGCTTGATTCATTTTCTGTCTCGCTGGAACTTGAATCATCCCACATAGCTTTCATAGCTTCCTTCTTTTTCTTCTTGTCTTTCTTTAGCAACGGACAATCTGGTTTGATATGCCTTGGTTTCTTGCAATGATAACATATTGGAGGTTCATTCTTACTCTTATTTTCCTTCCTACTTGTCTCTCCTTTTTCAGATTTCTTTTTATTGAACTTCCTAGGAAATCTCTTATTTCCGCTATAGAACTTACCTAGTCTCTTAGTGATGAATGCTAATTCATCTTGATCTAAGTCACTTGTCTCACTTTCCTCTTCACTAGAGCTGTGGCTAGACGCTTTTAGTGCAATAGATCTTTTATGCTTTGGTTTAGGATTCCTTTCTTTTAAGGTCATTTCATGGGTAAGAAGTGAACCTATGAGTTCATCTAAAGAGGTAGTCTTGAGGTTTCTGCCTTCAGTGATAGCTGTAGCCTTTGGTTCCCATATTGAGGGGAAGACCTCTTAGGATTTTTTTGATCATTTCATAGGTAGTATAAGTTTTCCCTAAGGCACTTAAGGAATTTATTATGTGGGTAAATCTGGTGTACATACTTGATATTGTTTCTTCAGAATTCATCTTGAATGCTTCATATTCGTTTGTTAACATGTCTATCCTATTGTCTTTAACATCAATAGTTCCTTCATATGTCACTTCTAATTTGTCCCATATTTCTTTAGCCGTCTTGTATGCCATGACCTTATTAAATTCATTAGCATCTAAGGCACAGTATAAAACATTTATAGCGCTTGAATTGATTTGAAGCATTTTATAGTATGAATCAATCATATCCTTTTTTTCTTTTGGAATCTGTTTTCCATCAACTATTTTTGTGGGAATAAGGTCTCCATCCATAACTACTTCGCATGCTTTCCAATCCATGTGTTGGAGATAGATTTGCATTCTCTTTTTCCAAAACGTATAATTATGTCCACAAAAGATTAGGGGACGAATTGAGGATTGGCCTTCACCGAAGGGTGCTACTCCTATATTTGCCATCTGATCTTTTTATAGTTTCTTGTTAGGAATTATTATAACTAGGCTCTGATACCAATTGAAATTAGGAATAGCTTCCCAAGAGAGGGGGGGGGGGGATGAATTGGCTTTTAAAAAAAAAAATAAAAAATTGTTCCTTTAGAATTAGTTCTTTTAAGTTGCAAATCTTAGAAACAATCACAATCAATCACAACAAGATCAAACTCTCAATTTAAATAACAATATATGTGAAAATTTATTGCACTTAATATAAGCCCTGTATCACAAGTATTATTCTTCCCAATGTTCAGTTTTTAAATAAACTTTCAGATTAATAGGTCAAGGATAATCAACCAACGTATTCCCTTTCGGTTTTCGCAATCAATGCCTATTTATCCAAAACTAATTACCTTAAGGTCTATTTAACAACCAAACATTCAGAATTGAAATTTAAAACAACCACGCAGATTATATCTTTGAAAATAAAGAGTATAGTAGAGAAAGAAGAACACAAGGATTTTTATGAGGTTCGACTTCAACACAGCCTACGTCCTTGCCCTTGGCCAAATCGCCAAAGGATTCACTATTACGGTTCCTTTATCAACAGGAACAAAAAGAATTACAATCACTCCTTGGGTAAGGCTAGAGCCCACCTTCTCCAAACAATCTCCTCTTGTTTGGTCCAATGATTCGATACTCAAATCGTCAACAAGCACTGTTACAAAGATAGAAAAACTATACTTACAAGAACTTTCTCCTCAAAGAGCTGATTAATACAAGTTTAAAACACTTATGCACTTTAGTAAATTCAGAATATGAATTTCAGAATGAAGCTCTTAGAAATTTATCACCGTGGGTATCTTTCAATGAAAGAATCAGAAACTCAATGATCAAACACAGTGATATTCAACAAGAACTACTCTTAATTTCGAGCAAGGATGAGAGCAATATGAAGCACTTTCAGAATTTCAAAGTGAGAGAGAGTATGATAGCAGATTGTGAGTTCCTAATGATCTTGGTGATTAAATCAATGAGTCTTAGGGGTATTTATAGATGTATAAAACCTTCTTGCTTGTTCCCCAAAGGATACTCAAACTTGTTTAAACTTATTTTAGTTTCCAAATATTTGAATTTCAAAAATTATATCCGTTGGAAAACAGAAAAATTCCGTGAGGCAGACGACTGTGAAGTCTTGACAGTTGTCTGTCCATTTAATATAACAGTAAAAATCATAGGCAGAAAGGTGACAGTTACCTGTCCCTTGAGTGGCAGTCATCTGTCATCAAAATATAAGGTGACAGTCGTCTGTCCATATGATGATAGCCGTTTGTCCATGTGTAAATTTGCTTTTCAGTAACATATAAGGTGGACAGTCCTCTAGTAAAACCTACACAGTCTTCTCATTTTTCGCTGAAAGTCGTTTGTGGGAGCCTTGATAGTCACCTGTCAGGCTTCTGTGTTTCAATTTTAAGCCTTGTTATTTTAGTCAGTCGTCTGTCTATTAACACACAGTCGTCTGTCAACTAAATGATTTTCTTTTCTAGTCATTTTTTAATTTCTCTCTCATTGTTACTTGGAATATAAATTTGTTTTAACTTTGAAAACATGTTCCAAGTTATTATCTTAAGGTCTCTAAGTCTCTCTGTCTAATGAGTTTCAAAATGAAAACTTCATACTTAAATAAACTTAAAGTACTTACAAAGACTTGTCCTAAGTTCTCAAAAATTCTTCTTTGCTTTGAACTTTCTTTGTTGCTAATCTCTGATCTCTCATAATTATCTGAACTTTGAGCTCTCATGTTGATCTTCTTTAATCACCATGCTCTTATGTTCTTCAAACTTTGATCCATACTATCAGTCATTGATTCATGCTACATGAGTACCTTCAATATGGATTCCTGAGAAAACGCAACACTCAACTAAAGCATGTTAAATCCTACTTGTTTGTTAGCATCAAAATAGAGTATCAAACCTTGTAAGGCCAATAGAAACTATTAGTGACGGATTCAAATTCATCACTAGTAGTGTTGTATTAGTAACGGTTACTAAAACCGTCACTAATACCCTACTATTAGTGACGAATTTGAATCCTTCACTAATAATTTCGTCACTAAAAACTAGTTTTTTTGTAGTGAGGGATACTTCACACAAATATATATATATATATATATATATAAAACTAACAAATAGTAAAACTTCTTTTAAATTTTCTTAACATAGTCAAGTTCAATGTACTTGTTCTTTAGTTAAAAATTCTTATGTTGGCCATAGTGTCCTCATATAAAAGATTTAAAACTAGTTATCCCTTAAAAGAGACATAATTTAGGCTAGTTTACTGCCATTAATTAATGTCAATGCCCAATTCGCAATTCTTAGTAGTATTTTAAAATAAGTTGTTGGCCTTATAAGTCTTAAAATCTTGTTTTGATGATAACAAATCAGAGGACCTTAACATATTTGGTTAAGTGATGATATTTCAAGACTTAAGTATGTGAATACAAGGTCAAGTGCTCACAAGGATCATTGAAAGCTTATACTCCCAAGAAAGATGATCAAATGAAACTTAAAAGAATATTAAGACATGGATTCAAAGATGATCTAATAAAGATTGAAAATCATGAGAGCATGAATGAGAACTTGCTAAAGTATATTGAAGCTTGAAGACAAAATGAAGTCAAAGCAAAACTATCGTGGAGAACTTCAAAACTTAGAGTTGTAGGCTTTAAGAAATATGATGTAAGTACTTCATGTTTAAAATTTCCTATGGAAATATGTTGAAAGCTTTTTAAGGGATAATTATTGACTTAGAGACCATATTTCAAATCTCGAAAAATGTTTTATAAGAAATCAAAGCAAAAGAGCAAAAAGAATTTTTTAAAAACTAAAATGACAAAACCAGAAAATGGTCTACCTAGATGGCTGAGGTACACTACCAGAAGACTGAAGAGTTGCCTCAGAAGGCTGAAGTTTCACTTCAGTTAGCTGAATATTTTTCTGTTGGAATATAGAACAGGCAGTATACCCTCTGAAGACTGAACCCTCAATTCAGTCGTTTGACCCTATGTCAAGACTAAAATTTTTAGTATTTTAAAGTATTTTAGAAGACTGAACCCAACATTTAAGTCTACTGAATACTATTAATGGCTAATTTTTTTTAAATATTTTAAAATCCAAATAAAGGTTTCTTGTGCCCCAAAATTTATGAAAACTTGGAAAATACTCCAAGTAATCTTAGGCAATATGAAATTACTTTTGAAAACCTATAAATACATGGTTTTAGAAAATTAAACTTACCAAGAAATTGAAAAAGTTGTTCATAACTTGAAAGCCATCTTGGTCTCTAAAAGCTCTCTTTTGCTTTCACTCTTGCACAACTGATTTGCTGAGAATTCTAGAGTGCTGAAGCAACCATCTCTATACTTCTGAGTTGCTAATTCTCACCCAAAAAAGATCTCAGTGATAAATTCTCTTGAGCTTCAATCTTATTTCAATTTGATATTTGAATATTGAAGTATATAGTGTTTGAAATTGTGCTAATCTACTATTGTGAGAGTGCTATTGCACATAGAGATTATCTTTTGTTTCCTTGTAGTGATTGACGATTCCAAGTTGTGGGATCGTTGGACCAAGCATGGGGTATTGCTTGGAGAGGAGTCGCTCTAGCTTATTGAAGGAGTGACCAAGTTTGGGGTATTGCTTGGAGAGGCGTTGCTCTAACCTATTGAAGGAGTGACTGAGCATGGGGCATCACTTGTAACGGTTTGCTCCACTCGGAAAGGAGTGTTCTAGTGGAATCCTTAGATTGTATTGGCCTCAGGCAAGGACGTAGGACGGGGATAAGCCGAATCTTTTAAAAACCGTGGTGTCACTCTCTTTCCTTATTCTCTCTACTTTTCAGCATATATAAATTGTGTGGTGTATGCAAAGTGGAGGTTGCTGAAAGTTGAAAACTGAGATTAAAAAACTTTTAATATAAGAAAGTATGTTTTGATTAAACTTTTGCAGAAACCCAAAAGGGAGTACGTTGTTTAATCGTTTGCGAAAATCTTAGTTAAGAAAGTGCAAACAAATTTCATTCACTACAGGGCTTACATATATTCACAGGGCTACATACAACTAAATATCTTGAGTTCTTGCAAAAGGCTGAGAATTGCCATAGAGCTGAATATTACATTTTGATTAGGTGGTTGATTACTTTAGTTGCTTAATTTGTTGTTTGATTGTTTAAGTATTACTTGTGTTGTGTTGAAGTGTTGGTTTTTGGATTGAATAAATAACTAAACTTTTGTCGTGTGTTTGATAAATCAACAAGAGGTTAAGAATTCATAAAATGAATTAAATTAAAATTTTTAATAACTCAATTCCCCCCCCCCCTCTTGAGAGAACTTCTTAAGTTTCAATTGGTATCAGAGCAGAGTTGTAGCAAATCCTAACTAGAAGCTACATAAAGATCTATATGGCACACTTAGGAGTAGCTCCCTTCGAAGAGGGTCAATCCTCAACTAGGCCTCCCATCTTTTGTGGTATAAACTATACTTTTTGGAAACAAAGAATGGGGATATATATTCAAACCATGGATTAGAAAACATGGAAGGTTGTTACACATGGTGACTACATTCCTACTAAACCCGTAGATGGCAAAGAAGTTCCTAAAGAAGAAAAAGACTTGACCAACAATGATTACAAAATGATGCAAGTAAACTCTAGTGCCATGAGTGCACTATATTGTGCTTTAGATGTTAATGAGTTTAATAGGGTCATGGCATGTAAGTTAGCCAAAGAAATTTGGGACAAGCTAGAAGTAACTTATAAAAGCACCATTGACGTAAAAGATAATAGAATTGACATGCTTACTAGTGAATATGAAGTTTTTAGAATGAACCTAGATGAATCTATCACAAGTATCTATACTAGGTTCACTCACATCATAAACTCCCTTAATGCCTTAGGAAAGAATTACTCAACTTATGAAATGATTCGAAAAATCTTTAGAGGTCTTCCACCCATCCAGGAACCTAAAGCCACAACTATTACAGAAGGAAGAAACCTTAAGAATACATCACTAGATGAACTTATTGGATCTCTTCTCACCTATGAGATGGCTATGAATGAAAAAAATGCTGAAAATAAAAATAGAAAATCTATAGCCCTTAAGGCAATAAAAGAAAGCTCTAGTGAAGAAGAGGAAGATACAAGTGACTTAGATGATGAAGAACTAGGATTCATTACTAAGAGGTTTGGAAAATTCTTTATAAGAAACAAAAAGTTTGCTAAAGAGTTTAAAGGGTCAAAATCTGAAAAAGGAGAAACTAGTAAAAATGAAAATAAGAAAGAATCTCCTACTTGTTACAATTGTAAAAAAGTTGAAAATATTAAACCCGATTGTCCACAACTCAAAAAGGATGACAAAAAGAAGAAAAAGAAGGTGATGAAAGCTACTTGGGATGATACCAGCTCACGTGAATCAGAGAATGAATCAAGTGACCAAGAGGTCGCTTGTCATGCGATGATGAGGAAAGCTCCTCATCCAAATTAATTAATGATTCTTACAATGATTCATCTGACGAATCCAATGATAAAAGTATACCATCTTATGAAGAACTTCAAAATAAGCTATTCAAGGTGCATAAGATCTTAGCTAATGTGACTAAAGGATATACATCATTGAAAAATAAGAATGAAGGTGTAATGAAAGAGTTGGAATCTCTAACACTTGCTGAAAGAGAAAAAGATTTAAAAATCAATAGACTAGAAAAGCAAGAATGAGAAGGTGATAAAAGAACTAGAAGATAAAGTCCAAAACTTCTATGTTTAATGAAAAATACTTATATATTCTAGAAAATAAAATTACCAAGATGTCTCAAAACCAAGAAAAGCTGCAAGAAAAGGGTCAAAATACTCTAAACTCAAGAATCAGTGATCTAAGATGAAAAATGAGGATCAAGCTAAAATAATTTACAATTTCACTAAAGGAAAAGAGAACTTTGATAGAATGATTGGTGCACAAAGAATGTCTTTGAATAAAGAAGGCATAGGGTTCAATGAAGTTGAAAATACAAGGAAAAAAACCTCTATATAGGGTACTTTACAAAAGCCTCCAAAGACTATGCTAGCACCTCCTCTAATGCTTATACTCACACTATATGTTTTCTATATAAGAAGAAAAAGCACATTAAGTTCAAATGTCCAATAAAAAGGAAAGATGTGAAAATTAGACAAGTTTGGAGAATAAAAGAATCCACTTCTTCCAAACTATCCAGACACAAGAAAGTATGGGTACCAAGATGAAAGACTAGTTCATAAACCAATGACTCCATAGATATTAGGATTAATCATTCTCTTTTAGAAATTAAGAAAGTCACTTAATCCAATTTTTGACAAGGATAATGAACTAGTTGAAATAAAGAAGAGCTTATGAGAAAATTACAAAATGTCATTGGTAGCCTCAAATCAAGAGAACCTTAATTGAACATGGCTTATCTTCAAAGAACAAGGAAGCTATATGTCTCAAAAGGAAATGCTAAAAAAATGCCTGAAGCCTAATAATTTGATAAAGCATAGTAGGGAAGTAAATTAGGAAGGTTTTAGGATAAGAATAGAAAGATTTTTGAAAATTTATGGACCTCAGAAGATTGACCTTGTAATTTTAGACAACTAAACATTGTAGCATTGAAGGCTCAAACGATTGAGCCTGGACTTCAGACGACTGAGGTGCTATTGCCTATTCAATTTCATGATTCTGAAAATCTTCAGAAGACTGAACTAAATCTTCAATCTTCTGAGGTTGCGAAAACAATATATTTAATACTTTAAGAGCTTATTGACGACTATAACATTGAAACAAATAAAAAAAAAATGACATTGTTAGCCAAAATCATAGGATGATTCGTACAAGGCTTAACTTAGAAAGTATTAAGATTTGGAAAGCAATATGAATTTTGGGTATTCATATGAAATTAAAAGAAAGAAAATATGAAGCACATTGAGCTTATTGCATGAGTAATTTGATTAATAAAATATGTTTGAGCAAAATGAGAGATATTTGAGAATGAGAGATACTTGAGCAACATGAGAACAATTTGAGCAAAATTGTAGCACAATGCACAAATGATAATAATATGCTACATACTTACATGCTAAATGCCGATATTCTAATATGCATATGTGGTGAGATACTAATGATATGATAATATGAACTAAATACTGAGCTATGACTATGCAAAAATGCTGACATGTATGATATCTTGATATTACCAAAGACATCCTAATGACTTGACTTATATTGATGATTTATAGCTCACTATACATTGCAAATTTGAGCATGAAATTATTGAGTATGATTATGAAGCATGAATCTTGATATTGTTATGATATTGGTATTATTCTTGATACTGGTATCCATGAGCACTTACATGAAATTAATTGATATTTGAGCATGGCATGATAAATTTAAAAGCACAATTGGTATTGTAACGACCTAATTTTTCATGTCATTTCATTTATTTATTTTTATATACATATATATATTTTTAAAGTTTCATTGCTCTGATGCCCTGTAATATAATCCATAACATCATTATGGTCCAAGTGGGGACTGTGGAACCTGTGTATCCTTATTCTACCTATGCAGCGAAATACAAAAATGCATATAACCACATTATATACAATACCAGATGTTAGTACTTCCTCAAAATATACATACAAAATCTTACCCAAAATGCCCCACTCGATCACCTAGGGACCACTCAAAAATGTCTCTCTCAAAATACTCATCCTACAAACTGAGCGGCACAAGATCCCCTTTATCTCTATGCCTGATTTGCTCGCCTACCTGGATCACCTGAAAAGTGTTAAATTACTGGGATGAGATAACTCTTAGTAAGATGAAATATGTTATTACTAGTGTGTGGCAGATGAGTTTGCATAATGGTAATATCTGATTTAAAACTATAGTATGCTATAAACAACTGAGTCTGAGAAAACACATATAAATAAAATATAGTATAATTCACACCTATATTGCTTAACGTAAACTGTTTTCCTAAATATTCTATTGAAAATACTTTTAATATCTATTGGTATGACTGCGGTTTCTTTAAATCTAGATATATAATAATATCTGAGAAAACTTCCCTGGGTGGATAACTAAAAGTCATGAATTAGCCCCTCATGATAGGGTTGTGCGGTCCGTAGGAGGGACTTAACACTAGTTGGCTGATCAGGATAAGTCAACTGAACTCTGATAGTCAGATTGACCACCTTAACCCTAATTGACGAGGAGCCTGTGCACAATAAAGGCACGATCGACTCCTGAAAATCCACATACTATTTAAGATACGTGGTTGCACTCTGAACTGAAATAGCAACGATACCATGCTCTGAAAAACTGATTTGGTCCATCAGGGTCTGATACTATATATATTTATATAACGGATATTTCTATTTTACTATTTAATCATGATTCTATTTAAATGAAATGACCATAACACTGTAATTAACTGATCTGAATAAACTGAAGTATCTGTATGTTATGGTTCTAAATCTGTATATCATGGTTTAATGGAACTTAATTTCCTATTTTTGTATAAGCTGTAAGAATCATAAATTTGCATAAATCATAATTCTGGTTAATACCATGTCTCGTGTTTTCTGTATAAATTGTATATTCATGGTACTAAGAAAACTGAGTATTTTAACTGTATAAAACTACATAAATCCCGATAACATGAAAGCTATATAAATTCTTTACTGTACTAATAATTTCTCATGCCACACAATTAATTAAATAAAACACATATACTACAATTTGTAAAACTATATAATTTTCTTACTCTAAAAACACCCATAATCAAATGTCATATTTTACTAGTAAGTATTTCTAAATTAGTTGGAATAGCATATTTCCCTTACCTATCAAATTAAGCTCATTTGCTAATTCTAATTCACACCCACAGTGTTCATAATTCCAAAATCTTGAAATTATGCATATATATATTTCCCTATCAATCAACTGAAAACCTAAAATAATTTTCATACTTATATTTCGTGAATTATAAACTGTTCATCATCTTACCCAAGTTACTGGGAACACCCTCTAGGTTCCCTAACCTACCTGCAGGGATCAAATTATACCCGTGATGCTCACTCGAACCCTGAATTCAATAACCCTAATTCAATAAATTTAATCTCGAATAAAATACTATTTTAAAATTTCCTAGGTCCATAAACTTCAAATAAACAATTAAACTCCCAAAAATAACCAATTTGCTTAATTCCCTAAATCCAACTCTCACTTTGGAGTGGTGCCTAGGATCCCCAAATTGAAAATTTGCTTCGGCCAAAATGACGATGATCAAGACTAGAACCCCGTGGTGGTGCCCGATCGTCGATTTAGCTGAAGATCTAAGGAGAAATTGAGAAAAGAGAGCGACTATACCTTTCCCCAAGAGTGGTGCCTACGTCGTTCCTATGAAAAATCCACTTCAGTAGGAATGTCGGTGGCGGAGATAGGAACCCAATGGTATCTTCCGTTCTCCGATCGGCCGAATATTAGAGAAGAAATTGAGGAGAGAGGGAATGGAGGAGTGAGACGAGAGCAGGAGAGATGCTGAGAGACAGAAAGGCATGAATTGAATTCCAAATTCAAATTGGAATTGTGACGCTTCTTCCAGAAGCTTTAACCAATATAATATATATATATATATATTATAATAATAAATTATATTATATTAATATATTATATAATTTAATTAATAATAATTACTATTAATTAATTAATTTATTATTATTTTTTACTTTTATTTTACATTCCCAAGCATATCATTTTCTGGGGCGTTACATTCTTCCCTTATAGAAATTTCGTCCTCGAAATTTGTTGAATACAACCCCAAGTCAACTCCATCATTAACCTAATAAGTTTTGAGTTAATCTTTTAAACAAGTCCATTAGAACTGATAACTAACATAAATTGATGGATTATACATCATGTCCTAATACACCTTGCTTTAGCACTAACATTCAACAACTTCAATTCCCATCTCTAATCTTCTAAAGATCTAACATCGACATAACCTCAAGGCCCCATTATGTTTCTTAGTGAATAGCACAAGTGCAACTTATGATGATGTAATAGATCAACCAAATTCTTTGTCGAGGAAATTTTCTAGTTGCACCCTAAGTTGCTTTACTCCAGTTAATGTCATTATATATGGAGCAGTCGACATAGGCCACTGCAAAAAATAGGGTATTAGTGATGGATAAAATCCATCACTAATAGTCATAAATTCGTCACTAATAGTATTAGTGACGAATATATGAGTAGTAGTGACGGTTTTCAAATAGTTGCTATATGTGCCATTAATACTAACTTTTAGTGACGAATATAATTTTCGTCACTAATAATGGAGTATTAGTGACAGGTTAAATCCATTACTAAAACCCTAACACCATCACTATATAGTATATAACGGTTTAACTCAAATTCGTCACTACTAGTAGGATATTAGTGACAACTTAGATATTCATCACTACTAGCATGGTATTATTGACGAATTAGAAATTGGTGACTACTAGTATGGTATTAGTGATGAATTAGAAATTCGTTACTAATAGGAGTGGTATTAGTGACGAATTACTAATTTGTCACTAATAGTAGGATATTAGTGACGAATTTGAATCCTTCACTAATAATTAGAAAAATTATTTTTATACTAATTTTATTTAGTCATGAATTCTTATATAAAGATCTATAATTACATTTTCGAATATTTAAATTGAAACCATGATTACTACGAAATTTGTAAATCATTCAAAATTTCGAATTTAAATACAAATTCGATTAAAATGAAGAAATAACATATGTTCAGATAACAAAAATTATTTTAAAATATTCAACATTCAAATACAAATACTAATACAAATTCAAATTAAAATACAAAATCTCCATTTGTTCAAATAACAATAAAAATTATAAAGAAATAGTCAAAAGTTGCATCTGACGACTGTAGTGCATGCATGCATGGCATAATGCTGATGTTATGACAGTTGCGAACCCTACAAATTAAGAGTCATTAAAAAGAATTTAGTGTACCAAATCGAGGAGAGCTGACGCTAAGTATAATCAAGAAAAATAATTATATGATATAACAAATTGGCAAAGATTTCATAATCATGCATAGTACATAATTTGTACGGTAGTAATATCAATAATGAAAAATGCAACGTTATATTTGAGAGCATAGATTTCGAACACTTGAATGAATTTAGACAAATTTTAATACAATTTAATATTACATTTTATTTAAATTCAATGTAAATTCAAGTCCAAAGTGTCTCGAAACACGAGGAGCATAAAATTATATTGAAAATTATTAATGTCTATTTAAATCTAAACTTAAGATGTAAAATGCATGCTCTGGAACGTAGCATGGGATTAGTTTATCGGGGATTTGCACAATGATTCAATGAGGTATTAGCATTGTGTGGGGAAGGGGATGCAACGAACAAATCTAGTCTGGGACACGTGTCCAATTAGCATGCTTTACTGTTTCGTAGACAAGCATTATTGCTCTACTTGAAATAAAACTCTAAATAGTGATTGTGGGGTTTGCAGAGGAGGGAAATGGGAACATTCATGGAAAAAAAGGTCATGAACTGGCATGAACAAGTGTGTATCTTTTCAAGCCTTAATAAGAAAATATTAGAGTTAAGTAAAATATGTCAGTCAAATGGACATGAAATTGGTCATTTGTTTGGTAACTGAGAAAATTATGGAAAATAAAATATGCCCTAGGCACTTTCATCGGTGATCTCGTGGATGGACCATTTTTTTTCACTTTTTTTAGTTCTTTACTACAGTGACATTGCAACCCATATATCCAGATGAATCCTTAATTATGTATTTTTCAATAATTATGAAAGTGATGCTTCCTGTGAGTTATATATATATATATATATATATATATTCAACTTATGCGTTTTTCAAATTTTTAAATCCTCATCCAAGTGTATATAATATTTTCAATGATTTCGGCACATCAATGAATGCTTTAAGCTTACTGGACCAAAAACATATAAATGAATGTTCGTTCTAAATGACCTAAGTCTATGTTGCCTCATTTATTATGATTCCTAAGTTTCACTCATCCTTTCAAAAATAGTTTAACATTAAACTAAGCTATCTTTTGTTTAGGACTTTGAAAAATTTTAATGCAATTTCGGCAGCATGCCGTCTGTAAATTGGACGTTTTCCTATAAAACCTACACCTGATAGGTTCAAATAGATCATTTATAAGAAGTTGAAGGCACACAAGAACCTATATCCACTACCAGTATGCAATACACATCAACTACATCCGCCAATGCAGGAGGTATTCTAGACTAGCATGAAATCATGTAGCATATTCACCACAGTAATCTATGTAACCATATCTTAAATTCATAATTTAAATTAAAATTGTTATCTCAAGTCATCCGATAATATGCTTGTTGAAAAGCTTTTAAATGACTTAAACATATCCTAAAAAAATTGATGTGAGACCCAAATAGAGCATGACAAGAACACATCTCATGTCAATCTCACCTACATAAGACATGAATATGCTTTGCCACTATCGTATTATATACAAAATAACATGCCTCCAAATCATCTGATTCAATCCTCTCATATCATGTAAGATCTATACACATATAAGTATAAAAACATAATTTAACATGAAACTCAATTTGTCATTATAATACCTTATAATTAATCAGAGGAGCCACCAGCATCATCTGGTCTAGATTGGTGCATCCTTTCCTCTAACTGCGTTTGCCTATCCATCATGGCTTGCATCTGAGCTCAAAATCTGGAGACCTCCGATCTCAATTTCGTGTTCTCCATTTCCATCATCTGCATCTGTTGAGCCATCTCTTGCTTATCATACTCGGCCTCTCGACGCTGTCGTTCCATCTCTGCACTAGGCACCGCACCCATGGATGATGATGTTGTTAGCGCAATGTAACCACTTCCAAGACTTTTCACCCAGCCCCCTGCTCATTGCCCAAGGACCGAGGAAGTGATCTCGAAATCTGTCATGTGTTGACTCCCCTCTGAAACAGGTGCATCCCTCAGCTCGACCATTTGTGCCTAATTTCAATCATGAAAATGATAAAATGGAATAAGTAAGACTACAACTTTGATGTTTTGAATAAAGTAATAAACTAACTCTTTTGCTTCACTTACATGTCTATTATGCGCACCCTTGCACCACTCCCTCGATCGCTGTTAGTGTGTTCTCTGATACAGATCCGGTAGCGGCTCCTCTACGCCAGTCTCAGGATCACGCTACATTATCATATAAGACATCATTAGTATTATGTCATGTAATGGTCAGATAATTTTATATATAGTAATTACCTGACGATGATTTACGAGTAGCCTCGATCCACCACAATGAATTGTAGGGAGTTTGTTGCGGTTCGCAGCATTTGTTTCACATATGGCCTACAAGGAAGATGTAATGGCGACTTATTAGTGACATCATTTTGAAAAATTAGTGATTATAATACAAACACATCACCTGATAGCGCAGGTTGCGCAAATGGCGACACACCACGTCCCAATCCTCTTGGGATATATTATCATATGGCCGCGCTTCTGCTACATCTCCCATCGCTCGAAAATGGGAGAGCATTTTCGGGCGATAGCTCTTAAATTTATTACACAATTGGATGTCGGCTGCCCTCCTCACATGGTCATCCTCGAGGATGTCCATGTCAGACTCCTCCTGCATATATAGGTAATACAATTACAATGTTATACAGTTGTTAATTGGCTAGTATATTAAAAGTAAAAAAACATTTAAATTAAAATCAGCTTTATAGGGTTTGGGAACTTACCAAAATGCACATGTAAAGAACCATGCGCTGCTCCTGAGTCACCTACAGCCATCTAAATGCGGTGACTGGAGCATACTGTCATCATATAATGTCGAGCTCCCTCGTCCACGCGGTGCACCAATCGTTCAGTGGGGCGGTGTATCTTGGAGGAATGTTGATACGAATCCATTGTTTAGTCCTATCTAGGTGCTTCTTCAGCGACATGTTCTTCGCTGTACCACGGCCTGACTAGACCGTGGATGTAGATGCTGAAAGTAGAGTTAATTTAAGAACAACATTATAATCATACACGTGAATAACTATCATCAACAGTTGACATGTAAATAAATTAATCGTATTCATACCAACACTGCTCATGATGGTCGGCAACTCACCCTGCGTGTTAGTCGCATAAGTGTTATCCATGTCTGGCCGAGGTGCCGATGGCTCAGACAATGGTGCTACCACATCAGGACCGATGGGGTCCGCCGGTCTGGAGGATGTCGGATCATCCTCATGCGATGTACTCGTGTGCCTAAAAGGATTTCTCCAATGTCGGTCTCCTAGTGCCATATCTGCAAATTAATGGACAAGTAAATATAAGAAGTACGAATATTAGATGGATGCAGCATACATCTATTTTTAAGTTATTTATACATGTTAGATATATAGTGACAAAAATAGACAAGCAAATACAAGAAGTACGAATATTAGATGGATGCAGCATACATCTATTTTTAAGTTATTTACACATGTCAGATACATAGTGACAAAAATAACATGCTTACCCCCCTATACGTCCTCAATATCGGTATCATCCTCACTTTCTAAAGTGTCTTCCTCTTCACTATAGTACTCGACCCCTGTTTCATCTTCCCAATCAGTTTCCTCATAGTCGATGAAGTGAATGTCTATAGAAGGTTCAATTGTAATGTTAGCAGTCCTTACGTTTTCTGCCCTGGCACCATCTCTATGCAATGGTATAGGATCGGTGCCTTCTTCGACAACATCTGCAGCAGATTGCGCTGCTGCATGGACAGATGGCTCATCTTCTTGGAATGCAGTCTCACTGGCACTCATCTCACTATCTGCAACTTCTGCAATAGCGTACAAACTTCAGGGAGGAATGTTTTGGGCCACTAACTCACTCGAAAAATGAGCAGCTCGGAAGCTATCCCAAGTATAGGAGTTCTGTCGTGTAATATTAAGCCCAAGGGCTAGATCGTCTCCTCAAGGAATGCATTTTAATCTCAGATTTTACTTTCTTCCAATTGAAATTAAAAAGGTACTGAACTTAGTTCAGATTCGGGTTTTTCAAGATGGTTCAATTTCACTTTTGCCGAATTAGATGACATGTAATTTAAAAACCCTAAAACTAACATGTACTAAATAAAAGAAACAAGAATAGAAATCCTAGTTTACTTAAAGAAATATTGGGACACGCACTAATTAAAAATGGCAATTTCAAGCAAGGAAATAAAGTATACAATGGAAACTTAATCAAATACGCACATGCGTGCAATAAAAATTAGACCTTTAACACGAACACAGAACTCGAATTAAAATTAGACTATCAATCAACCTAAACAATAGCGTGACACAAGGAATAAAAACACGAACTTTGTATTTTATTTTAGTTTTCTATATATATTTTTTTATCGTTATCTTAGACTTCATTAATTAAACACATAAAATCAATAAACTTTAATACTAAAAAGAACTATACTTGAAAGAGCATTTAACTAAATGATAAAGAATAAAAAAGAATAAAAAAACAAGTCTTTAATAAAATCCAATGAGTAAAGACAAAATAACAATTAACATAAAGTAAATAAATAAATAAAAACAAGAAGAAGAAGAAGATGAGAGAGAGAGAGAGAGTAAGAGAAAACAGAGCATGGCCGAGAGGAGCTTGGATAGCTGTTGCAGCAGGGAGCTGGTTGGTCTTGCAGAGGCTGTCACGACTGTGCTCGGGTTGAAGAAGCTGCAGGGGTAGCTGGCCGAGGCTTCGGGTGTGTGGAGGTTGCAGCAGAAAATCATGGAGCTGAGGCTGTTGCTGCTGTGTTGCTGGTTTTGGACCAGAAGGCTGCTGCTGTGTTGCTGTTTTTGGACGAGAAGGCTGCTGCTGTGTTGCTATTTTTGGACGAGAAGGCTACTGCTGTGTTGCTGTTTTTGGATAGCAGAGAACTGCTGTGGAGGAACAGGGGGCTGAGGAGGTCTTGCAGCAGTAGGCTTGGTTGATCTTTGTTGCTGTGGCGGAGCTGGTGCACGCTGTTTGGCCGGATGTTGCAAAGACACGAAGATTAACCAAGAGGGAGAGAGTGAGAATAAGATGATGAGAGATTGGAGAGAGAAGAGGAGCAGGGATGAGTGGAACTGGGAAAGAGAGAGGCTGCAAGAAATTAAAGAAAACAGGGGAGGAAAGAAAGGGAAACAGAGAAGGGCAAAGCAGCAATTGAAAGAGAAAAAAAAAAACAAAAACCAAAGAAGAAGAAGAAGAAGAAGAAGAAGAAGAGAAGAAGAAGAACAAGAAGAGAGGAGAGTGAGAGAGAGGAGGCTGCACTGGAGGAGGGATTTAAAAAGAGAAAAAAAAAAAAAAGAAGCCCTACCCAATTAGCCTACCCAACCCGGCTATGCATGGCCGGGTCACATCAACTATCCATTTTTTTAATTTTTTTCATTTTATTTGTTCTCTGTTCGTTGCAAATTCTGCTCTTTTGGAGCCCATATCTCACAAAACTCAAAACACAAAAGTTGTAGATAATCCTTTCTTCTTTCTTTAGAAATTTTAATTGTCTCAATCGGAGCTCGGACGGAAAAGTTATACACGAAATACAAATAGGTGTCGGTTTTGATTCCTGGGAATTTTTCCTGCGACAAAAAATTATCAAAACTTCATAAATAGTGCAATAAAGTTCAAGAAAGATGATTTTGGAACTTTATTAGAATATTGGACAATTTTGGACATTTAATTAAAAATATAAATCATAAAGCTCGGATTAAACGACCAATTACGCAATTTCGGTGCGTAATCAGCCACATGCCATTCACCCTTCAATTTGGTGTCTATAAGGTAAAAAACTTGTTCTGCCTACATCACAACCATGAAAGGGTCATTTTGATACCAAGTCTTACTAAAATTGACACTGGTGAAGTAGGCATCAGTGTTTATCCTAGTCTTTTTATTGCAGATGTCCCACCAGGTACACTTGAACAGGTGGACGACTCTATTTGCTCCATAGCTAAGCTCTATAATGTCATCCAGCACACCAAAGTAGTCAATTTCTTCATCTCCTTCTGTGCCTAGCACCGCAACCCCCAATTTTGGGTTCTTCTATGCAGTTTGAGGGACTTTGTATGAAATTGTAACCCATTGACAATGCAACCATTGTAGCGATTAACTCATTGATCGGGGCCACATGCCAATGCGTACAAATCTTTACTTGTCGTTGGTTCCTTATTGTAATACATGACTTTCATCTATTAAATAAACATGAGTTTAGAAGAATAAATCGTCAATAGTGAAAACGTACATTGCTTCTCACTCAAGTAGTTTTTGTTACTTACACGAGTCCCAAACTAGTTGATAAATTCCTTCTTATGTCTTTCGTCAACATTTCGTTCATTTTGGGTCAGGAGTTCAGCTTTATGTTCGCTATATGCAACAGTAGTACATGTTAATGTCAAGTAAGTATATAATTATGCATATGTAAATATAATGCAAAGTAAGGAGTTTGGAACCATGTACTCGATATATGGAACAATTTCATCATAATTGTTGAGGACGTAAAAATGAGCCTTTTCTAGGTCGTCCATATCAGTGAAATCGTAACGTGCATCGAGAGGTCGAATATTTTCTTGAAATATAGAGGTCCTGGGTTTTTCATCTTCGACATTAATAGCATGAATGTCTGCATTTCGCTTATCATGAGTGAACATTGTGTCAATATCATGTAGATACATTGAGCAAAATGCAAGACATTCACTATCAATGTACGCCTCAATGATTAAACCTTCCGGCTGTGTCTTATTGCGCACTTATCCCTTCAAAGTGGACAAGAATCTGTGCATTTTACATAGCATTATAGACTTGTAGACACAATAAAGAAAAAAAAAATAAAAACAAGGAAATCACGTGACCATTATACAAGGACTTTATACTTTACCTCTCAATAGGATACATCCAACGATATTGAACTGGTCCTCAAATTATAGCCTCCCTTGGTAAATAGACAGTTAGGTGGACTATCACATCGAAAAATGCTGGCGAAAAATTTTCTCCAGCTTGCATGGTATGATCACGATGTCATCCTCTAACCGTTCAAGTACGTTTACGCTCAATTTTTTTTTGCACAATTTCTGAAAAAAGAATCCCAACTCAATCAGCACCGAGCGAACATCTTCAGTTAAGTGTCCACGAAGGAAAACAGGTAGAACCCATTGTAGAAGGATGTGACAGTCATGACTTTTCATTCCTAGCATCTTCCCTTCCTTCGTGTTTATGCATCGAGCTATGTTTGATGCATATACATTGGGGAGCTTCACTGATTACAACCATTCGAAGAATTTATTCTTCTCATCATTTGAAAATGTGTAACAAGATGATGGCATGAGAATTTTTTCCCCATCACGAAACAGGTGCAACTCAGGTCGTATTCCTATACCTTCCATATCTCGGCGAGCATTTGCGGTGTCCTTTTTCTTCCTATTTATATCAAGCAATGTACCAATGACATTCTCACATATGTTCTTTTCGATGTGCATGACATCCAAGTTGTGGCGTAGTAGAAGATCTTTCCAGTATGGCAACTCGAAGAAGATGCTTCACTTTGTCCAATTCAACTCCCACTCAGCGCGTTTTCCTTTTCTACTGGTATGTGGTTTCCCAAATTTCACATCTTCGATCAACCTTAGCTGGCTTAATATCTTTTCCTCACTTAGCCACTTTGGCGGTGACCTTCATTCAGGTTTTTCATTGAAGCTTCTGACGCCATGAGTCCTCCAAGAATGTCCAGTTCATAGAAAACGACGATGACACATAAAGCATAACTTGCGGCCATGCTTCAAGGATAAGGACCCAGCATCCTTATTACATACTGGGCATGCTAGGCAACCTTTTGTGCTTTAACCTGACAGGTTGCCATATGCGGGGAAATCATTAATTGTCCACAAGACTGCAGCATACATCCAAAATGTTGTCCCGGTTTCCACATCAAATGTCTCCACTCTTTTTTCCCATAATTCTTTCAAGTTGTCAATTAACGGACGTAGGTAAACATCAATATCATTACTAGGTGCTCTCAGTTCGGGAATCAGCAGAGACATATAAATGAAAGGTTCTTTCATACATTGTGTCGCGACGTCCCGGAAGCGCGTGTGCCCTGGGCGGCGAAATAAAAATCATTTTTAATTTTCAAGGAAAAATAGGGAATGTTGGAGTCACCACTAACCTTTTAGTGTGGTTAGAACACATGATTACTACCCCGTTAGGGGTAGAATGGGCCTACGTTATCAGAGCTGGGATCGGGAGTTCCATTACGTGAGAGGAAGGTACGAGCACCCCCTACGCGTCCGTTCTTATGAACGGTACCTAATTAATTAAAAATTATCCCTAAGTTAATTTAAAAAGTCTTTAAAATTACTCCTCTAGAAAATTTATTAATACACATGCAAAGTGAATAAATAAATAAGTAAATAAATAATACACAAATATATGTAAAATCTAAATATTTACATATTCGCTCAGAACTAAAGGTACGTAAAAACCCAAAGGCTCATACCCTAGCATTAAAATCATAGGGATATACCCACACAAAAATACTTACTAAAATAATACCAAAATATTAGAAATAATGGATATCTCAATATAAAATATAAACATAGGATATAGTTGAAAATTCCAAAAATATGTGATAATAATAGCCCTAATATATTACAATGATAATACATTATCTGTAATAATAATACTACTATAATAATAATACATATATATCTCATAATATTAATAACACATAAATATCAATACAATATTATAATACCACTTTAACATTTATATATATATCATAACACGTAAATATTAATATTATACCATAATAATACTACTAGACTAATAATACACATATATCATAATTTTAATATCTATACAATATGATAATAATATATCCTAACAAATACAGGCAAAAGCCCTAATTATAAATAATCAAAACTTTGACATAACACTAACAAAATCCTGATATTAACAATAAAGGAAATATGACAATAAATCAAACCCTAAAAGTTAAATATAAACAAACATGGAAACAAATAAGACGAAATTATGACATTTAGACAAACCTAAAAATAAATATACCAAGATATGGAAATAATCAAACCCTAAAAAAATTCAACGTGCAATAAAATGGAAAAAAATCAAAAATCCTAAAAAACACGTACTAATAATTTGGAAACATAACAAATCCTAAAGTTAAAATGTGATGATAATATGGAAACACTCATAACCCTAAACTTAGTAAACAATCTATACAGAGGCAATCAAACCCTAAAAATATCAATAACATGCTAATTATAATAATGATGATAATAATAATAATATTTTAACAATAATAAAAAATATGCTTGTATTTATACATAAACAATGTACTTAATACTACCAATAATGTACAAATAATATAACATTTATACTAACACAATTCATCTAATAGTAATACTTAATAAATTAACAATGATATAACCAATAATAGTAACATGCTAATTATATAGTAATCTTACCAATAATGCTATATAAACAAATATAATACTAATACTAATATAATTAATATAATAATAATGCTAATGATAATGAGCCAACTACATAACAATATGACTAATAATAACAACACACCTATAATATGATGACAATATTAAAAATAATGTACAAACCATATAATAATATTATTGATGGTAATATACAAATAATAATAACAACATTATTAATAATGATATTCACATGATAATAACATTATTACTAATAATATACAAACAATTATATACAACTAATAAGACTAATACGGTATATATGTATATGCCTAAGTATACTGTGTGTTTAGTGTGTGTGTGTGTGTGTGTGTGTGTTCTGTGTATGCACAGTGTGCGTGTGTTTGCAGAGGGGCTTACAGAGGGGGCCGGAGTTTGGGTGGTGGAGCAAAGGAGACAGCCGGAGTTGGGGCTAGAGTTGTTGGGTTCAGCTTTGCTGGTTCGTCGGAGGCGGTGAAGGCTAGTGCAGAGGTGCTTAGGTCTCTGGTTCTGGGAAGCAGACGAGGAGTTGCAGAGAGGCTTGCCAGAGAGATCCGAGTATACTGGCGACGGCGGTGGCCTGAATCAGGTGACGACGGCGATGGCTATCTGGGGCTGTGACGTAAGGATCCGCGTGGCTGGAGTTGTGCAAAGAGGCTGTGTGTGTGGCGGTGGTCGGAACTCAGGCGTGGCGTCGATGGAGGTTGTGCAGGTTCGTCGGAGTTGATGGCTGGAGGAGTCGGTTTGAGTTGGCGTTGGTGAAGAAGGTCGCCAGACTGTGAGTAGGGGAAGATGGTGTTGTCTGCTCAGGTTGAGCTGTGGTGGCTGACAGCTGCAACAAGGAGGGACAAGGGAGAGTGAGGGAAGAAGAGAGCAGGATGGGTGGCTGGGTTGCGAGGGCACGCCTGGGAGAGAGGAACCGAAGATAGGTCCTTGGTTTTTTTTTTTTTTTTTTTTTTTTGTATTTTTTTTCTGCTCAGCGCTGCCCTATGCTCGCACTCTTGTGCTGTGCGCCTCCCCCCCCCCCCCCCCGCAGTTCTTGTGTGTTTGCTAGCCTTTTATAGGCTTTAATCCACCCCAAACCCTAATAATAATAATAATAATAATAATAATAATAATAATAATAATAATAATAATAATAATAATAATAATAATAATAATAATAATAATAATAATATTGCACCTGGGTAAAAATGGGATGTCTACAGCTGCCCCTCTTTGTAAGCTTCGTCGTTTCAAAGTAAAAGTAGGAACTCTCCTACATTATTTGTAGCAACAAGCTTGCAAAGATAAAAGACGCTGATTTTGGACTGGGCTCAATGTAACAAAAGAGATCAAAATGATTTGTGAAAACCGATTTACATGTATGCTTGCGAGCACATGAGAATGACTTGCGTCGAGTGTGGGAACTCGAGCTATAGTTCACGGATGGGGACTTGCACCGGGTGTAGGAACCCGAGCTATAGTTCATGGAAAGTGACTCGCACCGGGTGTAGGAACCCGAGCTATAGTTTATGGAGGGTGACTCGCACTGGGTGTAGGAACTCAAGCTATAGTTCACGGAGGGTGACTCGCACTAGGTGTAGGAACCCATGCTATAGTTTATGGAAAGCGACTTGCACTGGGTGTAAGAACCCATGCTATAGTTTATGGAAAGCGACTTGCACTGGGTGTAGGAAACTCTGCTATAGTTCACTGAGGGTGACTCCGGGTGTAGGAACCCGAGCTATAGTGCACAGAGGGTGACTCGCACTGGGTGTAGGAACCCGTGCTATAGTTCATGGAGGGTGACTCGCACTGGGTGTAGGAACCCATGCTATAGTTTATGGAAAGCGACTTGCACTGGGTGTAGGAACCCCTGCTATAGTTCACGGAGGGTGACTTGCACCGGGTGTAGGAACTCGAGCTATAGTGCATAGAGGGTGACTCGCACTGGGTGTAGGAACCCATGCTATAGTTCACGGAGGGTGACTCGCACCGGGTGTAGGAACCCGTTCTATAGTTCACGGAGGGTGACTCGCATCGGGTGTAGGAACTCAAGCTATAGTTAACGGAGGGTGACTCGCACCGGGTGTAGGAACCCGAGCTATAGTTCACGCAGGGTGACTCGCACCGGGTGTAGGAACTCGAGGTATAGTTCACGGAGGGTGACTCGCATCGGGTGTAGGAACCTGAGCTATAGTTCACGGAGGGTGACTCGCACCGGGTGTAGGAACCCGAGCTATAGTTCACGGAGGGTGACTCGCACTAGGTGTAGGAACCAGTGCTATAGTTCACGGAGGGTGACTCGCACTGGGTGTAGGAACCCGAGCTATAGTGCACGGAGGGTGACTCGCACCGGGTGTGGGAACCCGAGCTATAGTGCACGGAGGGTGACTCGCACTGGGTGTAAGAACCCGAGCTATAGTTCATGAGGGGTGACTCGCACCGAGTGTAGGAACCCGAGCTATAGTTCTCAAAGGATGACTTGTATCGGGTGTAGGAACCCGAGCTATAGTTCACGGAGGGTGACTCGCACCGGGTGTAAGAACGCGTGCTATAGTTCACGAAGGGTGACTCGCACCAGGTGTAGGAACCCGAGCTATAGTTCACAGAGGGTGACTCGCACCGGGTGTAGGAACCCGAGCTATAGTTCAGATGTTGGATTTCGAAAGTCTGCTGATTGCTCGAGTGTAGGATCTTGAGGATTTCTCAGATGTAGGATTCTAAGAGTTTGATGACTATTCGGTGGGAATTTTGAACCGATGGTTAATGATGACTCGGGTGTAGAATCCCGATTAGCAAGATGAATTTTCGAATTGATGATGAATACTTGGGTATAGGATACTGAGAGCCAGATGAATTGTCGATTTGATGATGAATGCTTAGATATAGGATCGTGAGAGAAGCCGGGTGAATTTTCGAACGACGATGAATACTTCGGTATAGGATCCCAAGAGCCATACGACCTAATTTGGTCCTAAAGGCTGGCACCCCAGCTTGACGTGGGTGCTAAAATTTGGACTAGGGCCGATCGCCCCAATTTTGGGGTAGAAGACTTGACTAAGACTTGGGTCAGTTGCCCTAGTCGCAGGGTAGATGGATTGATTTGTACCTGAGCCAATTGCACCAACCCCCTTTTTTAATTTTATTTTTATTTTTTTTTTAGACAAAACATGGATTGCTTAACAAGGATGACAAGAAAAATGTGAACGAAATGATGCTATGCGGTGCATGCATATTGCTACTTATGATGCTATGTATGCATTCTTTATTTTTATTTTTTATTATTATTATTTTTTATTTTTTGTACTATGCATGCAATGCATGATGATGCATGAAAAGTATGACAATGCATGAAATGTGAGGTAACGCATGAAATGCATGACGATGCATAAAATGTAAGGTAATGCATGAAATGCATGACAATGCATGAAATGTATGGTAATACGAGAAATGTATGGTAATGCATGTATGGTAATGAATCTTTTATCCCAGAGCGCTTTTGATCAATAACATCATCTTTCATCTTGACCATGTTTTTGAATTTCTGTATGAAACTTGCCGCATTTGAATGGATCTATAACTGACCTTGGCTCGATTTTCTTGATTCATCCGATCATGAAGGTGATGGACTTGACTCAAATACAAATCACAAAATCTGCCCCAATTGAATGGATCTATAACTGCTCTTGGCCCCGTTTTCCTATTCATCCAATGATAAGAAGGTGCTTGAATGGGTCCCACTGAAACTCAACTCGAAACTTGCCCCAGATGAGTTTATCTGCCACTAATCTTGACCTGGTGGTTAGATTCTTCTTGAATAAGCAGATCTTTAAAGTCTGACATGATATTTGCTCCAGTTAGGTTGAATGATTCTACACGCATCGTTTATTCTCAATGGGGACCTCCTCTATAAGAAGCACACTAGTGGTTCTAAAACTTTTTGACTATCCATCCTCTTTTCAAGCTTGGAAGTGTAAGAAAGTGGTTTTTTTTTTTTTTTTTTTTTGCAATGAGGAATGATTATGCAATTATGACATCAACTTGTGAAACCAAAAGGTCACCCACCCAAAAATAGATGTTTTACCATGTTCCAATGCTATTACAAGAAAAATTCATACTAGTATTCAAAAACCATATGACATTGATGTTAATTTACCAAACTGAATGGCTGATCTTTTCTTCGACTGTCCCAACTTTATCGATGGCCACCTCTCTTCTCTTGTTTCGTTCTACTGTGAAACCATTAGAAATTTCTCATATTTAAATGTTGCCTTTAGTTTAGTCAAGTTCAACTCATGTTTTGATCTCAAGATGGTCTTTAAGACTCGGGACGAAACGTAGGCTAAGGGATATAAGTTTTCAGAATAGGAGGGAAACTAAGGCTCAAAAATCTCATCTCATAATGATGTTTTATACTCCCAGTTTGAATTGAGGCACTCGCAAGATATGGACTGAACTTGTCACTTGGACAAGTTGCCTATGTACCTTTGCAGGATTAGGTCATTACGTAGTTCAGACTCGTCATTGAGTTTGACAAATCATTAGAGACAACAATGTATACCAATCTTGTTAGGACTTCATTTGGACCGTAATGTAGGCTGGGGGGTTATAGGTTAAAGAAGAAAAAGATTAAATAAGGCTCAAAATTGTCAATTTCATCAAGGGTAATTTGGTCAAAGATCACATATGTAATATGTCTCTTATTTCTTTCTTTCCTTTTTTTTTTCTTCTTTCTCTTCCCTGCATATTCTATTTTAACTGCACTTTTGCTCTTCCTTTTATGAAGGACTTTTTTTAGCATTTTATTTGGACATCCTTTGGGACTGATTTCTTTTAAACTGCCCCAGTGTGGGGTGTGATCCTTTGACGGGTTAATCAATAAATGAATTTTTAAGGCTCAAAAGGGCTTGCAAAAGATTTCTTCTTTGAATTTCTTTTGGGTAGCGGAAAAATGGCCTGCCATCATTTCGATAGCCCATTATTGTCTCATATAACTTGCCAAACGCTAAGAGACCCAACCCAGGTTAACTTTTTGGTGAACTGGCTTTTAAGAAAAGACTAGTTTAACATTCAGGCTCAACTTGGTTAACAATTGGTAAATCAATATTTGGTTCTTTTTAGGGATAACTTGTCAGCCAAAGATGGCCATCTATCATTTGATCAAAACATGAATAGCGAATTGACTTCAAATTCTTGGCACAGCACATATATTTTACTGAATTCCTTCGAGATTCTTTATTTCTTCACAACATTTGACTTCATAGGGTGAGGAAAATTGTTTTATCTTCTTCTGATTCCACCTCCCGTGTTTGGTTTTCAAAATTAACATCACTTTCTGGCTTATGAATATTGGTATTATCATTTTCCTTATCTTTACACGAAACATCAGTAAACAAATTTTTGGTCAACTGAACTCATGAAACAAGTGATATGAGAAAATGCATAATTCATTTTATTGATGAAAGGGAAATTGTCTGAGACAATAGTGTCAATAGACTTCTAGAAGAAAAGGGAATTAAAATAACATCATTACATGAAATAAACTAGATAATCAAAAACTTAGCCCTTGTGTACTTTTGCTCCGTTTAGGTTCCTTACGAGAACTCTAGGATCCATAACTTGACATATTCTTTTGCCTGACCTCGACTCCCAGACCTTCGTACAACATATTAACCATTTCTTTCCCCGTGATTGGGTAAGGGATCACTCTGGATTCCTGGATGCTTATCATCGAAGACCAACCAACCGACATCCCTCAATGATTGCACTTTATACTTAAAGGTCCAACATTTTTCAATTGAATGGCCTATTGTCCCATCGTGATATTCACATCGAGCATTTGAGTTGTACCACCTTGGGTAAGGGGGTTGTATCAACATTCCTGGTGTAGGCGCAACTAAATGCCTTTTGACCAACTGTGGGAATAACTCTGCATAGGTCATCGGGATAGATTGAATTTCCTTTCTTTTCTTTTCCTTTAGAAGCATCCCTGGCATCTGTAAGTTACGTTGCTCCAAAGTTCGTGAAGGACTGAAGGAATCCATGTGCTGTCCTGCACTGCCGGGTGCTACATTACTTGCCCACCTTTCCTTCCTTTTTTCAACCCCTTTAAAAGAACTTTGTCCTAGCCTTGTATATTGCACTCCTTTTATTTTGACTGCTTCCTTAACCTTCTTTCTGGTGATCCTCAAGTAAGCCAAATTCTGAGAAATGCCACTGATTTGGTTGTCAACACCTTGATCTTTGACAAAGTCATCACATGAACAAACTGTTTTTCCTTTTTCCACCCGAGGATAACTCTGTGTTGTCATTTCTTCTTGATCATGAGAGGACTTACTTGCTTTCTTTTCCACATTTTGTAAAGTCCGCTTGTCCGAAGCTATATCATTGTTGTACTGAGCGATAAATGCGTGAGTTAAATCCTCCCATGTGCGGATCTTTACTCTGTTATACCATCTTAGGGCTTCCCCAGTCAAGCTATCTTGGAAATACTGGATGAGCATATCGTCATCGTCACAATGCGCAGCCATCTTCTGTAAGTACGTCCCTAAGTGAGCTAGTGCACATTCGGACCCACTAAACATCTCAAAATTTGGGACTTTGAGCTTTGGGGGTAAGATCAAATTTGGCATTAGATAAGAATTGAAAGCATCCAACGAACCAGATATGCTTTTTTTTTGCATAGCTTGCAGCTGTTCTTCCCAAACTTCATTCTTATGATTCATTTCTTGACGAGGTATCTGCTCTTTGCCCCTTTCTTCAACTATTCTCTCTTCTTGAATATCAGGATAAATAAAGGGTGGAATTTGGACATCGCTCACCATTTGGGGTCTCAGGTCCTGAGTTGCTAGGATAAATGTGTGCAGGCTTAAACCTAGACCAGACAACGACTTCATCGATCGTGGTTTGAATGAAGGTTTGTTTTCAACTGCCTACTTTGGATGTTGTGTAGCTTTGCTCCCCGAGGGGGTGAACCCTGGAGGATGAGTAGGGTCTATATCTGTCTTAGGATCATTTTGTATCGCTTTTCCTTTGTTCATCAACAATTCCATAATTTTGCTCATTTTCTTAGTCAATTCTTCCTGTCCTTGTTCTATGCCCATGACCCTATTTTCTAGTTGCTTGCTCATTTCTCTTGCCTTTCTCCGAGTATTGTACGGGTGTGAAGTGGTCTCAATATTGCTTTCAATTATTCAGGCAACTTCTTTTCTTGAGAGAGCCGTGGACCAAACTTTCTTTTTAGAATCAAGTGCATGATTATGTAATGCATGAATGTGTGAGTATTTAATGCATGACCATGGGATGCAATGATTATGTTGTGCAATGAGTGTTTATGTATGGATCTAATTAGTACACTTATACATTCAAACAAAGATATGAACATGCATGTAGCCCATCCTGTATGGCTATGCATGAAAGGAAGTGCATGAATGCGATGTAACCTAAATGACTACTTTGCCAAAATTCTAGAAAAATTCCACTAATGAATGATTTCACGACCATTGATGGGCGACAATTTTAGTTCAAATCTTCCCTCAACCATTCCTTTCCTTATTGATGGTCTATGTACCTCAGATTCTATGAAGGGTCAGATTATGATCTGAGGTTGGGTTGACCCAAGGTAGTCAACCCGTTGGATTTGTTCAATGAGGACTTGTGGACTGCTTTAGTGTGCACTTGGGCCTTGAGTATTCTAAAATATGGGCTTCAAGTTATTTTATGATGGGATCAGACCCTAGTTTTAAAAAGACTTGGGCTTGGATTGCTTAGAAAATATTGGCTCGACTTTTTTTAGGTAATAGGGCCAAAGCCCATTTTCGAAATCTGGGTTTGACCCTTTTTGAAAATCAGGTCTAGGCCAAGTTTTTACTTAGGAAAAGGTCAGGCCTATGCTTGTTATTTCTTAAAAAAACTGGGCCCGAGTTATTTGAAAAGGGTTGGGCTGACCCATATTTTAAAATACTTGGCCCAAGTGCTTTATATTTTTTTTTTGAAAAGATGGACCATGGTCTCATTATTGGGCTTTTCCAGAATACTGGTTAAGTAGTATGTATGTCTAAATGGATGCCAAATGCATGATATAATACAAAGTATCTCACAACATATATACAACATACTATACATGGAGAAGGATGTGGCTCCTGTCTCGACCCAAGGTAGGTACTTATATACAAGGTTCTTCATGGTTCTACCCTAATTAGGGAAAACTATAGACAAGTATGTGTGGGTAGGCTCTAATTCTTATTGATAAAAAGGTTCCCAATCTAACCTCCATCCTCACCCAAAAAGGGTTTGGACAAAGTTTAAACTGAGTGGAGTGGTTCGCGGGTCCCCACAAGCCCTGCCATGTGGGGACAAACGGTATTACACTCCTTTCTAATCTTAACAGGTAAAGCTCGGGTATAGAGCGTGAGAGTGTGAATTTAATTTTAACCTAATCCCGCTATCCCCACATTTATTCACATGCTATTAAAAATATGGAAACAAGATATCTACAATTAATAAATTTATTCAAAAGATAGGGAAAGACAATATATGCAATTAATATGTTTATTCAAAAATTTTGGAAACAAAATATTTTTAATTAATATGCTTACTTAAAAAAATATGGAAACGAAATAATTACGATTAGACAAAATATCTATAATTAATATGCTTATTCAAAATATCTACAATTTAATATGCTTATTCAGAATATTTGGAAACAAAATATCTACAATTAATATTCACAAAAAACAATTAGAAAACAAAATATTTTTAATTAATTACGGTTGTTTCTAAATTATGGAAGTAAAATATTTACAATTAATCAAGGTTATTTACAAATTACAATATTCACAAAATAAGGAGTAATTAAAAGATTTATTAAATTTGAACTTGGGATAATTTCTAATTAATTAATGGCTCGACTCTCTAATTCCCCAGCGGAGTTGCCTATCTGTCGCGACGTCCCGGAAGCGCGTGTGCCTCGGGTGGCGAAATAAAAATTATTATTAATTTTCAAGAAAAAATAGGGAATGTCAGAGTCACCACTAACCTTTTAGTGTGGTTAGAACACATGATTACTACCCCGTTAGGGGTAGAATGGGCCTACGTTACCAGAGCTGGGATCGGGAGTTTGGTTACGTGAGGGGAAGGTACGAGCACCCCCTACGCGTCCGTTCTTACGAATGGTACCTAATTAATTAAAAATTATCCCTAAGTTAATTTAAAAAATCTTTAAAATTACTCCTCTAGTAAATTTATTAATACACGTGCAAAGTGAATAAATAAATAAGTAAATAAATAATACAAAAGTATATGTAAATCTAAATATTTACATATTCGCTCAGAACTAAAGGTACGTAAAAACCCAAAGGCTCATACCCTAGCATTAAAATCATAGGGATATACCCACACAAAAATACTTACTAAAATAATACCAAAATTTTAGAAATAATGGATATCTCAATATAAAATATAAACATAGGATATAGTTGAAAATTCCAAAAATATGTGATAATAATAGCCCTAATATATTACAATGATAATACATTATCTGTAATAATAATACTACTATAATAATAATACATATATATCTCATAATATTAATAACACATAAATATCAATACAATATTATAATACCACTTTAACATTTATATATATATCATAACACGTAAATATTAATATTATACCATAATAATACTACTAGACTAACAATACACATATATCATAATTTTAATATCTATACAATATGATAATAATATATCCTAACAAATACAGGCAAAAGCCCTAATTATAAATAATCAAAACTTTGACATAACACTAACAAAATCCTGATATTAACAATAAAGGAAATATGACAATAAATCAAACCCTAAAAGTTAAATATAAACAAACATGGAAACAAATAAGACGAAATTATGACATTTAGACAAACCTAAAAATAAATATACCAAGATATGGAAATAATCAAACCCTAAAAAAATTCAACGTGCAATAAAATGGAAAAAAATCAAAAATCCTAAAAAACACGTACTAATAATTTGGAAACATAACAAATCCTAAAGTTAAAATGTGATGATAATATGGAAACACTCATAACCCTAAACTTAGTAAACAATCTATACAGAGGCAATCAAACCCTAAAAATATCAATAACATGCTAATTATAATAATGATGATAATAATAATAATATTTTAACAATAATAAACAATATGCTTGTATTTATACATAAACAATGTACTTAATACTACCAATAATGTACAAATAATATAACATTTATACTAACACAATTCATCTAATAGTAATACTTAATAAATTAACAATGATATAACCAATAATAGTAACATGCTAATTATATAGTAATCTTACCAATAATGCTATATAAACAAATATAATACTAATACTAATATAATTAATATAATAATAATGCTAATGATAATGAGCCAACTACATAACAATATGACTAATAATAACAACACACCTATAATATGATGACAATATTAAAAATAATGTACAAACCATATAATAATATTATTGATGGTAATATACAAATAATAATAACAACATTATTAATAATGATATTCACATGATAATAACATTATTACTAATAATATACAAACAATTATATACAACTAATAAGACTAATACGGTATATATGTATATGCCTAAGTATACTGTGTGTTTAGTGCGTGAATGTGTGTGTGTGTGTTCTGTGTATGCATAGTGTGCGTGTGTTTGCAGAGGGGCTTACAGAGGGGGCCGGAGTTTGGGTGGTGGAGCAAAGGAGACAGCCGGAGTTGGGGCTGGAGTTGCTGGGTTCGGCTTTGCTGGTTCGTCGGAGGTGGTGAAGGCTGGTGCAGAGGTGCTTAGGTCTCTGGTTCTGGGAAGTAGACGAGGAGTTGCAGAGAGGCTTGCCAGAGAGATCCGGGTATACTAGCAATGGCGGTGGCCTGAATCAGGGGACGACGGCGATGGCTATTTGGGGCTGTGACGGAAGGATCCGCATGGCTGGAGTTGTGTAGAGAGGCTGTGTGTGTGGCGGTGGTCGGAGCTCAAGCGTGGCGTCGATGGAGGTTGTGCAGGTTCATCAGAGTTGATGGCTGGAGGAGTCGGCCTGAGTTGGCGTTGGTGCAGAAGTTCGCCGGACTGTGGAGCGGGGGAAGATGGTGTTGTCTGCTTAGGTTGAGCTGTGGTGGCTGACAGCTGCAACAAGGATGGACAAGGGAGAGTGAGGGAAGAAGAGAGCAGGATGGGTGGCTGGGTTGCAGGGGCACGCCTGGGAGAGAGGAACCGAAGAGAGGTCCTAGGTTTGTTTTTTTTGTATTCTTTTTCTGCTCAGCGCTGCCCTGTGCTGCGCTCTTGTGCTGTGCGCCTCCCCCTTAGTTCTTGTGTGTTTGCTAGCCTTTTATAGGCTTTAATCCACCCCAAACCCTAATAATAATAATAATAATAATAATAATAATAATAATAATAATAATAATAATAATAATAATAATAATAATAATAATAATAATAATAATAATATTGGGCCTGGGTAAAAATGGGGTGTCTATACATTGCCATGGCGGCATATTGTATGGCATCATCATAACTGGCCACATGCTATATGGGTTGGTCATGTTACCGAAAGGATTGAACCCATCTGAAGCAAGGCCAAGTCTGATGTTGCGAGGATCACTAAAAAACCACGAATGCATTTTCTCAAATTCGGCCCAAGCTTCAGAGTCAGCTGGATGGCTAAGGATGTTTCCATCTTGAAGACGTTTCTCTTGATGCCATCTCATATCTGTAGCAGTCTTTTTGCACATATATAATTGTTGCTGTCACGGGATTAATGGACAATATCATAAAACTTTTTTGGGGATCTTTTTATCCTTCTTTTGATTAGTTGTATACCTTGGTTCACCACATTCTGGGCACTTGTTCACATTTTCATGTTCACCATAAAAAAGTGCACAATCATACCTACACGCATTTATTAGAGTGTAACCGAGACCCAATTCACGCATGTATGCCTTTGCCTCATAAAAAGACTTGGGAAGTGTTTCACCATCAGGTAGTGTTGCCTTAATGAGGCTTAAATGTATGTTGAATGCGCTCTGAGATAACCATGCATTGTCCTTGCATGAAGCAACTTTATCAGAAACTCTAATTTTGAGAACTTTTTACAGTTTGAATATAGGAGCACCCGTGCATCCCTCATAAGATTAGCAAAGGGTTTATCGAATCAATTCAACGTACTAGGATCGCAAGGTATGGTACCCGCTGAAGTAGTTTCATCACCAATATGCGACACATTGACATCACCCGTGTCCACTGCAATCTCCCTTTGCAAGTCACCAAACATTTCAATTAACCCTTCCGAACGTGTATAACCACCTACTATATTTACCCCCTCATCTTCATTGTCATCATTATCGCTCTGAACTGCTTAATCTTCACCGTTGAACACACACCTTGTGTACCTTTTCTCCATTCCAAAGTCTAACAAATGTGAATGGACCAGATCAATGTGTTTGAATGTTATGTTTTAGCATTTCTTGCAAGGAGACCTTATTCTACTGGCTTTGTCTACACGAGGACGCGCGAACTTTATGAAATCATGTACCCCTTTCACGTATTCTGGAAAAAACCTACCCCGAGCATTTATCCAACTCTTATCCATGTTCATTAATTACCCTATAATATGTTCAAGTAAATGGTGTTCATTATATTTTCATAATGTTTATCATGCTTGGATCGTGAATCCTATAATTAATCATCATACTCTAAAGGGTATGGATCCTATCCCATTCAGGAATGTTGCATTTACATTGCGATCAATCGCTCAAATTCCTTCGTCGTAGTCGTTATAAATTTTGGTAGCATCTCCCCATGGCTCTCCAAGTACACGAGATGGGGGAAGTGAAAATTTTGCTAGTTTTCCATCACTAAAAAATTGTCACGACACCCCACTATGCACCCAGAGAACACAAGTAGAGACACGCTCGAAATATATATGACAATTGTCAAAGCATGAATGATGACAACAATATAAATACAACTTCCTAAACTGTCCACATTGGACAATCCAAGAATGGTTGAAATACAAACATTACTAATCGTAAGTGAAACAAATAATTAACATGTTCAAGTGATTATTAGTCAACATAGTATGACTAATAATCAATTGAAATATAACAATTGATTTGTCTCACATGTACGATTAGGAATGAATGTATAGTAACCGTTCTTGGACAGGTCTAAGCTTCAATGAATACATGAAATGACAGTAATTAATTTGGCATTTTACTTCATATTCCATTTAATGAAATTTTGGCAGCATGCCGTCTGTAAATTGGACATTTCCCAAAAAATTCTTGCACTAAAACTTGATAGATTCAAACAAACAAATCACAATAATACGCATCATGTAGATACTAGTGAGTTTGAGCATGCGAGAACTTTATTCCACTACCAGCATGCAATTCACAATGTTGAAAAACCTTAAAAATACAAAATCCAAAAATTCTACTCTCCCCAGTTGACCCAGCTGGCTGGTGTAACCAAACTAGGTCTACTGTTCAAATTGCTACTCATTTGGATTAGCACTTAGCAGACCTACTCAACTTTGTGCACGTAGATGTGCCCCATCTGAAGATTGTTCGCAAGCTACACTATTTTGGGCAACAAATCATCAGAATTATTCATAATGTGCATTGAGTTTGATACTTTAAAATTTACATAAATTTGAAAGTTCATCGTTCAATTGCGAGCATTGAGCCTGAATTCAAGAAATATCCTCTTAAGCAATTTTTAAACCTCGCAAGGTTGTTTTCAAGGTCTATGAGCCTATTTGTTTTACTATGTGAGGCATAACCTATTAATGCATACCTTCTAACTTGAATTCACAGCTTAGGCCTTTAAAAGATTAGATCACCTTCAGTATGCTAGGAAACCATTCAATAGTTTTTATTTTTCATTTTTAGTTTTTTAAAAGAATTAAAAAAAAATGCTAACTCTTTTATTTCTAGGTTTCCAAATAATTAGAATATAGAAAATTATAATTTTATTAAAATTTCCAAAAATCATATATAAAAAATCAGAAATCAAGAAAATAAGAGAAAGATATTTCCCAACTTTGCTACGCAAATTTAGAAAATTGAAAAACAATATGGTATTTTTGTAATTATTTAAAATTTTTAAAAATGAAAATAAAAGTATTCTTCGTGAGGGAATAATGCCAAAACTTATTGTTTTTCAAATTTTTTATATAAATGTTAGAAAATAAAAATTCATAATCTGGATTTTTTTAATTATTTGAAAAAAAAAAACTAAAAATGAAAATAAAAATTGTCTCTTACAACTAAATAGGCCCTAAGTATTCTATTCTACCATTATAGTAGGGTTAAAAATTCCCACCCTTTCAATAATTCAAACTTGAGACCAGCATGGAAGTTCCAACTCCCAACCCTTTAACCTAAAAACACTCAAGCTATTGTATTTACCAAATGGAGAAAAACAGGATTTTCCACTCACCTTTTCATTCCTTTTTTCCTTCCTCTTACCTAACAAACACAGTGCAAAGCCAAATGATTCCTCTTTGTTTCTTTTCTCACTCCTCCAGCATATTTATTTTCTTGAATTAATTTACAATTTCTTCAAGAAATATCCTAAGAATTTCAAGTGTCAATGTTTTTCATTAAATATACTTAATTATATTAAGGGAAATAAAAGTACCTTTATCACTACGTGTTAAAACATCCTAAAGTATGAAATTATTTGTATGAATTAATTTTGGCAAATGAGCTGTTAATCCACAACAAATTCCATAAACGAACACCAAACTATAGAAGCCATGGAGGAGCTCATAAATATGCAACTCATGCACAAGGACAAGAATACCTTTAAATAGAGACACAAGCCACAAGGAAATATATTATGCATAATGAAATTTTGCATAAGGAAATAAACCAACCAAATGTAATTTTATTTCTTAAATTACATAGTTCTTTGCATCCTTTTGCCTTGAATGGATTTATATCGAGCATATTGTGCATTATTTATGTGTAAATCAGAATGTACCATTTAAGTTAATATATTAGGGACTTATATTAAATTTATTAGTGGTGGGAGGGGCTTGGATGAGATGAAATTGTATATAATAAATTTGAATAGTATATGAGTTTAACATTGTTGAAAACAAGAGATGGACACTGTTGAAACCAGGAATTAAAATTCAAGTAAGGAAATGAAAAAAAAAAAAAAGGTGATTAGAATACAGAATCTAATAATTGCATATATCCCTTTCTTATTACATGTTAAACGAAATAATTATAATATATACATATATAATGTAAATACTTAGTCTTAATAAACAAAAAAAATTATAATGTATTATTAAGCAGGGGTAGCTTATTTAAATATACATAATTAAGACTAAGTATTACTATTAAAAATTAAAAAATAAAGTGATAATGTATTTTTGAAAGAAAATATTTTGAGTTTAAATTATGTCATAAACCAGAAGTGTAATCTAGCTAAACTCACTCTCAAGTCAGATAAAATTTGACTTCCCTCCATTTTCTCAAACCTTGCATTTGGGACCATGAATTTTGGATTTGTACAAATTTAGGCACAACATAATATATAATTATATTGAGCTTATTCCAAAGCCATACAAATAAAAATCTATACACCCAAGCACTATTGAAGTGAATTATTAGATTTTGAGCACAAGAAAACAATAGCCCATCAAAATTTAAAGGAAAGTATGAAATCAACACAGGAAAAATCCATAAGCAATACTTATCTAAATAAACTGAAATATGCCCTCATCATCAAATAAATTATCAACACCCCACGATTTTTTTTCGAAGTGGATGAATTTCAAGGGAACGAATACCAAGTAATCTAGCAAGAGTATAATGGAACAAAATCGAAAGCGTTTAAAAGGAAGGGTTCAATTGAATTAAAGCTACAACACCTGTGGTGGGTTGTGCACAAACCAGCCATGTTCCCTTCTTCCCTTTGCGATTTTGCCGAATCGAAAACAATAAATAATAATAATAATAATAATAAATTATGAAAAAACGAGGAAGGATAAAAATGAAATTATTAAAGAAAAAAAAATTACTGACGAAGAGACTGATTGATGAGCTACTCGTAAATTGGTTGGTGGAATTGAGATGCTCCACAATCCATAGTATCCACTAGCATAATTTTCACAAACTCTGCTGTCTGGACTCCCGTGCTCCCCATTTTCTCTTTCCCACTTCTCGTGGTATGCGGGTTTTCTTTTTCTATTTTCTATAGATTAAATAAACTCCATACAAACACTAAATTCTATCTAAATCTGAGCAAACCAATTAAAAATTTTCCATGCTCCCAAAAACATGGTTAGGGATTGACTATTTTAAAAAGCAAGAGATAACCCTAGAAATTTAATATATTGTTGAGGTTCTAGCCAAAATAAAAATAAACATAGAAGAAAGACAAGGGAACAAACCTAAGGTGTCTGGCGAGAAGCTAAGGCCGTCAGTCGTCTAGGAACAGTGGGAGCAAGACTGGGAAAGGGCCGGGTTTGACGGGGGTCGTAGCGGGAGACTAGGAGTGGGCGTACCAGGCCGTCAGTCTGCTAGGGCTCTGACGAAGCCTGCAATGTTCGGTGAACAGGGCGCACTAGGCCGAGAGAGAGCAGCGGGAGACTAGGAGAGACGATCGCGCGTGGGAGTAGGAGGGGAAAAGGAGGAGCGAGGAGACTAGGAGGGAAAATATCCCGCGGATAGGGATAAGAGATTTTGGGCATTAGTGACGGTTTCAAAACCATCACTATTATTCTCCGTCTATTTTTTTTTTTTATAAATGACATAGCATTAGTGACGATCCACAATTCGTCACTAATAATGGCCTAGTAGTGACGAGTTTAGAAATTCGTCACTAATATGGTACCAATGGTGACAAATTTATAAATTCGTCACTAATATTCTAAACTTAAATTTTTTTTTAATTTTTTTTAAAAAAGGAAGTATTAGTGACGAATTTAAAAATTCGTCACCATTGGTCCCTTATTAGTGACGAATTTACAACATCGTCACTAATACTGAACTGAACTTTATTTTATTTGTTTTAAAAAAAGGCATTATTAGTGACGGTTTTCAAATCTGTCACTAATAAGGGACCAATAGTGACAAATTCATAAATTCACCACTAATACTCTAAACTTAAAATTTTTAATTTTTTTAAAACAGGAAGTATTAGTGACGGTTCTTGAATCCGTCACTAATAACATGCCAATAGTGACGAATTTACAAATTTGTCATTAATACTCTAAACTCAAATTTTATTATTTTTATAAAAAAAAAATGAAGTATTAGTGACGGTTGCACTAATACTCTAAACTCAAAAAAAAAATGAAGCATTATTGACGGTTGTCAAATCCGTCACTAATAATGACCAATAGTGACGAATTTCAAAATTCGTAAATATTAGTAGTGATGGTTGGTTAATCGTCACTAATAAGTGACTTTTAGTGATGAATTTAATCCATCACTAATACCATAGAATCGTCGCTAATATTTTCCCAGGAAAAAGTTCGCGCAAAAATTGTTTGACGTGCAGTTTTTAGTGACGAAAGTATTAGTGATGACTGCTAAAACCGTCACTAATACTTACATTATTAGTGACGGTTTTAAAGAACCGTGACTAATACAACACTATTAGTGACGGTTTTAAAACCATCATTAATACTTTCATCACTAAAAACCTGTTTTTTTATAGTGGGCTTCGTCTCTAACACCAAATCAATATTAAATTCAATCTCCTCTTGGAGGTAACCTTGATAAATCATTTGAGAAAAATATCTAAAAATTCATCACCTATAGGTAAATAAGTTTGGAATTTGTTAACTCGTATATTTCTTTCATTGCTGTTACAACCCTAAACGTGTGCCTAAATTCTATCCTTTCACAAGCACTCAAGATGTCAAATATGAGAGTTTGTTAGTTGGAAAGAAAACCCTTACCTCATTTGGATCTCTGAGTACTATGTTCTTTTGAAAAAACAAACAATTAAGTGAATGATCAATAGATAGCCACCAATGGTTAGCCTCATATTTAAACAGAGAACTTGTAATAGTGACTCATACTTATCAAGAACCATACTTGCTGGAACATCTCAGACCAGGATGTGTAATCATTTACCTGTTAGATCAATTATATAACAGACACTTCAAAACTCTCACCATAACTTTGTAATTCGTTTGAGTAAAAATTATACGAACTCCCAAACATTCCCTAGAATTTTAATCATCTAATTCCTTTCAATACCAAACTAATGCATAGGCTTACACTTTTAAATCAGGGTAAGGTATCATTTTCCTACCGAATTGGTTCCTAGATTTTTTTTTCTTGCTTCCAACAGTTTTAAGATTCCACTTCTAGCCTATGTTGGCAAATGTTGAATATCAAAATATAGTTGGAAAATATCCTCAATGAAAGAACATAAGTAGAAGTTGAAGTCCGATCATTAGGATCACCAGCCCAATCAACATCGGCAAATGCATGAAGTATCTGTGGTGATTTTTGGTGAAGCATGATGCCAAAGTCAAGAGTTTCAACCAGATAGCGGAGCAAGCATTTAACAGCAAACCAATGAAGGGTGGAAGGAGAATGCATGAACTGAGATAACTTGTTAACAGCAAAGGACACGTCAGGACGTGTCAACGAGAGATATTGTAACGACCCATGAGTTTGATGATACAAAGTAGCATCAATTAGTGGAGAGCCATCCGACAATATGAGAGCTTCAGTAGTTGCAAAAGGGGTAGAGATAGGCTTGGCATTGGCCATGTTAACTCGATGCAAGAGGTCTCGGATATATTTCATTTGAGACAAAAACAAATCATTAGAAGTAAAGTGAGCTTCAATCCCAAGAAAATATGTGAGATTACCAAGCTCCTTAAGATAGAATCGTTTGGAAATATTGGTGATGAAGGCAGTCACATGAGTAGCAGAGGATCCAGTGATGATGATGTCATCCACATAAACTAATAGATAAAGAACTGTGCCGGAAGAGTGAAGCATAAACAAGAGGTGTTCGACTGAGAGTCGGTAAAGCCTTCCGAGATAAGATAATTGCGAAGTTCATAGTACCATGTGCGAGATGCTTGTCGAAGCCCATATATGGCCTTGTGTAAGCAACATACATGATCAGGAAGATCGAGGTTCATGAAGCCAAGGGGCTGATCCATGAAAACTGCCCCAGATAAAGAAGCCCTTGTAAGAACGCATTATTTACATCCAGTTGGCGAAGAGGCCAATCATTAGTCATAGTAAGAGTAAGTAATAACTGAACAGTTGTAGGTTTGACAATGGGGCTATAGGTTTCAGAAAAATCTATCCTAGGTAGTTAATAGAAACCTTTAGCGACTAAGCGAGCTTTATAATGAGCTATGGACCCATCAAGATTTTTCTTAATCCTATAGACCCACTTACACCAATAAAGTTTTGTGTAGGATTGCGTGAAACAAGAGACCATGTGTATTTGGAGAGTAAGGCATTGTATTCATCGCTCATGGCTCATCGCCAAGAGAGGTGTTGCTGGGCCTGTTTGAATGTCGAAGGTTCAATAGTGGAGGGAGTATAACATTCAAGACAAAGTCTTTGATAAGTTCACATTTGATATTCGTACATTTTTGCAAAGAGAACTAGAACCCTAATTTTCTCCAAAGCGTTTACATAAATCATTACTTGGGAGATTTGATAAAAGGGAAATCGATTGAAGCATTTCATTCATATAACAATTTTATCGTTTCATTCATACTAAGCTTCAAGTTTCATCATATGGATATATGTTAGGAATTTCGATTGTACTCACTAGATTTGTTAGAAGCGTATCTTGAGTTGTTTTTTGCAGATTTGAAATTGTAATTGTAATCATGGTTCAGATTGTGAACCAGGTGAGGAGGAAGTTGTACCTCTTGTAAGCAGCAGATATAAGGGAAGTTCACCCCAATTTAAGGAGCAGGGATTTAGTGGAATCCTTGAGTGGGTTGCTCAAGGAGAGGACGTAGGCCGAGTTGGTTGAACCTCGTAAAACTGTGTTTGCCTTTTCTCTTCCCTTACTCTCTTTATCTTCCGCATTGCATTTCTTTACTCGTATTTCATGTGTGTATGTTTGAATAACCTTACATGCACTTAATTGGGTAAAAATAATTCATTGATAAAATAAATTTAAATCAGCCTCAATCTCTTGCATTTAATTTTTTAAACATAGAAATCGGGATTAAGTGGTAATTAATCTGAAAGAATTTAAAAATACCTAATTCACCCCCCCTCTTGGGATTACACCTAAATCAACATTTGGTATCAGAGCGGGTTTACATAGATGTAATTGTTCATTTGTAAAAAGATCACATGACAAACATAAGTGTAACTCCATTCGGGGAGGGACACTCGTCCACTAGAGCACCAATTTTCTGTGGTGTAAATTATACCTATTGGAAATGAAGGATGAGCATATACCTATTAAATGTAGATTGGAAGGTATGGAAAATAGTTACTAAGGGAAATCATGTTCCCATGAAAGTAATTGATAAGGTAAATGTACCTAAAACTGAAAATGAGTATACTGAAGAGGACTAGAAATCAGTGCAAATAAATGCTACTGCAATGAACTTGCTTTTTTGTGCACTAGATGTAAATGAATTTAATAGGGTAATGGCATGTAACTTAACTAAAGAGATTTGGGAAAAATTAGAAGTTACATATGAAGGAACTAAGGAAGTAAAAGATAGTAGGATAGACATGCTCACTAGTGAGTATGAATCATTTAAAACGATAGCAGATGAATCTATTCAATCCATGTACACTAGATTCACACACATAACAAATTCTTTAAATGCTTTTAGTAAATCTTACCCTACTTATGAGTTGATTAGGAAATTACTCAGGGGACTACCTCCAGTTTGGGAAGCTAAAGGTACTGCAATAGCAGAAGGGAGAAATCTCAAGGAGATGTTTGTTGACGAACTCATTGAATCACTCATTACCTATGAGCTTCCAATAAATGAGATGAAGAATGAGCAAAGCAAAGCAAAGAAAGCCACAACACTTAAGGCATCGTCAAATAACTTTAGTGAAGAAAGTGATTCTGATACAGAAGACGACATGGCCTTGCTAACAAAGAAGTTCAGGAAGTTATTGAAGAAAAATAAGAAGTTCAACAGAAAATTCCGGAACTCAAAATCAGAAAGAGGAGAGTCAAGCATGAAGAAAAAGAAGGAGGATCTACCAACATGCTAGAACTGCAGAGAGGTTGGACACATCAAGCCTGAGTGTCCCAAACTAATGAAAGCCTCCAAGAAAAAGAAGAAGGCGCTAAAATTCGGTTGGGATACGCACAACACAAGTAATTAAGAATCTGAATCTAGTGATGACGAGATTGCAAATCTGTGTCTAATGGCACATAATGACTTTGAGGTATAATCATTATTCTCATCATCTTCTTATTATTCTAGACATTTTGAAAATGAGAATAACTTTTGAAGAAGCATCTCATTGTACGCAAAAACTCTTAATTCTCATTTGTAATTTGCGGTTTGGGTTTGAACCATGCCAAACGAGGGGGTATCATTTGGAGAGGTGGCTATGGCTATAAGGAGTGGTGTAACGGGTGACTCTTCTTGAGTGAAGGAGTGTGTATAAGGTGGCTCCACCTTGGTTGAAGGAGTGGATAGTGAAATGCTCAAGCGGTTGTCTTGAGGCGAGGATGTAGGCGGGGATAGCCAAACCTCGTAAAAATCACCTTATTTCCTTTCTCTTTCCCTATACTCTTTAAATTTCTACACGTATATGTTTACAATTATTTTGTCATGATTATTTTATATGTTTTAAATATTGTCTTGTGATTGCTTGAAAAACCCTAAGTGAGATTAAAGGTGTGTTCCTAAGTGAGGGTTGAACTGGGTAATTAAAAATTTTATTAGCAGAAATTTAGAGAGGCACTGTTGTAGCCTATTGAAGGAGTGACTGAGCATGGGGTATCACTTGTAATAGTTTGCTTAGCCCGGAAAGGAGTGTTCTAGTGGAATCCTTAGGTGGTACTAGCCTAAGGTGAGGACGTAGGCTGGGGATAAGCTGAACCTCGTAAAAAACGTGGCGTCACCCTCTTTCCTTATTCTTTTTTTTTTTTTTTCAGCATATATAAATTGTGTGGTGTATGCAAAGTGCGGGTTGCTGAAAGATGGAAACTAAGATTAAGGAAGACTCTTAATATAAGAAAGTATGTTTTGATTAAACTTTTGTGGAAACCCAAAAGGGAGTACGTTGTTTAATCATTTGCAAAAATCTAAGTTAAGAGAATGCAAAAAAATTTCATTCACTATAAGGCTTACATGTATTCACAAGGCTACATATAACTAAATATCTTGAGTTCTTGTAAAAAACCGAGAATTGCCATAGAGCTGAATATTACATTTTGATTGGGTGGTTGATTACTTTAGTTGCTTATTTGTTTGTTTGATTGTTTAAGTATTACTTGTGTTGTATTGAAGTGTTGGTTTGTGGATTGAATAAATAACTAAGTTTTTGCTGTGTGTTTGATAAATCAACAAGAGATTAAGAATTCATAAAAAGAATTAAATTAAATTTTTTAATAATCTAATTCACCCCCCTCTTGGGACAACTCCTTAACTTTCATAAGTGATGAGAAGTATATGTTAGCCCTAAGGTTTCATCAATCTAGTTTTGATGATAGCAAACTAAAAAGTAAGGTGTAGTCCCTAGAGGGGGGGGGGGGGGGTGAATTGGACTATAAAAATTTCTTTTAATTCCTTTTAAGAATCCTTAACCTTTTTTTATTTCTTTCAGCTAATTCTTGACTTGTTTGTTTAATTCTTTAATCACTCAAGAACTTAGTTCTTTTAATTCAATCAATCAACACAACTATTGTAAACAACCAAATGATTTGTCAAGCATAAGTTACCTGCAGCACAATTTAGATTGATGGAAATTTGCAAGATTCAACATTCTTTGAAATATAAACACAAGCTACTCAATATCAAATTTTAAACCATTCAATCATAATATAACTTTTGTTGTCAACCTTGGATATAAATTTGAATTAAGCCTTGTAGTGAATGATAATTTGTGTTTTCTGATGTGAAGCCTTGTATTAATTGATTTTATTAATATGATATGTAATATAAAATTGAACACAATATTCGCACTCTTTCCAATATTCAAAATTCAAATAAACTCTCAGTTAATTTATCTTTGGGATGTTTAACTAAGTAACGTACTCCTGTATAATATGGTTTAACCAATGTACTCCCTTTCGGTTTCCGCAACCCAAATCAAAATTAAACTTTAAGTTTACTTGATTTCCAAATATACGTAGTATATATGATTTTCAATTTAAACCATCCACACAATTTAAATATGTACTGAAAATAAAGAGTAAAGGAAAGAAAGAGTGAGATGGAGATTTTTACGAGGTTCAGCTTATACCATCCTACATCCTCGCCTTTGGAAAACCACCCAAAGATTTACTAAACCTGTTCCTTTGACAGGCGGAACAATACCTTTACAACACTCCTTGGTTAAAGCTAGAGCCCGCCTTCTCCAAACGATATCCCCTAATTCGGTCACTCATTTAGGCTAGAGCCCGCCTCTCTAAGCAATATCCCCTTACTTAGCCAATGATCCAAACAATCCTTGGAATCGTCAATCTACAAGAAATAAATCAAATAGATGCATACAAATAATGCTCACACAAAGAGTTGATTAGTACACTTTAGAAACTGATATACTTCAAATTCAAAATACCAAAAGAAAGAAGTAGGAAGCTCAATGTAAATATCATTGGTTTACTTCTCTTTGATGAGAATTAAGAACTTAAATCAGATACTTCAAAGAAGGTGTAAAAGCTCAAAGATTTCTCAAAAATTTTGCATCAATTCAGAGCTTTAAAACAGATAGCAAGAAGCTTTGAGTGAAAGAGATCTTGAAAGAATATTCAATGCTTGGTGTGTATGTGAACATGTATTTATAGACTTGAAAAACATTCACATTCGTGCTACCCAAGTTTACTTGGAGTGCCCTCCAAGTTTCTAAAAAGATTGGGCCGCAAGTCAATTAGATTTGAAAATTAGAAGTTTAAAAAATCTATCCGTTGCCGTACTTCGGTTGCCTGAAGTGCAACCTTGGTCACCTGAAGTGAGTTCAGGAGCGTGAAGTTACAGGGTCAGGCGCCTAAAGATACACTGCCTACTTTTAATTTTCTTTATAAAAAATCCTCGGTCGCTTAGATAGTAAAAATTCAGTTTCCTTCTTTCTTTTTCAAAGACATTTGGTTTCCTTGCTTTCTTACTTTTGAAAGAAATTTTCTGTGGTTTTAAAATAAAGTTCTTAAGTCCATTTATGTCCCCTAATGAGCTTCATTTCACTTATAATGATATTTTTACCTTTGAAGTACTTACATGAAGATTTCCTAACAAATTAAACATTTTTTGTTCTTTGAAAACTTCATGATCATCTTGAAGCTTTGAGTTCATTCCATCTTCAGATGTCTTTGAGCTTCCCTTTTTGATCACTTCATGACAAATCACATACTTTTAAGCTTGTTGGTGATCTTTCGAAACTTTGTTGGTTTTGGCTTTTTAAGTTGCCTAAAAACATCATTACTTGAACACACAATGTCATCAAACCTTTCCTTCATTTGTTACCATCAAAACAAGAGGTGAAAGCCTTATTAAGCTAACACAAACTATTATGAACTAATGACTTTGTGTTTAAGTTTTTTTCTACATGATTTAAGCCATTAAGTTAAAGAAAAATTGAATAATTGAGAGAAAATGTTGAAGATTTAATTTGATTTATTTGTATTGTTTTTCTCTCAATTTTATTATAATTTAATTTGTAAAACTCTAAGAAAATGTAAGACATAACATAAATGAGCTTAAAATGAAAAATTAAGGGAAAAAAAAAAAGAAAAAAAGAAGAAGATCAAACTTGGTCTTTGTTCCAGGGGTGGTTGACTGGCTTAGGCAGAGGCCAGAGGTGGTTGATTGATCCCTGAAAGTGGTTGATTGGTTTGGTAACCTTTGTTTGCAACGATATTTTTCTTGTCTCTAATAGCTAGTAAGTAGTCAATTGGACCTAGCAAGCGGTTGACTAGTCTAACCAGCAAAAAGGTTCCAATGTGCAAAAAATGGTTAGTTTTCCTCGAAACTCTGGATATATGCCCTCCTAAGCCTCAGAAACGTTAGAGGACTAATAGATATTGAACTACCAAGTGCTCTAACCTCAAATTCTCTTTTAGTGCTCCATATTGCTCATTTTTAAGAGAAAAATCTTGAGCTTTGTTTTGATTATTTTTTGAGAGTTTATTTTATGAGTTTTAATTGTGTATCCTTCCTTATGAAGAATTTTCTCTTGTAAATCTTTATTGTATTGGTTCCTTGGTCTTTGGAAAACAAGGATTGCAAGTTGATTGCCTTGTCTTTGAAAAATAAGGGGTAGTAATTGGTTTCCTTGGTCTCTGTTAAAACAAGGGGGGAATAGTGAAACTTCAAGATGGTTGGTCTTGAGAGATATTAAGACATAGGCAGAGATAGAAGAACCACTTTAAAAGTGTTTGCATTTATATTCTCTTCTCTCTTTTATTTGCTTTAATATTGTGTGTTTTTCTTGGTTTGTTTTATTTGCTTAAGTTTTTATATCAAACACTTATATTTTACTAAACCCAATTTAGCCCCCTCTTGGATTGCTATTTAGGCCAACAATATTTAAGTCCCACATGCTCTTAGTCTACATAATAATTTTTTTTAAACTTAAATTTTATTTCCTAACTTGTGTAACAAAGATTATAAATGAAGAACATGAACAACTAATTAGCCTTCATTAATAAAAAATAAAAATAACCTAGTCAATTGATTTGGTTTTAGGGTAGATAAAAAAAAAAAAAAAATCATCCACTTGGACTAAAGTTAATCATTGTTGACACTGTTCAATGGCTATTTTGCTCGAACAGTTAGCACCATAAAGTACACTAAACCAAGTATTAGAGTAGGTTAAACTCTAGTTCTCTCTTTTCCTTTGCCCATTTGGGGCATTTTTATTCTTTCACCATTCTCGACATCAAAATTGGTTTGAAATTATTAAGAGGGGAAGCTTTGTGATTTTTACAAAAAATGAGAAAACCCCTATCCTTTAAGGTCTTTCTCCTTTTTATTCTATTTTCTATCATTTTTATTTTTTATTTTTTAAAACTGTTTTTGAGTATTTTCCTCAGAACCCACTTGTTTTTTTTTTTTCATTTTAGTAAATTAAAAAAATTTAATAATAAATAAATAAATAAATAATTAATTAATTAAAATAAAAAATTTTAATTAGCATATGGTTGCACATGCCTGGGCATGGTCATCTATGTGCATGAGCATGCGGGTATGCATGCACATAACCAAACAACAACCTTCCGTAAAAAAAATTTAAAATTAAAAAGGCTGACGTGTGCAAGCACGTGGTCGCATATGAAGCCCACACACTTACCCATAAGTGGAATGACACTATTTCATCCTCCTGTTTTAAAAACAAAAGGGGGAGGAGACCAAAACAACGTCATTGTGGTCCTATTCGTTTCCCCTTCTCCTTCCTTGCAAACAACTGTTGGTTGGTGCCCCTCTCCTCTATTTTTTTCGACTAAGCCAACCATCTTCCCACCCATCTTGCAACCCTTAAACCTCACTCTCCACTCTCTCACCAACCTCACTTAACCTCAAACTTACCCAAACCACCACTCCACCACTAAGATCTCACTAACCTCCATTAACCTCCTAATTACAACCATGCATATCTCTCTCTCTCTCTCTCTCTCTCTCTCTCTCTCTCTCTCTCTCTCTCTCTCTCTCTCTCTCTCTCTCTTTATAAAAATTGAAAGGGGCTCTCTCTCCCATGCATTCTTTTTATCTCTTTGCAGTCTCTCTCGTGCTCTCTTTGTCTCTCTCTCTCTCTCTCTCTCTCTCTCTCTCTTTCTCTTTCTCTCTCTCTCTCTCTCTATCTCTTCATCTCCTTTTTCTTACAAAAACTTTGCTCTTTCATCCTTTTTTTAAGTGTCTAACTCTCTATCCACCATATCCCTTAACCTTTCTCTTTCGTTATAAAAATTTAAAGGAGGCTCTGTTGGAATTGGTGTGATCTTAAGAGGGGGGGGGTGAATTGGGTTTTAAAAACATTTTCAGCTAATTTAAACGTTTCACCAATTCACCACAGTTCATATCCCATTCAACATAATGACGTGTATGTAAATAATAAAACTATGAGTGCGAACATACATGTGCAGCATATCTCATTTAAATGAATGTGTGCATGCAAATAATTATAACTATAAATGGACAAACATACACATATTAAAATTATAGTTCGGAAAGTAAATGAGATAGGGAGAGAGGAACACACGATATTTGTTATCGGGGTTTGGCCAAACCAGCATATGTCCTCGCCTTGGGCATACCACCAAGGATTCCACTAAACCTACTCACTTTAATGGGAAGAGGATAAACCGTTTACATCCTCTCTTTACAAGTCTAAGAAAAACCCCAGTTCAATTTTCGGGCTGAACTGAACTGGTCTCACTTACGGGGCTGAGACTCCACAGTTCAATTTCAAGTTGAACCCAATTGGTACAATAAAAACCTTCTTTTTTTTTTAACATAATGCAATGCTTCTAAATACAAGAGAAATGTACACAATAAAGCTCAAAACACGCACTCTTTAATGATATGAAATATGTTTAGTAGAGTAAGGGTGCTATAAAATAATTTTGTATAAATAAAATATATATGAAAAATGAGTATTATCGTTCTCCTGTAAATATTTTTGCAAATAAAGAATATTTGGAGAATATAGGAATTTAAGCTCAAGAAAATATTTGTGCAATAAATAATTTTCTCCCAAAAAATATTTATCAAAGAAATAACAGGGAGAAAACCTAAGCAATACTCTCAAAAATGTATTTTAAAGATTAAATGTCTAGTTAGAGTATGTGCAAATAAAATGGCCAAAACGAAATACTCTTCTCAAAAATGATTTTGAAATAAATGCATAAAAAAGAGTCGGAGAGATTAGTATAGAAGATTTTGCCCTAAAGAAGAGATTTTAGCAATAAAAATTGATTTGGGAGAACTTTAATTAATAATGGATTAGAGAGAAAATTTGGGTTAATCAAAGTTTCTAATCAAAGAAAATGAGGGGGTATTTATAGATTTTACGAAAATTATGACCGTTGGGGACACGCTTGGTATTTTAGAAAATTTTAATTAAAAGTTAATGACGTTTTAGAACTTTTAAAAAATTCCAACCCGAGAGCTTCGGTCAACGATATTAAAGGTTCAATTAACCATATAGATAAGTTCGGTTGACCGAGGAACTTTTGAACTATAGGCTCGGTCAACCATCTTAGAGCAATTTTGAACCCTTTGAGGTTTAGTCGACCAAGGTAGGTTTGGTTGACCAAATTTCATAAGTTCGGTCGATCATGGCATATTATAATTGGAGATTCGGTCGACTAGAGCATCGGGATTTCGCACGTGCTAGTTCAGTTGACCAAAGCATTGAAGTTCATTTCAAACTTGGTCGACCAAATGGTTAATTGTTGACCCTAGGGAGGTTCGGTTGACCGAAGGTCTATGTGTGTTCTGGTTCGGTTGACCAAACACACAAAGATTGTGCATTTAAGTCTAGATTTGAGTTTGAAGTAACATGTAGGGACCTAGGGTCCATCTAAGGTCAAGGAATTTTAATTTAGCCTAAAAAAACTTGGCGCCGGTCAACTGCCCTAAAGTCTGTCTATGGTCATTACTGAGCATTCAAACATATCCTGCAAATGCATGCATTATTACAGACCAAAGATAAAAAAATTAAATGCATATAAAAATACAATAAATTTCTTCATCTTTTGCTCTTTCTTTGTGGGATACGCCAAGTTGTGTGTATGCTTTAAGTCCCATCTTGGCTTCCATTTTCCTGTATCTTATGTTCATGCTAAAATGAAAACCTGTTCACACACTAAATGCACACATAAGATATTGGTGGTTTGTCAGCATCAAAACAAGGATCAGACTCAAAAAGCCAACAAGCTCTTCTCCAGTGTAGTATTCTCTCTCTCTCTCTCTCTCTCTCTCTCTCTCTCTCTCTCTCTCTCTCTCTCTCTCTCTCTCTCTCTCCCTTTACACTCTCTTGCATTACAAATTTTTCTCCCTTTCCCTTTGTTTTTGTGTCTCAATCTCTCTTCATCCTCTACCTTATCCTTTATTCTTTCTCTCTCTTAGTTTTAGTCCGGTCAGTGTCCTTTTACCGACCACCCTCAGTTACCTAATCTTTGGTCCTCAATTGATCACTTTGTTAGACTACCGTTTTCTTTTAGTGCAGGCCAGTCTCTTTCACACTAGTTTCTTACATGCAATATCTATGTCAACAAACATGTGTATATTTATATGTAAATGCATGCATGTAGTGTAGAATTATCATGTATATAAACATGCATGTCAATGTGTTTGAAAGAATGAGAATTTCTTCATGTTTCTTTCAAACAAAAACACCCCTTTTGAACCCTTTTTCCTTAGGAAATTCTTTACCTTGCCCTCACTTGGACATGCCCTAATCTCTTCCCAAAGGAGTCTATTTATAGACCTCTTATTGAGTGGAGGAAAACCATCTTTGAATTTGAATTTTGAAAATTCAAATTTAAAAATTAACCAGCAATAGCTACCAACTACGAAGTATTGACTTTTTGAGTCCTATCCCATTTTTATAATGACAAATGATATGTATCTCCTTTATGCATTTAGTGTATAAAATGATTTATGTTTCAGAGGGTACAATGGTCATTGTAATTTGGACGCCATGAGGCTCTTAAGTTCACATCACATAGCTTATTACATGGAAAATTTAAGAGCAAAGAGTGAAGATATTCATTATTTCAGTTATAATGCATTTAGATTAAGTTGTATGTGCATGTCTTACTTGATCTGATGAAAAGCTCAATAATGACCATAGATTGACCCTAGTAACTCAAAATTTTCATGGAAAACCTTTTACTTAAAAGTTAAACTCATACAGAAGGTTTGAAATGTTTTTGAAGTTCAAAACAAGGCTAAAACTCATTTTTGTAAAGGACTTGGTCGACTGGATCATAAGCCCAGTCGACTAGTTTTCATGCTAGGAAGATCTCACAGATCGAATCACAAGCCCAGCCAATTGAATCATGTAAAAAAGGAAATCACCTCTAGCTCGGTTTGGTTGACCGAACCTCGGGTTAGTCAATTGGAACTCTCGGGTTAACGCTATTTTGAGTTGTAAAACTACCATAAAATTCAAATTTATTATTATTGTATTAGCCAAACGGTCATAAAACGGTCACATAGGGTCTTTTCCTATAAATACCAAGCCCAAAACCCTCAAAACAACTTTTTCTAATCTTACATTACACTTTTACATATTTGGACATTTTATTCTCACATTTTCTCAAATCAAAGAGCCATTTTTACTCTCATATACTAATTCATTTGAAAATATCCTTTTGAGGGCAAAACCCTAGCTTCTCCAATCTCATTTATTGCAAAAATACTTTTTGGAGAAATCATTTATTGGTCTTAGTTATTTGAAGCATTTATTACTTATTTATTTTTAGATCAAAGATCATTCACTCTCATCTACTCTCATTTGTTAAAAAAATCTTTTTGAGAAAGAAACCCTAACTGTATTAAGTTTAAATCATATCTTGTGAGAGTGCATCTATTTTTTCATTGTATAAATTAACTTTTGAAGAAGCATCTCATTGTATGCGAAAACTCTTAATTCTCATTTGTAATTTGCAGTTCAGGTTTGAACCATGCCAAACGAGGGGATATCAATTGGAGAGGTGGCTATGCCTATAAGGAGTGGTGTAATGGGTGGCTCCACTCAAGTGAAGGAGTGTGTATAAGGTGGCTCCACCTTGGTTGAAGGAGTGGATAGTGAAATGCTCAAGCGGTTGTCTTGAGGCGAGGACGTAGGTGGGGATAGCCAAACCTCGTAAAAATCACCTTGTTTGCTTTCTCTTTCCCTATACTCTTTAAATTTCTACACGTATATGTTTACAATTATTTTGTTGTGATTAAGTTATATATTTTAAATATTCTCTTGTCTTTGTTTGAAAAACCCTAAGTGAGATTAAAGGTGTATTCCCAAGAGAGGGGTGAATTGGGTAATTAAAAATTTTATTAGCAGAAATTTAGATTACCTTAAATCCTTTGTGATTTTTGGTATATTCCCAAGAGGGGTAGTGAATTGGATATTTTAAAACCTCTAGGTCAAGTTTATCCTATTTTTGAAAACCATAATCAGTATTTCGCAAACTTAGGATTTTTCTAAACAATCACAAATCCATGAATATTTAAGTGTGCAAATATTCAACACATATACAATAATCACAATAAATCAAATATAAATATACAAGTGTTGAAAATAAAGAGTATAGGGAAAAAGAATGCAAAAACATGGATTTTTACGAGTCTGGCTATCCCCGCCTACGTCCTCGCCTCAAGCCCCCGCTTGAGGATTTCACTATACCACTCCTTAAATAAGGTGGAGCCACCTTTTACACCACTCCTTCACTTAGGCAAAGCCTCCCATTGCACACTCCTTCAGTAGGGTGGAGCCCCTCTTTAATTACAATCCTCCTTCAATAGGATGGAGCCCTCCTCTCTAGGCGATACCCCACACCCGACACAATTCACTACCGAAACTGCAGGGATACAAAGAGAATACAATTTTTCGTACAAATGAATGCTTCTTAAAAGCCAAGTTGTACAATGAAATTCTAAACATTCTCGCAAGATATGATTTAAAGCTCAATAGAGTTTGTGTGTTTACTCTCTCAAAAGTATTTTGAAATAAATGAGAGTAGGTGATCTTTGATTTTAAAAGTATGTATGCAATAAATGCTTCAAAGATCTAGGATGCAATATATTTTTTCCCAAAAGAAGATTTTTGCAATAAAAGACGCTTGGAGAAATTTGATTTTGTTCTCAAGAGAAGATACTAAAAAATTGAGTAGAAGAGAGTAAATGCCTCTTTGTCTTAGAAAGGATGAGTTAAAATAAAGCTCAAAGATTTACTTGCAATAAATGGTTTCTCCAAAAATGTTTTCAAAGAAAAGCGCAAGAGAAGCAATAGATTTGCTCTCAAAAGATTTTTACAATAAATGAAAGCAAGAGAGCTTTGATTTGTAAATAAATGCCCACAAATGTAAGAGTATAAAAAAAATATGTGCAAAAGTCATTTTAATTGCTTTGGGCAAGGTATTATAGGACTTTCCAAATTCTAGCCATTATATGACCGTTGGAACATTAAAATAATATTAAATTTGAATTTTATGGTTGTTGGGAACTCAAAATAAGCTCAACCTGACATGTCTAGTTGACTAGTACTTGGTCCGATCAACTAGCCCAAGGCGATTTTAATTTTCGTGAGCTTCGGTCAGCCGGGCATATGATCTAGTCCGCCGGATCATTATGCGTATAAAGGCTGATCGACTAGGCTTTGCTAGGCTTTCAATAGGTCGGTCAACTTGGGCTTTGCAAAAAAGCAAGTCTAGCCATTTTTCTTGTCCGATTGACTAGGCCCTTTACAAATATGCATTTTTGGCCATATGGTATGTCCGGTCGACTAGGCTTATAAGGCGGTCGACTAAGCCCTTTATAAAATGCAATTTTGGCCCTGATTTAACTTTAAAAAAACATTTCAAACTTTTGTATGATTTTAGCTTTTTAAGTAAAAAGGTTTTCCATGAAAAAATTGATTCCCTATTGTCAGTCTAAGGTCCATATTGAGCTTTAAATCAAATAAAGCAAGACATGCATTTACAATTAAAACTAAATGCAATGCAATTGAAATATCAAATGTCTTCACTCTTTTTCTCTTTAGATTATCCATGGAATAAGCCAAGAGATTTGTTCATATACATGCTACATGGCTTCCATTTTACCTTTACCATATGTGTGTGCTGAAATATGAACCTATTCATGTAATGACCCCAAAAATATTTAGGTCTAGTGATTCCTAAAAAAAAAGAAAAGAAAAACTAAATTAAATCAAATTAATTAATTAAATAATTAAAATTTTAAAAATAATTACTATTAATTAAATAATATATATATATATATATATATATATATATATATATATAACTTAACCTAACCTAAAGGATTTCAATCCTTCAGGAAAGTCATTACAGAGACATAATTTTGTCTTTCTCTCTAGCTCTCTTATCTCTCTCTCTCTCCTCAATTTCTCGGCAAATTCTCGACTAATTGTAGAACAGAAAATACCCCTAGGTTCCATTCTTGGCCACCAACATTTTAACTGGAATGGATTTGTGATCAAAACATCGTAGGCACCACTCCTGGGATAAGGTAAACCCACTATCTCTCTTCAATTTCTCTCCAATATTCATCCAAATTGATGATCAAACACCACCACTAGGTCTCAACTTCGATCCTCCTCAATTTAATTAGAACAGATTTTTGATTTGGGGATCCTAGGTACCACTCCAAGGCTAAGGTGAGGAGTGCAAATTATGTTAGTTAATTTAGAAATTCACCTGGTTAAAACATGGTATATAATTGCTGGAATATTGTATATGGATTTCTAAGCAATTTTACGAGTATGGAAGTTATAGTTTATTTATTAAATTGGAGTATTGATTATATTAGATTTTTGGAGATATTGTTAGGATTAAATTAAACTGTAGGATTGGATTTTATTAGATTTTTGGAAATATTCCCAAGATTAAACTAAATTGTAGGGATTTGATTAAATAGAATTTTTGGGGAATATTTTGGAATTAGGTTAAATTATAGAGATTTTATCATATTGATGTTTTTAAATATGTTAGAAATTAAATTTAAATATAGAAAGTGGATCATACCCACATTTTATTTAGAATTTAATCGGTTAACGGGAGTGTGTAAGCTCAAGGATGTTAGGATAGTAATTATTCTGAGGTTCTGCTGATTAAACTAGGGTGTGTGAATACAAGGATTTGTACTAATGCCACAAACACTACTTTAGGATTTCTGCGGGCATTTTTCTAGGAATTAGGTAAGGGGAATAAATCAGGTCAGCTTATTATATATATATATATATAACTTAACCTAACCTGAAGGATTTCAATCCTTCAAGAAAGTCATTACAGAGACATAATTTTGTCTTTCTCTCTAGCTCTCTCGTCTCTCTCTCTCTCTCTCTCTCTCTCTCTCTCTCTCTCTCTCTCTCTCTCTCTCTCTCTCTCTCTCTCTCTCCTCTGCCAACTCTCTCTCTCTCCTCAATTTCTCGGCGAATTCTCGGCTAATTGTAGAATAGAAAATGCCCATGGGTTCCATTGTCGACCACCAACATTTTAATTGGAATGGATTTGTGATCAAAACATCGTAGGCATCACTCATGGGATAAGGTAAACCCACTATCTCTCTTCAATTTCTCTCAAATATTCATCCAAATTGACGATCAAACACCACCACTAGGTCCCAACTTCGATCCTCGTCAATTTAATTAGAGCAAATTTTTGATTTGGGGATTCTAGGTACCACTCCAAGGCTAAGGTGAGGAGTGCAAATTATGTTAGTTAATTTAGAAATTCACCTGGTTAAAACATGGTATATAATTGCTGGAATATTGTATATGGATTTATAAGCAATTTTACGAGTATGAAAATTATGGTTTATTTATTAAATTGCAGTATTGATTATATTAGATTTTTGGAGATAGTCTTAGGATTAAATTAAACTGTAGGATTGGATTATATTAGATTTTTGGAAATATTCCCAAGATTAAACTAAATTGTAGGGATTTGATTAAATAGAATTTTTGGGGAATATTTTGGAATTAGGTTAAATTACAAAGATTTTATCATATTGATGTTTTTAAATATGTTAAAAATTAAATTTAAATATGGAAAGTGGATCATACCCGCATTTTGTTTAGAATTTAATCGATTAACGGGAGTGTGTAAGCTCAAGGATATTAGATAGTAATTATTCTGAGGTTGTGCTGATTAAATTTGGGTGTGTGAATACAAGGATTTGTACTAACGCCGCAGACACTACTTTAGGATTCCTGCGGGGATTTCTCTAGGAATTAGGTAAGGGGAATAAATTAGGTCAGCTTATTTTTTGAGGCTTAACCGTTTAAAACTGAGATTTTAAGTATCGAAATGTTATATGTGATTTTCTGAATGGTTAGGCATATGAGAATTTTGGATTACTATGGTTATAAATATATTTGTGGGAAACAAGCATTTTGGGATTGGGTAAAACTCTGGACTTTATTATACCATTATTTTCAATAATATAGTTATCCCAGGCATATTTTATATTATGAATTATTATTCCAATTGTGTGGCATGAGAATAAATATTTTTATTGTGTATAGAAGTATGTCGAATTATGTTATGATTGCATAGAACAAGCACGGTTAATTTGATAACAATTTTAGAAGGTTATGAATGTTGACTCTATGAGTCCTTCCCGTTTTGATTATGACAAATCCAATTGTTCTTACTTGTGCATTGAGTTCTTTGAATAGGATCGTCCATTGCATGCACTAAGGGTAGGAACACAAGGAAGCCATAAGGAATGCAAAGATCACATCAATTATGGCATTTGAAGAGTAAAGAGGCCGAAGAACAAAAAAAAAATGAAGACCATTTATTTATTGTAAATTGCATTTTTATTTTAGGTCTGTAATAATTGATGCATTGTGTGCATGATAGGTAAAATAAGCTCAATGGCCATAGATTGACCTTAGGACCCTACGCACATAAATGAAAAATCCCTTAAACTAAAAATGTCACATTTATACAAAGAGGGATAAAATTTAGGGTCAAAATTATGCTTGTAAATAGCCCCGATCGACCGAACCAAACAACTAATAACTGGATTGGTCGACTGAACACTTTGATTGCTGAAAATTCAAATTGTTGACTAAGCCTTGGTCGACTGAACCAGTTAGAAGTCAACATGTTGACTTCACGCAGTCGACTATTCTGAAATGAATGTATCATCCTAGGTCAACTAAGCCAAAATGTGTTTGACCCCTAACTTTTTGGCCGACCAAATGTGTAGTTAATTTTGGGCACGGTCGACCGAACCTAGATGAGCGGTCAACTAAACCTGAGCCATGGTCGATCGAACCTACGAAGGGTTTAAAATCGCCTTGAAACGGTCGACCATTTTCATAGTTCAAAATTGCCACGGTCGACTGAACTTAGCAATATGGTCGACTAAACCTTGAAAATGGTCGACCGAACCTCTCGGTTTGGTGAAATTTTTACTGATGTTAAACTGGGTTATTTTTCATTAAACATAATTAAACATTTTTTGAAATACCCATTGACTCCCAAACAATTATAATTTTTGGAGTGTCTATATATAATCCTTCATTTGTCTTGATTAGTATTAGTTTAGAAAACATCATTAGCAAAAATCCTCTGAATTTTTGAATACTCTTTTTTCTCATACAAGCTTACAAATCCCATTCTTACTTATCCTTCTTGTTAAAATACTTTGGTAAGAGTGTTTTAAAGATCTTCCATATATGCTTATACTCTCATATTCTCTAATTGTTGTAGATTTTTATTGAAAGTGAGCTTAAGTTTTTGCTTGTGATTTAATTCATAAGTCTTCTTTGAGAAAACTCTCTAGGGCTTAATAGTCCTATATTTTTGTTGGAAGATTTAAGAGCTTGTCTTATGCTTTTAGTAAAACATTTTTGACAAGCTATAAATCCAAATATCTTTTATACTTAATACTTGATAAATTATTTTTGAGATATTTGTTTATGTTCTTAAAATCTTTGAAATCGTATTTGTAATTGGTACATATATACATATATTGTTTCAAAGAATCTATCATAACACACTTTCACATATTACTTGCTATATTTGCAATATCTTGAGAATAGTTACATTAATCTTCATTGAGCTTATAAATCCTATCATATTGAAGTGCATTGATTGTACTGGTACATATTTGCTTATTGGAGAAGCACGTATACTGTACACGAAAATTTATATTTCATTACCAGTTGTATTCTAGGCGTGGTCTGAGAGGGTGTTGATCTAGCCCGTAAGGATTGGTTGTAAAGCTTGGTGTTAGCCTTGTTAATTTGACCTGGGGTTTCTCTTTCCTGGTAAGAAAAGGGTGTTGTATTCGGTGTCTCTCCACCCAAAAGTGAGCTTTAGTGGAATCCTCTGACTTGTGAGTTAGAGGTGGGGATGTAGGCCCATTTTCCGAACCTCAATAACACATTTTGTGTCATCTTTACTTTATTTGCTTTGCTATATTGTGCTTGCTTGTTTAAAATTTATTTGGAGTAAATTAATTACAGTTGCATCTACTTGTTTATGTTTTAAATGCTCTAGACTGACTTTAGGTTTGTGAAATACTATTGCTGGTTAATTGACCTAGAAAGAAATTTTTTAAAATATCCAATTCACCCCCCTACTTGGGATTACACTAAATTCAACAATGAATATTACATAAATTACGATATAGTTCAGTATATTATGACAGTATAGCCGACCCAGTGTCGTGATCAGTATAGCTAGCCAAGTGTCATGATCAGCTGTGATATGACAATATTTTATACAAATATACATATATGATAAAATTTAAAAGAGTTATAGAAAGTGTTCAATACAGAGAATTAGCATGACAGTGTTTTTATATACAAGATCTGTGGTATGATAGTTTGTTATATTTATGTGGATGATTGGAAAATTGTAGCTCGACCACTTATGAATACATTTAGAAACCCTTACCTTACACACAAATTATATAACCTAAATTAGACAAATTATAAAACATGAAACATATAATCTTAAACTATGGAACATGTAATAACAATAATGATAACACACAAATTACGCTTAGGACAACCCTGATTGCAAATATAACTACACAACGAAAATGGTCACCGAAACATAATGTTGTTCGTCATGGTAGTAGTATGAATGAAAGGTCTGAGGGACGGGGTACGAAATGCCTTAGACTCAGCAAATGTATATGATGATTGGCTGGTTTAAGGAACAGCGATACGAAATGCCTCAAACTTAGCGAGAGCATAGTATGAATAGCTGATTAAGTGATGATGGTATGAAACACCTCAATCATGAAGAAAATGCTTGATATGAATCATGGTATATGTATGTGATGAATATGAATAGCTGATTGAGGGACGGCAGTACAAAATGCCTTAATTATGCAGAAAATGTTGATATATATCATAGCAAATGTATGTGATGAATTGTGAATTGAATATGAATGGCTGATTGGGGGACAGCGGTACGCAATTCCCCAATCTTAACAATTGATTTATACGTGTACACACCATGTGACTTGTGATTTATATATTTAGGGCTTTTAAGCCGAGTTATGAACTGAAAAAGAATATGCGATATGAAATTATGCAAGTATGAGTATAGTTTAAATTGCTATGTCATTTCAATAATTAGAAGATGAATCATATGTTTATATATATAGAATCATTGCCACACACTGGCACTAATTTATTTCACCTTAATGAGAGGTGTCTTACCCCCGATAATATTTTAACATTTCAGGATCACTAGGTAACCACGCATAGAAGCTCAAGGTTGGGGTGCAGATATTACAGATAGTCTAAGTCCTAGTATGGATCTATATATATAAATGTTTTAAATTTTTGGATTATAGTTGTCTTGGGAAATGGTATAGTATTGGTTGAGAGGTAGTATTATGGTATGTATAGCTTTGGATAGGGACATTTTAGCTTCCGGAGGCAGTGTATGGTTATATATATACATGTGTGTGTGTGTGTGTGTGTGTGTGTTGACCTAGTTGGTCATATCCTAGTTTTGATACTTGCAAATACACTTTTTATTGATGTTTGTTATGAGCTTGCATGCAGGTTCACTCTACATGTGAAATTGAACAGATTGCTATATAATGATGGCATATGGTGATCACACTGAAGATTGAAGAATATTGTGTTGTATTTGTAATTATTTTATTATATTTTTCATTCAGGATTGTAACTTAATTATGGAATGTACGACAATATGGTTTGTAATAGTCTGCATCATGCATGGTAGGATGATATGCTTTAAATGGCCTTAGTTGGATTTTAGGTTCCCACACTTGAGTGCACAAAGCCCTAACATAGTTCTCATATTATTAGGGAAAAATTAGAGCAAAGAAAAGGACCTTACCGTGGACCGAACCATGGATGGGTCAAAATGTTGACCTGATTTTGGCAAACCAAACCAAAATGAACGTATCTTCCACGGGGCGACGGAACCTGTGTCAAAAACTTTCCCACCAACTCAGCAGCTCGAACCTCACGTTCATTTTTCCCTCAGGTGACCGAACTTTAGAATGGGCGACCGAATTGCAGTCTTATTGGGGAATCGCTTCATTCAGCAAACTGAAGTAAATTTCAGGCACTCGAACCTTGAAAATACCATTTCGTGTTGTGTCTGTTCGGGCGACCGAAGTGTGGCTCAGCCACCCGAAACTCTCAAGTTGTTTTTATTTTTACCTCGGTAATTTGGGGCTAAATAAGGTTAAAATCCTTAAACTCATTTAAAACTTTTTTAATAATTCCCTATGAGCCCACAATGGTCATAATTTGGGCCAAGTCTATATATAGGGCTTTATTTGCAAGGATTAAGGGAGATTAGAAAATTCAATTAGCCAAAAATCCTCTCAAATCTCAAGTGCTTATTTTTCCTATACTAAGCCTATGCACTCTTTGTTTTGCTATTCCCTTGATAGATCAAGTTCCCAAGAGTGTTATTGAGTGATTTATATCGCTAAAACTCTCGTTGTTTTCATTGATTATTATTTTCATTGAGAGTTCTTAACTAGGGTTTTTCCCTCGATTTAAATAATAAATCTTTGAGTGGGAATACCCTTATAGCTAGTGAGTCTTTGCATAATAATTGCAAGACTCATCAAGCTTGTGATTTTGAGTTGCAAAATAGTTTTTGCACAAGCTTATACATTTTCAAATATCTCTTGAACCATTATTTTGAGAAAATCTTGTTTGAGATATTTTGAATATACTTGTTGAAACACTTTGAAACTTGTGGTGATTGATTTATATTATTTATTTGTTTCAACATTTGCTTGCAAATACACTCTAGATCTTATCTTTTGATTTACATTAGACTGAGTGTTTAGCACAATATTAAGAACTGACCATATTTACTATCATCTGTGCTTGCATATTATCTGGACTATATCGTAGTATATATTCTCTTGTTGAGAAGCATATTTCCATGTATGCAAATTTTCACATATTTTGTATTCCAGATGTGGGCCTGAAGAGGGAGACTATTCCTGTGGAATAGTCTTGGATTGGCTTAGACCTAGTTTGGAAAGCTAGGCGCACCATCCTGGTAAGGTTCAGTTGTAGGTTGAGGTCAGCCTCGTGAATTGACCTGGTTGTAACTGGTGCTGCTCCACCCCTTAAGTGAGCTATAGTGGAATCCTTGTGCCGGTGAGCTAAGGCGGGGATGTAGGCAGTATTGGTCGAACCCCAATAACATATATGGTGTCAATTTATTTTTCGCATTTTATTTTCTACATTTGTATGTTTACGCTTATTGGTTAAACATCTGTTTGAGCTTGATATTGCTTAGACTGCCCCTAGGTTGCGTAATACTAATTGTTGGATTAGATAAACCTAGGAAGAATTTTTTAAATCTCCAATTCACCCCGCTCTTAAGATTGCACCAAGGTTAGCAGTCTGTGTTGTGATTAAAATGAAGGAAAAAAAAAATATGGGGAATGTGATAGTATGATATTAGAGATATTATGTTGATGTCACGATGGTGTATTATTATGATTTTATTTATTATATCAGCAGGTATTTTTTGGGGCGTTACAATTTTGATATTAGAGCCTAGGTTGCTAGGTTATGTAGACCTTAATGGATAATACTACCAAGGTATAGGAATGAGCGGTGATGGGAATAGAAATGGAATAGGTTATGGTTGTATGGTTGATTTGGCTAAGGATGTATAGTGAAATGGAGTATTCAAACTAAGTTGAAATTTTAGGTTTTGTCTTGCAGCCAAAAGGCAGAAATCCATTAACAGTCTTTTGTGATTTTCCCGAATGACTCACTCTAAAAATAAGCAGCTTGAAGCTATTCCAAGTATAGGAGATCTGTCGTGTAATATTCAGCCCAAAGGCCAGATCGTCTCCTTAGGGAATGCGTTCTAATCTCAAGTTTTACGGTTTTCCAATCGAAAAATAAAAGGTTACTGAACTCAGTTCAGATTTGGGATTTTTAAGGTTGTTTTAGATTTACTTTTGATAAATTAAACGAACACGCAATTTAAATCCTAATCCTAGCATTCATTCAATTAAATAGCAAAAGTGGAAAACCTATGTCTAATCAAGCAGACATCGAAACATGTTTTAAACTTTGGGATAGAAAAAATGGTAACTTTAATACGTAATTAAAACATGCAATAAAGAAACTCACACAAACACAAACGCGAATGATAAAAACCGAGCCTTTAAGAAAAATCAAGAACTTGAACCCAAAATCAAAATTTAAAGGCAACCAAGAATTTGAACAAAAATTTAATGCCTTAACAACTTAAACAATAACTAGACGTGATAAAAATACGAACTTTAATAAGATGGACCCTAAACTAAATCAAGCTTTAATCAAAAATTAAATTTTAAGAAAGAAAGACAACTAATTTAATTTCTAAAATAAAAATAATTTCTTTTATTTTTGTATTTTATTCTTTATTTTTTAGAATCAAACCATACTTAACGGTAGTAATTAAATACTGAACTGCTAATTAAATCTACCACTAAAACTACTTGAGAAAATAAATAAATAAATACTGCAATAAATATAAAACACCTTAAATAATATTTAAAATTTAAACTTTTAAATAAACCTCAAAACAAAACATTAACAACATTCAACTAAATAAAAAAAAAAAAAAGGAAAAAAAGGTAAAAGAGAGAGAGAGTGAGAGAGGGTCCTGAGCTAGTGGTAATTGTAGTGGTGGCCTGGGTTCCTCATGTGTGGCTGGTTGTCTTTACGGGTGCTTTTGGTTTTAGGAGGAGAATCTCAGCTGTGGGTGGTGGTCAGAGAGTTGTAGCACTCTAAAGCAGGCAGGCAGTAGGCTTTGGGGGGGGGGGGGAATCAGCAACAACAGCAGATGGAGACAGCCGGCTGGAGGAATTTTGGTCTTGGCTAGTAGCAGGTCTGGCTAGGAGTCTCGGTGGTTGGAGGGAAGCTCACAGTAGCAGAGAGTCTCTTGGTTTGTTGGAGCAGCAGTGGCTTCGGGGGGTTTTCCAAGGCTGTGGCTGAGGCTGCAACAGCTGTAAAGGGAGATAGTCGAGGGAGGGGAGGAGGGAGAGTGGTGGCTGGAAGCAAGAAAGGGAGGAGAAGGTGTTATGGGATACAAGGAAAGAGAAGGAGAGACCGAGGGAGAGAGAAAGAGAGAATGATATGGTTAGAGAAGGAAGGGCAGAGACTGAGAGAGAGGGAGAGAAGGGAAGAAGGGTTCTCGGGGGTGCTCTCTGTTTCAAAAGGAGGAAAAAGAAAATATAAAAGGGAGGGGGGTGGCTGCCCTATAACCCACAAGACCCATGAAAGCCATTCGACCCGGCTGCATGGCCGGGTCACTTCCATGTCTCCCATTATTTTTTTTCATTTTTTATTTTTTCTTTCTTCTTTCTTTTATTTCTTTGTGAACGAGCCCCATTTTGACTCTTCTGGAGCTTTTTTCTCTAAAAGCTCAAAACACAAAAGTTGTAGATTATCTTCTCATCTTTGTCCAAAATTTTAAATTGTCTTGATTGGAGCTTGGATGGAAAAGTTATGTGTGAATTACGAACTGATGCTGGTTTTAGCTCCCAAAAATTTTCCTGTGATAAAAAAATGCCAAAAATTCATAAATTTCCAAATAAAGCCCAATTATTATAAAGAGGACACATTGTTAAAATATTAAGAGTAATTAGGCATTTAATTTAAAATATAAGTCCTAATGCTCGGATTAAAATGCCTAATTACGCAATTTAAGTGTGTAATCACACCCCCCAACGTTAACGTTTTGCTAGTCTCTAGCAGATAACGTGAATGAATTTCAGGACGGTGTCCACAATTACCAACTCTAGAAAATATGAAATTAATGTCCATGCAACATAATCATACCATTTCACATATAGGAATATAACTGAATTTAACACAAGCTCGTTCATATTCAATGCACACAACTCCGAAGCACGTCACTCTTGCAAGTTTCATCATTATATAGTATTTAAGAACAATATACTCACATGAAGTTAACCGATGGTACAATTCAGAGTTAATGCGGTCATATAAGTTTGAGTATAAATAGGTGAAATCTCGAGGTGTGTGTGATTTGTGTGACTCAATACACTTAGGATACTAGTGGACACCTACAGAATAGTCGCTTTGACTCAGCCTAACTGGTATACCTTCAAGAACACTCAAAAGGAATAGGTTCACTTGTCATATGTGAGGAAGAGTGTCGCGATCAAACATCCCACATATTGAAAGGAACAAAAGCTAAGTATATGGAGTGGACTAGTCTAAGAAGGATCTAGCCTGTCTATGAGGTGTCGGGTCCTTCACCGTAGCATCTTCTCACCTACTTGTCATGTTCAACTGAGACCACCCTAGATCAACTTAATCACAAACTTGTCATGAATACATTAGAGGCATTAACCAGTTGAAGAATCTTCGTACGTGGAAAACATGTGTCGTGTCTTTGACTTTTTGTGGTATTCCTATGGAGCGGGCATTAGCATTTCATTTCATGTACATTTCTATTTCTCATTCTTTCTTCTACTCATTCTTCATTTTCTGTATTTTCTTGATCAATTAGGACAATCATTACACTTCTTTTGTTGTCTTCATACCATCAATGGGAATTAAGCTCGAACAGTAGTCTATGAACTAAGTTTATTTCTAGGGGTGGCTTAGCTTTCATATCTTGAGTAGGGCTACAAGACCTAGGTTTCTATCTCCCTACTAGATGTCACCTCTAGGCTAGCAAATTAAAAATTGAGACTAGTGTACAAAGAATCATCTAGAAGAAAAGAGAACTGAGTTCCATGAACTATGATTTGATGTTAACACTCAAAAGGATGATAAATAGCTTAAAGATATCTCACAAGGTGTCATAATCGCCACAGGTGTTCTCTCAGTGCTTACAAGGAACCCTAAGTGCAATGAATCATGTGAATGTGTCTATTCAATCTCGTGAGATACCGTGTAAATTCAAGAAATTATATAGCCATATTAACATGAGTGTACTACCAATTAATTCTTCATGGAGTTACAAAGTCATATAAAGAGAAACTATGCATAAATGACTCAAGTGTGTAATTCTTAGGTTATATGCAAATATGTGAAGGGTATAAGTCATTGTTAATCATGACATAGTCATGTAATTCCTCTCTACTCTTTCTTTCTTTCTTTCTTTTGAATTTCTTTTTGTTTTTTTTTTCAAATTAATAAATAAAACCCAGCAAGTATACGTGCACAGTGTCACATACAAATGCTCACCCTCCCCCAACTAAAATGGAACATTGTCCTCAAGGTGAAAGCATAGGGAAAATAGAAAAAATGGTGCATGGGTGAACAACTAATAGAAAATCACTACCAACTAATGCGACAGAAAAAAGAAAAGAAAAATGCAAATAAAAAAAAATAAAACGAAAAGAAAAAAAATGAAAAAGTGAGCAATAAAATAGAAAGGTCAAAAGATTCCGCAGAAGCAAGACCTCTTTATTGGAATCGAATAGAGTCATGAAGGGCTTTAGACGTTGTCCATTGACTGTGAAGTAGTTTCCACTCTTTGGATCTACAATCTCTATCATGCCATGATAATGAACTTTTTCAATGACGTATGGGCTACCCCATCGAGACTTCAATTTCCTAAGAAACACATGCAATCTAGAGTCATAGAGAAGCACTTGTTAAGAGGGGAATAGTTATTTGTATTTGATTTTCCTGTCATGTAGCAACTTCATCCACTCCTTGGCTAAGTGAGCATTGTCGTAAGCTTCCTTCCTAGACTCTTCAAGCTTACATACCTGCAATTTCCTTAAACCCTTGGCATCCTCAAGTGAAAAGTTAGTCTGTTTGATAGCCTACAAAGCACGATGTTGAATTTCAACAGGTAAATGACATGTCTTACCATAAACAAACCTATAGGGAGACATCCCTAAGTTTTTCTTGAAAGTTATTTAGTAGGCCCAGAGTGCCTCAACAAGTTTTTCTGACTAGTCCTTATGATTAGGACGCACGATTTTCTCAAGTATAATTTTGATTTCTCTATTGGTCAACTCAGCTTGACCATTAGTCTAAGAGTGGTAGGGAGAAGAGACTTTATGGGTGACTTCATACTTTTGCATAAGTTTTTCAAAAGGTTTGTTACAAAAAAGCGACCCTCCATCACTAATGATCACCTTGGGCATGCCAAAATATGCAAATAATTCCTTAAGAAAATGGATGACAACCTTGTGGTCATTAGTTTTACAAGTTATAGCTTCTACCCATTTGGAAACATATTCCATAGCAACCAAAAGGTAAGAATGCCAAAAAGAGGTTGGGAATGGTCCCATAAAGTCAATTCCCCAACAGTCAAAAATTTCAAGAGTCATAATGGGGGACATAGGCATTTCATTCTTTGCAGTGATTTTTCCTAACTTTTGACAGGCCTCACATGTTTTACAAAAATTCTCAACATCTTTGAACATAGTAGGCCATTAGAGTTCACATTGCAAAATTTTTGAAACTGTTTTCTTTGCAGCAAAGTGGCCTCCACATGCCCCACTATGACAAAAATGCATCACAGAAGTGAATTCATCATCAAGAACACATTTACGGACCAACTAAGTTAGCCTATGTTTAGGAATTCGGTCGATGACAAGGTAGTTCACAATATCAACAAACCATGGAATGCGTGACACTACAAAAAAAAGCTCAGAAGGAAAATCATCATTTAAGGGAGGGGGAGATACAGGTACCTCAGGTAGCTGCAAACGAGAGAGATGGTCAGTTACAACATTTTCTATGCCCTTTTTATCTCAAATTGTGATGTCAAATTCCTAGAGAAATAGAATCCATTTGATCAACTTGGGTTTAGCATCCTTCTTTGCCAGCAAATATTTCAGAGCAAAGTGATCAATAAAAATAATAATAACGATCTAATGACATAAGAATGAAATTTTTTTAAGGCAAATACAACAACTAACAATTCCTTCTTAGTGGTGGTATAATTTTTCTGAGCATCATTTAAAATTCGACTCGCATAATAAATGACAGACGACTTGTTATCAATTCTTTGACCCAAAACGGCACCAAGGGCTTAGTCACTAGCGTCAGTCATGATTTCAAATGACAAGTCCCACTGAGGAGGTTGCATGATAGGCGTAATAGTCAAATGTTGCTTTAGCATTTCAAAAGCCTGTTGACATTCATCAGTCCACAAAAATTCAGTCTCATTGTGCAATAAAGTACATAATGGTTTAGCAATACTACTAAAACCTTGAATAAAATGCCTATAGAAGCTGGCATGACCAAGGAAAGAACGAATATCCCTAACTGTCTTAGGGATCGGTAATTGGGAAATCAGCTCTACCTTAGCCCTGTCAACCTCTATACCACGCTCAGAAACCAGCTGACCAAGTACTAAACCACTGCATACCATAAATCGACATTTTTCCCCATTCAAAAGCAAATTTTTTTCCTCACATCTTTTCAAAATAGTAGTCAAATTTGTCAAGCAACTATCAAAGGACTTACCGAACATAGAAAAATCATCCATAAAAATTTCACACATGTCATCTAACATATCAGAGAAACTACTCACCATATAGCGTTGGAAAGTAGCAGGTGCATTGCATAGACCGAATGACATTTTACGAAAGGCGAAGGTATCGAAAGGACAAGTGAAGGTAGTCTTCTCTTGATCCTCAGGTGCCACAAAAATTTGATAATAACCAGAAAATCCATCCAAGAAATAGTAAAAGGAATTACCAGCTACTTTTACTAGTATCTGATCTAGGAAGGGTAACGGAAAGTGGTCTTTTCAGCTAACCGAATTCAATTTACTATAATCAATGCACATTCTCCAACCCGTACTTTCCTAGAGGGGATCAATTATCCATTAGCATTTTCAATGACAGTCAAACTAGAATTTTTTGGAACTACCTGTGTTGGGTTTACCCATTTACTATCGAAGATCGAATAGATGATGTCAATAGATGACAATTTTAGCACTTTGGTCTTTACCACCTCTTTCATGGTTGGATTTAGCCTCCATTGTGCATCTCGAACTGGTTTAGCATCTTCATCAAGGAAGATGTTATTAGTGCAAATCGAGGGGTTGATACCCTTGATGTTTGCAATGGTCCATCCTATCGCTCCGCGATGCTCCCTTAGTACCCGCAATAGCTTAGTTTCCTATTCAATAGTAAGGTAAGAAGAAAATACCACAGGGAATGTGCCATCTACTAGACCCAAGAAAGCATATTTCAACTTTTTAGGCAATGGTTTCAGTTCAAGTGTTGGAGTTTCTTCTTATGACGACTTCATAATTTTTGGCAGATCAATGGCCACAAATGTAGGCTTACACCAACTACTTGTGTAACTTGCATCCAACACGTGAGGTGTACGATCTATCTCTGGAATCTGCCCCTTTGATCCTGGAAATTTTTCATCAAATTCCTCAAGCTGTGCATAAGAGTCATTTTCAAACGCGTCATCAACATCAAGTACTGACCGTAGCTCTAAAATATCCAAATTATCTATTACATTGACTGCATGTGTGTCTGTGTCATCGCACCCACTTGCAATCCTGTGAGCATTGAACACGTTCATTTCCAATGTCATGTTCCCAAATGTGAGCTTAAGTACTCCGCTTCGACAATTAATCAGGGCATTAGAAGTAGCAAGGAATGGTCGCCCAAGAATGACAGGACCCTGATATGTGGTGGAAATAGGCTGTTGCATATCCAGAACAACAAAATTCACAGGGTAGTAAAATTTGTCAACCTGAACTAATACATCCTCAACAACGCCTCGCGAAGCTTTGACAGATCTGTCTGCTAATTGCAGCATCATAGTAGTTCTCTTCAGCTCACCTAAACCCAGTTGTTCATATATCGAAAACAGGAGCAAGTTCACACTACTCCCCAGATCAAGTAGAGCTCTCCCGATGCGAGATTCACTAATCATGATCAAAATGGGTGGAGAACCAGGGTCTCTAAGTTTCCGCAGAGTCTGACTTAATATCAACGTGCTAACCTGTTCAGTTAAGAAAGCCTTTTTCTTCACGGTCAATTTCCTTTTTATTGTATATAGGTCTTTCAAAAATTTTGCATATGCAGGGATTTGTTGTATGACCTCTAGAAGTGGAATATTGATCTTCACCTATTTGAATATTTCTTGGATCTCCATGTGATAGTTATTCTTTTGACTAGATGTCAACCGCTGAGGATACGGTACCACAAGTTGACACTCCTTAACCGACTCATCCTCCTTAATATCTAACTTTGTTAAACTTGAGCTGACATCACCTAATTTTTATTTTCCCTCATTGGTCTCATATGTCACCTCAGGTTTTGGCGCAACTTGTTGTTGATCAGTGGGCATTTCAGGATGGGCAACTTCTTTTCCGCTTCGTAAGGTAATAATGGCCTTAGCTGACTCAAAAGCACCCCCTGAAACATTGTGCACCGGTTGCTATTGCTGTCCATATACCTGGGGATTCGGCTGAGGCTGTGCAGGGAATTTCCCTTTATCTATGGTGTTCAGGTGTATACTTATCTTAGTCATGACATTTTCAATTCTCCGTTGGTCGTAACCTGAAGCTGCATGAATTGTTAGAGCATGTTTGCCATCTATGCCATGGTATCATCAAGAGATTTCTTTGCTGGAATAGGAGCTAGAGTTGGTTGGAATTTCGGTGGTGCGTAGCTCTGAGAAATCTCTTACGGCTAATAGTACGGTTGAGGAGCTAGAACTGGATGATATGTCAGTTGTGAAGGCGGTGCATAAGGTTGTGGAACTTGCTGATACTGCAAGGATGATAGACCGGGCTGATCATTTCTCCATGAGAGGTTTGGATGATTCCACCATCTTGGGTTATAAGTGTTCGAGAGCGGTTGATTCTGTGTTTTGTTGGCCTAATTTGCTTATGGCACCCGATCAAATCTATTCTCTTGCCATACTGGTAGGAATTGATAGTCCTGAGGTCTGTGGTCTGAGGTTTCACAGGTAGAGCAATCCTAAAATTTAACTTTTTCTGATTCCATAACCTCCAATTTCTTAGACAACGTAGCAATAAGAGTCTGTAAGCTAGTTTCCTATTTGACCTCGTATCTGCCTCCACCATTGATCGCTTGGAGAGGTTGTGCTACTATCGATGCCTGTTCATGATGTGTGTTCCATTGTTGGGCACTCTTAGCTAAATAGTCGAAGAATGATAAAGCCTCATATGGTTCTTTGCGTAAGAACTCCTCGTTGCACATAGTCTGAACAAATTTTGTACATATAGGGGTTAGAGTAGTATAAAATTAATTCACTAACCTCCAAGATTCGAATTCGTGGTGTGGACATATGTTCATTAGGTCCTTAAATCTCTCCCAGCAGGCCTAGAATGTCTCGTCATCTTTTTGCATGAATTGACTGATCTACTCCTACAGGTATTGAGTTCTTTGAAAAAGAAAGAACTTATGTAAGAACTCACGCTGCATTTCAGATAAGTTAGTAATAGAGTTAGGTTGTAGAGAATTAAACCATATTTTTTCCTTATCTTTCAAAGAAAAAGGGAAACAAGAGAAATTTGATATATTCATAAGTTCCAACCCTATTAATGAAAGAGGTGCAGACCAACTCAAAATCTATCAAGTGTTGGTATGGACTCTCAGAATCCATCCCATGAAAATGTGATATCATAGATAACATGCCATGCTTAAGAATGAAGTTCAGTGCATCTCGTGGCGACACAATGCATGAAGGTGTAGATATGCATGTGGGCTCTAGAAAATCCTGAAGTGTACATTGTGCAGGTGCAGCCATGACTTCCTTAAAGAATTGGTCAAACAAATTGTTCAAATCAATTTCAGAATCACTCTTAAAACTAACAGGAGAACACTTAGATTCTTTGCTTTGTGTATCCTTACTGGTGCTAGGTGAAATTTTAAACAGTCTATTCAAATTATCTTAAACCCAGGGCATCAAACATCAATGCAGGCAATGGAAATCCACTAACACAACAGCAAACAAGCATGATTAATTTTTTTTTTCAAAATTTTCAATTTATCTTTTCAATTTTTTATTTTTTTATTTTTTTATTTTGTTTATCTTTTTATTTAATGAAAAATCATAAATAATTGGAAAAACACAAAATTTGAAATTAAAACTGGCACTCACCGGCAATGACGGCAAAAACTTGACTCACTCTAAAAATGAGCACCTTGGAAGCTATCCTAAGTATAGGAGTTCTATCGTGAAATATTCAGCTCAAAGGCCAGATCGTCTCCTCAGGGAATGCGTTTTAATATCAAATTTTATGATTTTCCAATTGAAAAATAAAAGGTTATTGAACTCAGTTAAAATTTGGGATTTTCAAGGTTGTTTCAGATTTACTTTTGACAAATTAAATGAACACACAATTTAAATCCTAATCCTAGCATGCACTGAATTAAATAAGAAGAGCGGAAAACCTATGTCTAATAAGCAAAACATCGAAACATGTTTTAAACTTTGGGATAGAAAAGACGGTAACTTTAACACGTAATTAAAACACGCAATAAAGAAACTCACACAAACACAAACGCAAATGATAAAAACCGAACTTTTAACAAAATTCAAGAACTTGGACCCAAAATCAAAATTTAAAGGCAACCAAGAATTTGAACAAAAATTTAACGCCTTAACAACTTAAACAATAACCAAACACGATAAAAATACAAACTTTAATAAGATGGACCCCAAACTAAATCAAGCTTCAATCAAAAATTAAATCTTAAGAAAGAAAGACAACTAATTTAATTTCTAAAATAATAAAAAAAAAATTTATGTTTGTATTTTATTCCTTTATTTTTTTTGGAATCAAACCAGACTTAACGGTAGTAATTAAATTTTGAACTGCTAATTAAATCTACCACTAAAACTGCTTGAGAAAATAAATAAATAAATACTGCAATAAATATAAAACACCTTAAATAATATTTAAAATTTAAACTTTTAAATAAACCTCAAAACAAAACATTAACAATATTAAAGTAAAATAAATAAATAAATAAAAAGAAGATGTGGTAAGAGAGAGAGAGAGTCTTGAGCTGGTGGCAGCTATAGTGGTGGCCTGGGTTCCTCACACGTGGCTGGTTGTCCTCACGGGTGCTGCTGGTTGTAGGAGGAGACTCTCGGCTGTGGGTGGTGGTTGGAGAGTTGCAGCACTTTGAAGTAGGCAGCAGTAGGCTTCGGGGGGAATCAGCAGCAGCAACGAATGGAGACAGCCGGCTAGAGGAATTATGGCCTCGGCTGGCAGCAGGTCTGACTGAGAGTCTCGGTGACTGGAGGGAAGCTCATAGTAGTAGAGAGTCTCTTGGTTTGATGGAGTAGCAGTGGCTTAGGGGGGTTGGCCAAGGCTGTGGCTGAGGCTGAGGCTGCAGCAGCTGTAGAGAGAGAGAGAGCCGAGGGAGGGGAGGAGCGAGAGTTCTGGTTGGAAGCGAGAAAAGGAGGAGAAGGTGTTATAGGAGGCAAAGGAAAGAGAAGGAGAGAGTAAGAGAGAGCAAGGTGAAGCTGAGAGAGAGACTGAGGGAGAGAAAAGGAGAGAATGAGAGGGTTAGAGAAGGAAGGGTAGAGATTGAGAGAGAGGGAGAGAAGGGAAGAAGGTTCTCGGGGTTGCTCTCTGTTTCACAAGGAGGAAAAAGAAAATATAAAAGGGAGGGGGGGGGGGTGGCTGCCCTATGACCCGCGAGACCCATGAAAGCCATCCGACTCGATTGCATGGCCGGGTCACATCCATGTCTCCTATTATTTTTATTTTTTATTTTTTTCTTCTTCCTTTTATTTTACTGTGATCTCAAGAGGGGTTTGAATTGGTTTTTTTAAAATTTAATCCCTAGGTAAATACCCTAGCAACAGTATATTCATAACCCTGTGGTAAATCTAGTGCAAGTAATTTAAATATATCCCAAAAATTAAATAAAGCAATTTAATTAAGCTACAATGCACCATAAAGCAATAAAATAAGAATGACACGTAGAAATGTTATCGAGGTTCGGCCAATTGCCTATGTCCCCACCTTGGCTAACAAGCACAAGGATTACCACTATAATTGCTCACTTAAACAGGTGGAGTGGCACCTAAACAAACCAGGTCAATTAGCACAGGGCTGACCTCAACCTTTACAACCAATCCTTATTGAGCTGGATTACCGCCCCCTCAGGCCACGCCTAGAAACACTCAGATTTTACAATCATAGAATATTGGTACAGTGATTGTGCTTTCATGTAAAGCAAATATGTACCCAGATATGCTTAGTCACATACACCAAAAAATGATTTAATATGTAAGCTCAATGTGGTTCAATATATCAACTCTCAATATGTTTTCGATCAGTATAATCAGTGCGTGAGAGTGCAAAACAGTATGTTCTTTGTTTCACAAGATATTCAATCAATGTGCTCAAACAAAGATATCAATCAAGTCTCAAATATACCAATCAGCAGGATGTCTCAATCATGTACATATCAAATAATGTATATGCGTGGTTTGCAAAAGATATTTAATCTTTGTATTCAGCAAATGATATGTAAGTTAATGAATATTGCAACAAAGATCAATATCATATAAACAAATATCTTTTCAAAGGTATGTCAAGCTAAATTACTCAAGATATTTGAAAATGTTTTGAAAGAGTTTTTGCAATCAAAAAATAAATACAAACTTCACAAGATATTGTAACGAATATGCAATGCTCAGAAGTTTAATACAATTCTTCTTAGGAGAGACTTATTAACAAAGTCCCCTAAGAACACTTAAGTTTGGCTCTTAAGAAAATTGTATCAACCAAACAAAACAAGGAGAGCAAACCTTTCCAAACAATCACTCAAAACAACTTACAAAGAGTTTAGGCACTAGTGGAAGGTAAGTACAAGTGAATGGAGTGTGAAAATGAGTAGTAGAAATTTTCAGCTTGAGAGGGAATTTTTTAATCAAGTTTGCTAATCTCGTTCCTAATCATTCCAAATGAAGGGGTATATATAGACTTCCCCTGATTTATAACCGTTAGGGACATGGTTGAAATTATTAGAAAAGATTTATTGATTTTTTAATTATTTTAAACCTGTTTTACTGAGTTAACCATGGTAAAAAATATGTCCAACCTGAGAGCACCGGTCGACCAGGACAAGCTTAGTCGACCCAAGTTCTTGGGGTTCGTTCAACCTAGCCACAAAATGAACTGTCAGTTTGGTTGACTGGACATGTATGTCCGAGGCGATTTTTCTGTATGTCCGAGGTTCGGTCGACCAGGGTCATTTGGAACCATACTGGTCTATCGACTAGAGCATTGGGTTCCCATACATGGGAACTCGGTCAACCAGGTTGGTGGTATACAATTTTCGCTTGGTCGATCGGGGCCAAATGAACTACACAATTTGGTCGACTGGGTTGTGGTCAATTGGTTGACCCGGTCTAGGGTCGGTCGATAGGGACAAAATAAAAATGAAGGGCCGGTTGACCAAAGGTGCACATTTTGTGCTATTCGGTCCTATTTAATGCAACAAACACCTTATTCAAAGGTCTAACACATACATGTGCAATAATGAGTGTCCTAGGGTTGTTTGTAAGTCCTGTTTCATTTAGTTTTAGTTTGAGCTTACGTATTAGACCATGCACGTCATGTGTGTGAGATTATTACAAACCAAAAGCCCTAATTACTTTTATAGACCCTTAACATGAATGAGATATATTACAATATAAAATAATTGGGTCTTTAATCTTCACTTTCTCTACGTGCTTCTTGATTTGTCAATTTAAGTTCTTGTATATAGCCTCAAACACTCATTAGATATAATGAGTATTTGTCATTATCAAAATCGAGCATGACCTATAAGGTCAACATTCTCCCCCTTTTTGATGATGACAAATACAACAAGCAAAAATATGGGTATAAGCCGAAGAAGGCTCCCCCTATCAATATGCATCCACTTATTTTAGTACTATTATTTTACCCAATTACAATTATTTTTGCCTCTTTCCATCTCCCCCTTTTGGAAATAGCAAAAAAGGGCTATAAGAGTTAATTACTCTAGGCAATGGGTAAGTATTACATTTATACATTAGAAGTTGTGGAAAGATTTTGAAGAAATTTCGACAGAGTACCATTTGAGAATTGGACTTTCCAAAACAAATCCTGTATAAATAGTAACATGTTTGAGTTTATATATCCTACTAGTTTATCCGCAACTACTCAAACAGTTTCAGTATGATCAAACAATAAGACATAAAGCTCAATATGATCATATTGTAGATATAAGAGTCATACACACAAGAAATAGTCAAAATTCATCAAGTCTAATCCACAAAGACATATTAACAATAATATAAGTTGTGAAGACTTTTAAATTTAAATTTAACTTGAGAGCTCCCTCTAAATTTATGCAAACTATGAAACATCTAAGAAGCCTCTCTACTATGCATTAGACCTAACTCATGTCTAGTTTGTATGAACCTATCCTCGGGAAATGGTTTAGTGAATATGTTCGCCCACTGTTCATTTGTGCATACAACCTCAAGAGCCACATCTCCTTTTTGCACATGATCACGAAGAAAATGATGTCTAATCTCAATGTGTTTAGTTTGTGAATGTGAGATAGGATTTTAAGAGATGTTGATTGCACTAGTATTGTCACATTTAATTGGAATTGTATCATAGTGCAATCCATAATCCATAAGTTATTGTTTCATATAAAGAGTTTGGGCAACACAATTTCTAGCCGCAATATATTCTGCTTTGGCTGTGGATAAGGCAACTGAGTTTTCTTTCTTGGAGAACCAAGAAAGAAGAGATTGTCCTAAGTAGTGACAAGTGTCGCTGGTACTTTTTCTATCAACTTTACTACCGGCAAAATCAGTATCAGTATAACACATAATCTCAAAGGTAGTATGCTTAGGGTACCATAAGCCTAACTCTATAGTCCCAACTAAATACCTAATGATTCCTTTAACTACTTCTAGATGGGATTCTTTAGGGGATGCCTGAAACCTAGCACACATACACACACCAAACATAATGCCAGGCCTACTAGCAGTGAGATATAGGAGACTCCCAATCATGCCATGATACAATATTACGTGAACAGAGATTCCTTGCTCATCTTTATAAAGCTTAATGGAAGAGTTCATAGGTGTGCCAAGTATTTTACAATCTTCCATATTAAATTTCTTTAGCAAGTCCCTGATATATTTAGATTGACATATAAAAGTTCCATGATTAACTTGTTTAATTTGTAGCCTTAAGAAGAAACTAAGTTCACCTATTATGCTCATTTCAAATTCACTTTGCATGCACTTGGCAAACTCATTACACAACTCATCATTAGTTGCTCCAAAAGTGATATTGTCCACATAAATTTGAACAAGGAGCATATAATCATTTTTGGATTGTATTAAGAGTGTAGTGTCAATTTGGCCACAGGTAAACCCATTTTCTAGTAGAAAATCATTAAACCTCTCATACCAAGCTCTAGGAGTTTGTTTCAATCCATACAAGGCCTTAGACAACCGATAAATATGATATGGATATGATTTTCAAAACCTGGTGGTTGTTCTACATATACTTTTTCATTAATATAGCTATTTAAAAAAGTGTTTTTAACATCCATTTGAAACAATTTAAAAATTTTAAAAGTGGCATAAGAAAGTAGCATATGAATAGATTCTAATCTAGCAACAAGAGCATATGTTTCATCAAAGTCAATCCCTTCCTTCTGATTATATCTTCGGGCTACTAGTCTAGCCTTATTCCTAGTTACTACCCCATTCTCATATTTCTTGTTTCTATATACCCATTTAGTTCCAATAATTGTGTGATCATTAGGCCTAGGAACTAGAGTCCACACTTTGCTTCTTTCAAATTGGTTAAGTTCTCCTCGCATGGATATTACCCAAGATTCATCCTCTATGTATTCTTTGATATTTTTAGGTTCTTCCTGGGATAAAAAAGCAAAATGATTTACTAGATTTCTCAAGGAGGATCTTGTGGCTACACCATGGGACGGTACACCTATGATTTGATCTATAGGATGATTTCTAACAAATTTCCAATCTCTAGGCAACTCCTGATTTTCATTTTCATCATCTTCAGATGATTTTTCATTTACTTCTTGGTTTTCACTTGCATTGTTTTCAATAAATAATTTTTGTAAGCATTTTCTAATATCAATATCATCTTCATCATCTTTATTAGAAAATGGATTAGATTCATCAAACACAATGTGAATAGATTCAATGACAATCAATGTTCTTTTATTGAAAACCCTATGTGCTTCACTATTAAGTGCATAACATTGGAAAATGTCTTCATCAAATTTAGAGTCAAATTTTCCTAAGTTTTCATTATCCTTAAGCACAAAGCATTTACAGCCAAACACATGAAAATAGGAAATATTAGTTTTTTGGTTGCTACACAATTCATAAGGGTTTTATTTATTGACGGTCTAATTAACACCCTATTCATAACATAGCATGCAGTATTTATGGCCTTGACCCAAAAATATTTAGGTAATTTATGTTCATTCAGTATAGTTCTACCCATCTCTTGCAGTGACCTATTCTTTCTTTCTACCACTCCGTTTTGTTAAGGTGTCCTAGGTGCAAAGAAGTTGTGTCATATGCCTTCTAAGTCACAATATTTTTCTATGTTCTCAATTTTTAATTTCGTGCCTCTATCACCTCTTATATGAGTTATCTTATATCCTTTTTCATTCAGAATTCCCCTACAAAACTCGGTAAATTGTTCACATGATTCTTTTTTGTGTGCAAGAAATAACACCCATGTGAATCTTGAAAAGTCATCCACAATTACAAAAGCATATGATTTACCATTAAGACTTTGCACAGAATTAGGACCAAACAAATCTAAATGAAGCATCTCAAGTGGTCTAGTGGTAGATACGAATTTCTTTTTCTTAAAACTAGATTTAGTCTGCTTACCCATTTGTGCATCACAAATTTTATCTTTTACAAATGACATTTTAAGCAAGCCTTTTACTAGTTCTTTTCGAACAAGTTTTGACAATAAATTCATGCTTGCGTGTCCTAAGCGCCTATGCCATAACCAACTAGCTTCATTTACAGCAGAAAAGCATGTTACTTGTTGTGAAGTTAAATTATCAAGAGAAGTAATATAAACATTTTCATGGCGATCGGCAGTAAAAAGCACTTTGTGATCTGATTTGTTTTCTACTATGTATTTATCATTTTCAAAAGATACTTTATATCCTATGTCACACAGCTGCCTTATGCTTAGTAGATTATTTTCAGTCCATCAATCAGTAAAACATTGTTAATAGTAAGGGAGGAATCCTTACCAACCTTACCTACGCCGATGATGCATCCTTTTACATTGTTGCCAAATGTTACATAGCCTCCATCATTGGCAACGATTGAAGTGAATTTTCCTTTGTCACCGGTTATGTGCTATGAGCACCCACTATCCAAGTACCACCTGTCCTTGGAGGAGGACGATCTTAGGTAAACCTATGAAATAAGCTAAGTAACTGATGCTGGTCCCTAAATTTTGTTGGGTACACGGGGGTTAGTAACCGGATCTCCGTTCACTACCCATACTTTCCTAATTCTAGCACGCATATTCCTAAGTAGACAATCAAATTGAATGTAACCAATTTGTTTACATTTAAAACATATTATTCTACACTTATGATCTTTAGGAGGAATATGAGACTTCGACTCACAAGTAAAATGTCCTAAGTAAAGATTATGTCGTCTGACATTTTCAATACCATTAAAACCAAGACCTTCTTTACTTAAGGAGTTTATTTGGGCACCAAGTAATGTTTAAAAATTGTGTTTGCCCTCTTTGAATTTAAAAATGATTTTGGAGTTATCCTCCAATTTCCTCTCAAGCTCAACAATTGTAGCATCTTTTTCTTTTAAAATGGAAGCATGAGAGGTTTTTGTAATATCAAACAATTTTGAACAATTTTCACATTTCTTTTTCAAATCATTATTTTCTTTGGTCGTTTTTCTTAACAATTTAGATACACAAATATATTCAAACTGTAACTCTCTAAATGTAGGCATGTAATCAAAATCACAATCATCAGATAAATAATATGAAGATAATGAACTAGAAGACGATACCTCATCATTGTGTGTCATCAAGCACATATTAGCGACCTCTGAGTCACTGTGGTCTGATTCTGAGTTGATGCTGCTAAGTTTGTCCCATGATGTCCTAGCCTTCATGGCTTTCTTCTTTTTCTTAGCCTCGTTTTTCAGCAGTGGGCAGTTTGGTTTGATGTGCCTGACCTTGTTGCAGTTATAGCATGTAGGAGCATTTAATTTTTCTCTTCTTTTTCTAGACTCTCTCTTCTCAATAGTAGACTCCCTATATTTTTTTATACAGTTTCCTGTTCTTCCTGAAGAATCTGCTAAATTTTCTGGTAAACATGGCCAATTCATCATCAGTGTCAAATTCACTGCACTCACTCAATGTGTTAGTTGAAGCTTTCAATGCAGTCACTTTCTTAGCCTTATTATGATCATTAAGTCACTTATTTATGGTTAATTCATAAGTGATCAGGGAAAGTATCAATTCATCTAGATTCATGACCTTCAGGTCTCTACCCTCAACAATAGTTGTAGCCTTGGCTTCCCAAACCGGAGGTAAGCCTCTAAGGATTTTCCTGATCATCTTTTATGTGGGATAGATCTTTTCTAATGCATGAAGTGAGTTTATGATGTGTGTGAATCTAGTGTACATGCTCTGAATAGACTCATTTACATTCATAGTAAATGCCTCATACTCACTAGTCAACATATCTATCCTACTGTCCTTCACATCTCTAGTATCCTCATATGTGACCTCTAACTTATCCCATGTTTATTTTGCAATAGAACATGTCATAATTCTATTAAATTCATTTACATCAAGACTATAGTACAAAATATTCATAAAAGTGGCATTTAGGCTAACAACTTTCATATCATCATCATCATACTCATCCTCAGTCTTAGGAACCCTAGCTGCACCCTCAGTTTTCATAGGAACATAATTTCCCTTAGAGACAATCCTCCTTACCTTCCAATCAGTATTCTGAAGGTAGATGTGCATCCTTTGTTTCTAGAAGGTGTAATTAGCAGCAATGAAAATAGGAGGTCATGTGGAAGATGGTCCCTCAGGGAAAGGGGTCACGGAACTATGAGTCATATGTGATCTTTTTCAAAATAACAGTTAGTCTATGCTACGTGGCTCTAATACCAATTGTTAGCTTTACCGTGATCCCAATAGGGGGGATGAATTGGTATTTTTGAAACTTAATCCCTAGGTAAATATCCTAGTAACAGTATATTCACAACTCTATGGTCAATCTAGTGCAAGTAATGTAAATATATACCAAAAATTAAATAAGGAAATTTAATTAAGCTACCATGCACCATAAAGTAGTAAAATAAGAATAACACACAGAAATGTTATCGAGGTTTGGCCAATTGCCTATGTCCCTGCATTGGCTAACATGCACAAGGATTACCACTATAATTGCTAATTTAAATGGGTGGAGTGGCACCTAGACAAACCAGGTCAACTAGCACAGGACTGACCTCAAACTTTACAACCAATCCTTATTGGGCTGGATTACTGCCCTCTCTAGCCATGCCTAAAAATACTAAGATTTTACAATCAAAGATATTGATACAGTGATTGTGCTTTCGTGTAAAGCAGATATGTACATAGATACGCTCATCACATACACCACAAAATGATTTAACATCTAAGCTCAATGTGGTTCAATATATCAACTCTCAAATATGTTTGCTATCAATGTAATCAGTGCATGAGAGTGCAAACTAGTATGTTCTTTGTTTCACAAGATATTCAATCAACGTTCTTAAACAAAGATATCAATCAAGTCTCAAATATACCAATCAGCAGGATGTCTCATTCATGTAAATATCAAATAATGTATATGCTTGGTTTGCAAAAGATATTTAACCTTTGTATTCAGCAAATGATATGTAAGTCAATGAATATTGCAATAAAGATCAAAATCACATAAACAAATATCTTTTCAAAGGTATGTCAAGATAAATTACTAAAAATATTTGAAAATTTTTTTAAAGAGTTTTTAGAATCTAAAAACAAATACAAACTTCCCAAGATATTGCAACGAATATGCAATACTCAAAAGTTTAATACAAGTCTTCTTAGGAGAAACTTATTAACAAAGTCCCCTATGAACACTTAAGTTTGACTCTCAAGAAAATCATATCAACCAAACAAAACAAGGAGAGCAAACCTTTCCAAACAATCACTTAAAGCAACTTAGGAAGAGTTTAGGCACTGGTGGAAGGTAAGTACGAGTGAATGGAGTGTGAAAATGAGTAGTAGAAATTTTGAGCTTGAGAGAGAATTTTTTAATCAAGTTTGCTAATCTCGTTCCTAATCATTCCAAATGAAGGGGTATATATAAACTTCCTCTGATTTATAACCGTTAGGGACATGGTTCGAATTATTAGAAAATATTTAATGACTTTTTAATTATTTTAAACCTGTTTTACCAAGTTAACCACGGTAAAAAATAAGTCCAACCCGAGAGCACCAGTCGACCAGAACAAGTTCGGTCGACCCAAATTCTTGGGGTTCGGTCGATCGGGCCAAAAATGATCTGTTGGTTCCGTCGACCGATCATGAATGTCCGAGGTGATTTTTCTGTATGCCCGAGGTTCGGTCGACCAGGGTCATTTTAAACCATACTAGTTGGTTGACCAGAGCATTGGGTTCTCACACGTGGGAAATTAGTCGACCAAGTTGGTGGTATACAATTTTCACTCGATTGACCACGAAGTCAAAATGTTGACTTCCTAGGAGGCTCAGTCGACCGGGGCCAAATGAACTACACAGTTCGGTCGATCGGGCAGTGGTCAACCGATTGACTCGGTCCAGGATCGGTCGATAGGGGGCAAAATAAACATGAAGGGCTTGTCAACCGAAGGTGCGCATTTTGTGCAATTCGGCTCCGTTTCATGCAACAAACACCCTATTCAAAGGTCTAACACATACATGTGCAATAGTGAGTGTCCTAGGATTGTTTGTAGGTCCTATTTCATTTAGTTTTTGTTTGAGCTTACGTATTAGACCATGCACGTGATGTGTGTGAGATTATTACAAACCAATAGCCCTAATTACTATTACAGACCCTTCACATGAATGAGATATATTACAATATAAAATAATTAGGTCCTCAATCTTCACTTTCTCTATGTGCATCTTGATCTGTCAATTTAAGTTCCTGCACATAGCCTCAAACACTCATTAGATATAATGAGTATTTGTTATTATCAAAACCGGGTGTGACCTATATGGTCAACAAGCCCATTTCTCTTGAATCTCAAAACATGGAAGTTGTAGATAATCTTCTCATTTTTCCAAAATTTCGAATCATCTCGATCGGAGCTCGATGAAAAAGTTATGCACGAATTACGAATCGATGCTGGTTTTAGCTCTTAAAAATTTTCTTGCTTTTAAAAAATGCCAAAAATTCATAAATTGCTTAATAAAGCCCAATTATTATAAATAGGAAACCTTATTAAAATATTGAGAGTAATTAGGCATTTAGTTAAAAATATAAGCCCTAGTGCTTATATTAGAATGCCTAATTACGTAGTTTAAGTGTGTAATCACCGAGTCGATGATTTTAGGAAAATTATGGCAAACCATTGATGTTTTTTGTTTTTGAGTAGAAGGACTAGAACTTGAGATGTTAGTTGATTGGATAGGTCATAATTTCTATGGATTCAGGGTTTGGTCCTTAAAATGACTAAGGGTACATGAGAAAGAGGATAGTGAGGGTATTTGGGCCAAGCCGTTGGCTGTTCTATGTGATAGGTACAAATCGTTGATGGTTTTGTGATTGAGTTGTGTGTTAAGGCTTACCTTGAGAATGTGGATGTTAAACTATTTTCTTAGTTTGATAATTGTGTCAGTTACGTTAAGGTATTCAAATTTTAAGATTGTTTTCTATCTAAATTTCAGGATGGACCCTGGGAATAACGATGCAAATGTTGGGAGTAGTGGTAACATGGGGGCTTCTAGCAGGGATGGTAGTGATTTAGAATTAGTAATGCATAGTGTTGTGCATAAATTCATGACGGAAATCACACAGAACTTTAGGGTACAAGGTTTCCCACCTGCTGATCAGGGCTACACCATAGAGCAGTTTACTCGGATAAATCCCCCTGCTTTCTCAGGAAGTGTCAACCCAATTATTGTAGAGACTTGGGTATGGGAGGTTAAGAAGATGCTCACAGTGCTACAATGCACTAATGCAAAGAAAGTTCGTTGTGCTATATTCAAATTGACGGGTGAGGCCGAGTGATGGTGGTTAGCGGTGAAACTCTTGGAGGAACAGAGGCTAGTACCCGTAGCATTGACTTGGGGCCACTTTAAAGAGATTTTCTTTGACCGATACTTTCCCGCATCCATCAGGGATGCTAAGATGGTGGAGTTTCTGAATCTAACTCAAGATCTGACAGTGCCACAGTATGCCGCCAAGTTCATGGAGCTGTCTCGTTTCTTCACATATATGATTCTGGATATATTTAGAAAGGTGCAGAGGTTTGAGAGGTGCTAAGATAGGAAATATATGAGCAGGTGGGAGTTTTTCAGGTGTGGAATTTCTCAGAACTAGTGGATAAAGCCACTGATGCAGAGGCAAGTCTGCAGAGGGGCACGAAAGTATAGAGATAGGGGAAAAGGTCTGTGCCTCTTGATTTCCAAGCTGATACAAATTATAGTTCGTGCAAAATAAATGAAAATAATATGGGTTATAGATCTAAGATAGGGAATCGAGCAGGGCAGGGTAATCCATTACGCCCTCTTTGTCCAAGGTGTAAAAGGAGACATTCAAGGGAATGTTGGGTTGGGACGAATGTATGTTATCTGTGTGGTCAACCCAGCCGCATTGCATGAGACTGTTATGTGCAGCCAATCTAGGAAATTCTTATTAGGAAATTTCAAGGAGATAGTCAAGCATCTTGAGATGGCCATCAGAGGAACACTACCCCGGCTCAGGTGTATTATCTTACACTGGGAGAAGCAGAAAATACAAATGACGTGGTGACAGGTAATATTTTAATATTTTTGTCAAATGAAGTTGTTGTATTATTTGATTTCGGGGCAACACACTCATCTATATCTCAGGAATATGTCGAATTGTGTGTGACAGAGCTCAGTTTTTAAATATAGATTTATTTGTGATCACACCGACGAGAACTGTGGTAGCTTATAGAAGGGTCTCAAGGATTATCTAGTTATTATTCCAGGGAGGATGCTACCTACTAATCTAATGGTTTTTAATATGCATGGATTTGACATGATTTTGGGGAGGAACTGGCTAACTTTCAGTTATGCTAGTATTGACTGTTATAAGAAGAAAGTGGTGTTCAGACCACCAAGGGACTAGTACAAGTTTGTTTGGTCATGCATGCGCGCCTTACCACAAATGTTGTCAGCTAATCAAGCGAGAAGGTTGCCTCTAGAGAGATGCTAGGGGTACCTAACTCATGTGGAGGAAGTGTTAGGAGGAGGAATTAAAGTTGGAAGATAACCCGACATCAATCTCTAAGACTCCAATAAAATTGGAAAGATTTAAAGGATCAGATATAAGATTCAATGTGTAAAGAATTCATCTGACTCAGAATGTCACCATGGGGAGCATTGGTTTTTTTCTTTGTTAAAAGAAATATGGGTAGTTGAGGATGTATATACATTTATAAGTAAGGTGACAGTTAAGAACAAGTACCCACTACTCCATTCAGATGATTTGTTTAACCAACTTCTAGAACACAAGTCTTCTTTTTAAAAAAAAAAAAAAATCAAACTTCAAATAGGGTACCAAAACGTGAAGATCAAGACAAGAGAATATTCAGTTGACCCGAGTAGATAGAGGCGGTAATGGATTGGACGAAACTGAAGAAGTTCATGAGATTAGAAAATTCTTGGCTTTGATAGGATATTATTGCCAAATCATGGAAGGGTTTTCTAAGTTATTAGGTTCATCGATAAGTTAACAAGGAAGAATGTGAAGTATGAATAGACAAATGAATGTGAACAAAATTTCTAGGATTTAAAGCAACGATTCATCATTGTGCCAATACTAACAATTCTTTCAAGGGGAAATAATTTTGTGATTTATAGTGATGCAGTTTAGAAAAGAGCTTGGATGTGTTTTGACGCAATAGGAGAAGGTGGTAGCATAAGCTTCTCTGCTACTCAAGGAGTACAAGTAGAGTTTTTCTATACATGTTTTCTATTTGGTAGTAATGGTATATGTGTTGAAATTTAGAGGCACTAATTGTATAATGTTAAGTGCGAAATTTTTATGGACCACAAAAGTGTTAAGTGCTTCTTCGCATAGTAGGAGTTGAATGTGAGATAGAGGAAATAACTTGAATTAATAAAATACTATGTGTACTTGATACCGTTGAGATTAAAAGAACCATTCTGGATGAGGCATATCGTTCTCTTTATTCAGTGCATCCAGGAAGCACCAAAATGTATCGAGACTTGCAGGAATTTTTCTGGTGGAATAATATAAAGAAAGAAATTACCTGATACGTAGAGCAATGTTTAATATGTAGGTAGGGGAATAATATAAAGAAAGAAATTGCTTGAAGCGTGATGGGTGCACATCATCATGGATTTTGTAATGGAGTTACCCCAGTATTTCACCCCTAGAATGATGAACTGATAGAGAAAATAATCCAGATACTAGAAAATATGTTACATACTTGAGTGTTGGATTTCGAGGAAGACTAGATTCAGTACCTATCGTTAGCAGAGTTCGCCGATAATAAGAACTATCACACTAGTATCGAATGGCATTGGATGAAGCAGTATATACCGGAGGTACCCACAGTTATTTAACGCAGGTCAATGCTAGTCAGGTAACCGTGGCGGTTTAGTTGGTTGCTTGGTTAGTCTATATATAGACTTGCTTAGTATTGATCAACAAATTTCAAGGACGAAATTTTTATAAGAAGGGGAGAATGTAATGACCCAAAAAATATTTAGGTGAACCTAGCCTAAAGGATTTCAATCCTTCAAGAAAGTCATTACAGAGACAAAATTTTGTTTCTCTCTAGCTTTCTTCTCTCTCTCTTTCTCTCTCTCTCCGCAATTTCTCGACGAATTCTCGGTTGATTGAAGAATGGAAAATACCCTTGGGTTTCGTTCTCAGCCACCAACATTTTAACCGAAGTGGATTTGTGATCAGGGCGTCATAGAAACCACTTTTGGGATAAGGTAAACCCACTCTCTCTCTTCAATTTCTCCCTAATATTAAGCCAAATTGACAATCGAACACCACCATAGGGTTTCGGCTTCGATCCTCGTCAATTTAATTGGAGCGGATTTTTGATTTGGGGATCCTAGGCACCACTTCAAGGCTAAGGTTAGAAGTACAAATTATGTTTGATATTTTATAAATTCACCCGATTAAATCATGGTATATAATTACTGGAATATTGTATATGGATTTCTGAGTAATTTTACGGGTATGAAAATTACGGTTTATTTATTAAATTTTAATATTTGATTATATTAGATTTTGAAAATATTCCTGGGATTAAATTAAAGTTCGTGATTGGATTATATTAGATTTTTGGAAATATTCTTGGGATTAAATTAAAGTGTAGGGATTTGATTAAATATATTTTTTGGGGAATATTTTGAAACTAGGTTAAATTACATGGATTTGATCATATTGATGTTTTAAATATGTTAGAAATTAAATTTAAATATGGAAGGTGGATCATACTCGCATTTTCTTTAGAATTTAATCGATTAATGAGAGCCTGTGAGCCTAGGGATGTTAGGATAGTAATTATTACGAGGTTGAGCTGATTAAACTAGGGTGTGTGAATACAAAGATTTGTGCGAATGCCGCAGGCATTGCTCTAGGATCCTTGCGGACATTTCTCTAGGAATCAGGAAAGGAGAATAAATTAGGTCAGCTTATTTTTTGAAGCTTAACCATTTGAAACTAAGATTTTAAGTATCGAAATGTTATACGTAATTTTCCAAATGGTTAGGCACATGGGAATTTTGGATTATTATGATTACAAGTATATTTGTGGGAAATAAGTACTTTGGGATTGGGTAAAACTGTGGAGTTTATTATACCATTATTTTTAACAATATAGTTTTCCCAAACAGATTTTATATTATGAATTATTATTCAAATTGTAATGACCTAAAATTTTATACCATTTTTTTAAAAAGAAATATAAAATATAAATATACTCATATTCATTTTACTCTGACACCCCAGTAATGACTACTGAAATACACCTATGCAGCGGAAAACATAAAACTATACAACCGTATGCACAATACCAGAATTCAGTATCTCCCCAAAATATACATACACAAAAGAAAACACAACTCCCCAGTATCATCTATCAAGACCCCTAAGATCTACCCAAAAATACTTTTCTCTTGGAAACACTTACCCTATAGACAAGGCAGTGTAACCGACCTCCCTATCTCTGAGCTTGATCTACTCGTCTAGCTGGATCACCTGAAAAATGTTAAATTACTAGGGTAAGACAACGCTCAGTAAGATGAAATATGCTATTACCAGTGTGTGACAATTGAGTTTACATAGATAATTTACTGATAAATAACTAAATTAAGATATCATGTAAAATATAATACTGTGTAACTCACACCTATGTGGCTTAAAATACAATTGTATTATTTGAGCTTTCTATTTATTCGTACTGCTAATATTATAATATATCTGTTGTTATCATGTAAATATGTACATATATATATATAATTGTGAAAACTACCTTAGAAAACTGTATGTCATGATTTAACCCTCATGATAGGGTTGTGTGGCCCGTAAGCAGGATTTAAATCTATTTGGCCACCAGGATAAGTCAACTGATACTCTATCAATTCTTAGACCAAACTTACTGCAATCCCTTAAAAGGCTTGGTAGTGGCTCTCCTTTGTCACACCAGCCACCTCTACCTAGAATACTGGGGAGCCTGCAATCCCTCCAAGGCACGATTGACAGAAATCCACACACTATCTGAGATATGTGGTTGCACTCTGATAGGAAATAGCTATGGTACGGTGCTCTTCTGACTGAATTTAACTGAAATAATTCATTTGGGTCTGATACTATATAATACTAATATATATATATAATTATCTTACTGTTTCATCATGATTCCAAAATAACCATTACACTGTAATTCTGATATGTACATGCTATAATATCTGACTGAAATAACTGTAATATCTTATTTGTATTATCTGACTGAATGAACTGTAATATCTAAATGTTATGGATTTGAAATTCTTGAAATGATGGTATTCTGTAAATACTAAAAAATATTTTTCTGAAAAATATTTGTCCGTATAATGTATGTCTGTATATGCACTGTAATTTATAATTTTGTAAAGTCTAGTAAAACATATTTCTGTGTAAAAATACTGTAATTCATGGTATTATGAAAAAGTGTATAAATTTTGAATTGATTTGATATTAACTCATGCCACACAATTAAATAAATAAAAACCTCTGTACTAAAATATGTATTTTTGATAATGAAAATAATTATAATCAGTAGAATTTACCCCAAAACACATATATATTATTGATAAAATTTCTAAAATTCCTAACATAGCATATTTCCCTTACCCGGCTAACTAAATTCGCCACTAATTCTAACTCATGCCCACAGCGTTCATAATTCCATATTCCTAAAAGTACACATACATATATATATATATATATATATATATATATATATGTGTGTGTGTGTGTGTGTGTGTGTGTGTGTGTAATTTTAGGATTATGGAATTATGAATGCTGTGGGCATGACTTAGATTTCCTTGTCAATCAATTGAATTTCACAGAATAGTTCCATACTCACATTTCTTGAATTATAAACTATTTATCATTTACCTGGATCCCTGAGGAAAAACACCTACTGAAAACCTAGCCTGCCTGTCGTTTATACACCAACCCTGAATTATAAAAAATCTCAATTTCTCAATTTAACCTCATAAATACATTCACATCTAAGCTTATACCTTCTATAATTAAATAATCAACCCAAAACACTCAAATAACACCCTTACCTCAATTTTGGGATGGTGCCCCAAAACCCCAAATTGAAATTCTATTTCGCCTACATTGTAGAGAATCTTCCCAGAAACCCTGTGGTGGTTATTTATCGTTGAAACGAGGCTTAACGATGTGATATTATATAGAGAGAAGGGGAGGGGTTTTGTGGGTTTCTGAAGAGAGAGAGAGAGAGAGAGAGAGAGAGAGAGAAAGTAATTTGATTTGTTTAAAAATGAAACTCTCGGTTCTTTTATATCTTTGAACACTGGCTAGGAAACTGTCACTGGTTTTCTATGCTTCCCATAAAATTGTCACCGATTTTCTATTAACCAGCTCTAAAATTACCATTTTACCTTTACCCGGCCGCGGTTAAAACCCAAAACTATCGCCGATTTTCTCACTCCTTAAGAAAACCGTCGTCGGTTTCCTCCTGCCTTATCCAAAAATCCACTTTTTTCCATTTCCTTTTTATCATTATAATTTCTAGTTACTACATTCTTTCCTCATAAAGTTTCGTTCTTGAAATTCACTATCTATACTATACCCATCCCCTGAAGAAAAATTGGCTACTTTTTTTTATTACTTACCCTCACTTATGGCAGAGGAATACCGTGGCTACAACTAGGGTTCTGGGAGATTACAAATATATACATAAAATAAAAATTCTCCCAAAACCTAGAACACTACCTATTCTATAGTCTATTATACAACTTGTACATACATCATTCTGCTTTGCATAAAATAAAACCAAACTACATAAGTTGAATTTACCTGACCTGAATTGCTATTGTTCTTTCTATCTAATACTGTTCCCCACTCAACAGATGTGGGTACCTCTGTCATATTTATTCTTTTAGCTCCCACAAAGCCTCCTCCACTGCATGGTTTCTTCACAAGACTTTTACTAGTGGAATGCTCTTAGTATGCAACTCATGTTCTTTTCTATCTAAGATTTTCATTAACGTCTCTTCATATACTAGGGTATCTCTAAGCTTTATCTCCTCGTAGCTAATCACATGGGAGGGATCCAGGACATATTTCCTCAGCATGGAAACATGGAATACGTCATGTATTCTAGATAACGCTGGTGGTGAAGCTAGCCTGTAGGAAACTAGACCCACTATTTCCAGTATCTTGAATGGGCCAATAAACCTACGGCTCAACTTACACTTCCTCCCAAACTCATAGCCCCTCTCAGTGGTGCTACTTTCAAAAACACCTGATCTTCCACATCAAATTCTAGTTTTCGATGGTGAGTATTTGCGTAGCTTTTTTGCCAACTCTGAGCTGCACTGATTCTATTTTTAATTAGTTGGACTTTATCATACACCTGATGCACTAATTCAGGTCCCAAAAATCGTCTCTCACCCATTTCATCCGAGTATAGTGGAGAACAACACCTCCTACCATACAATGTCTAGTAAGGTGTCATCCCGATACTAGCCTAATAGCTGTTATTATACACAAACTCAACCAGTGGCATATACTGGGTGTAACTACCCCCGAAATTCAACACACACTCTTGAAGCATATCCTCAAGTACCTAAATCGTCCTCTTTGTCTGCCCATCAGTTTGAGGATGAAAAAATGTGCTGAATGATAACTGAGACCCCAAAGCCTTATGTAAGCTCCTCCAAAATCGTGATGTGAAACACAGGTCTCAGTTTGAAACTATAAATACTGGCACTCCATGAGGTCGAACTATCTCTTGAATATATATCTTAGCCAGTCTGTTCATAGGGTAGCCAACTTTGATAGGGAGAAAGTGGGTTGTCTTTGTCAGCCAGTCTACAATCACCTAGATAGCATTCTAACCATGTAGTGCCAGCGGTAATATTGTAACGAAGTCCATAGATATATTGTAACACCCTGGACCCGCAACGTGGGGCTTGGAGTGTTATGAGACCAACATGCGTCTTTGATACCATTCACGCAGCGGAAAATAATAATATAACCTCAACAAAATATACCAAAGTTCTATATTTGTATATCAACAAACTCATGTCATACAACCACATTCTCCATATATCAAAAACTTGGATGAAATATATTAAACATAAAAAAAAAAAAAAAACTAAAAACATAACTATTTTGGTACTACTCACAAAACTACCAAGCCCTGGAGCTATCTAAGCTCGATCACTTGGATAACCTGAAAAGATTTAACTAATGACGAGGTGAGACACCTTTCAGTAAGGAAGAAATAGTTTATAATAGTGTGTGGCTGAAGTATTTAATATATATTTAAAATATTCATCCAAATGCATTCACGATCCACAAGCAGCCCAAAATATCATGCTCATAATCATAACATGGCCCACGTCTTTGTCATCTAATCATATGCCAAAAGTCATAAATATTTTACCGATAATTCCCGAGAATAGGGAAGTCTACCTGCCCATACAAGTAGATTCCCTCTACTCTAGGGCTAACACCAGGGCACTCACCTTTCTCAATAAGCCCTTAGGTTATGTATCCAGGTAAAGTCACCAAGAATAGAGAAGGTCACTCATGCATAAGAGTAGCTTCCCTCTACTATGGTATCCACTTATTTACTAGAGTACTCGCCTTCCTCAGCAAGCCCTCGGGTGGAGTAATCTACTTTACCATAATTACTTAATTAATTAAAGTCACACATAGCCAACCATATTCGTTTCACAAAACTCCACATCTATACGCATATCACAATCAATCCACACAAGATAATCATACCATCTTCAATCATACCCACACAAGGTCTATATCCACTTATCATGTAATCGTCCACACAGAACTCTAACACACATAACATGCATGTCCACACAGGACTAATCAACCACACAGATTATATGGTCCACACAAGACAAACCAATCACACAGCATATATGTCCACACAACACAACCCACTCATACAACATATATGTCCACATAGGATGGTCCACACAGGATTAATTAAACCACACAGTTTATAAACAAACACTCCGTTCATGGTAAATAAGTAAACAACCTCCTCATACGACTTCCAATGTTTACCTCCCAATATGAATACCCATATAATGACCTCCTCATACCACTGCCAACGTTATATGATGGTTATACTAGGTACGATATAAAGACCTCCTCATACCAGTGCCAATGCTATATTGCATTTTACACGAATCACAACACAAATAAACATCAAACAAATCATTCAACACATCCACAATACTATCACAACATCAATATCCGCAAACATTCGGTAAATTCAACCAGGCAAATTTCATAGTCAAACAATATTCGCAGTCTCAATGATTTATCATTCCACATTACTCACAATCATTTAATTATCAAAAATGGTTTCGACCACATGATTTTTCCCAATATAACTTTTCTATCTAAAAGCAACATTTTCAATACTAGCATGGTTTAGAAAAATTATACCTGGATATGTAGAAATTTATACCCAAAATTCATTGTTAAAATTATTAAAAAGCTATTATAAAATATTTCCCCCTACCTGCTCCTTGGAATTCAGTCTAAAATCAACAAAACGAGACCATGTAATCCAAAAATTTCAAATTCATCAAATCTTAGTATAATACCTTTATAACACTTCCTAGGCTCCAAATATCTCAAAATAATAATAATAATACCTTAAATTATTTCACTTACCTTGGTTTTGGGATATTTCCCAAACTTTCTCAAATCGAAGATCCGCTCCGCCTATTTTGCATAGAATGTTCCTAGGAGTGTTGTGGTAGTTTCCGATCATCAAACCAAGCTAAATCTAGCCTGAAATCAAAGAGAGAAGGTAGTAAGTTCGAATTTCTTGAGAGAGAGAGGATGCATGCACAAAATTTCATGTTGAAAAGAAAGATCTCACAATTTATAGGTAGGGATTCATCGACGAGATACATGGACTCGTTGACGAGTCCTAATACATAGTTCGGCAACGAAACAGCAAACTCGTCAATGAATTTCAATCATGTGAAAACCCCTCTCTGTAATTCCTCATCAACGAGACATGTGCCTTTGTTGACGAGCCAGGACAAAACGCTCATCGACAAAACCCATTGGTTCGTCGATGATTCTTTGCTGACATTCTTTAAAATATTTCTCTTCCTTCCCTTTTCTTTTTTTATTTTTTTATTTTTATTAATTAAATTTTTCTGGTTATTACATTCTCCCCTCCTTAAAAAAATCTTGTCCTCGAAATTCGTAAATCACCCATTTTCACAACCAAAAAGCTAACTAATCACATTCACGAATTTCAAACAATTCAAACATATACAGCATCAAATCGTGCAAAATTAAACAACATTAACACACACACTAACATAAAGATATTACTTGGGCCATTAGTGTTGCCCTCTTCACGCGTACCCAACATATAAACACTTGTTGGGGCACCGCCGCCACAAGGCACCAGATTGTTCCTTTGATTCTGATTTTTGTTCAGAGCTCGTGCATTATTTGGCAGTTCTCGACATTCTCAAGCTATGTGACCCTATTTGTCGTATCTACAGCATACAACACTCCTACTTCAACATTCTCCCCTATGCCACTGATTACATCTAGGGCAGTGGGGGCGTGACGAATCGCCCTATCATCCCCGATCACTTCTTTCTCACTCCTGGCGTGCTACATCTCTGTCTCCCCTCCATGACCCTTTTTTGACATTCATTTGTGATCGTGGAGATGCAGGCCTTTTCCTTCGTTCTGATGCCTTTATACCCCTTTGCAGACTCGACTCTGCCATCGTAGCTTTCTCCACCAACTCCATGAAATCCTAATTCTGCAGACACGCCATATGCTCCTGAATCCTCTGATTCAGGCCCCTTTCAAACCACCTCGCCTTATGATATTCATCTGGAACCATAGAAGGTGCAAAATGAGATAGCTTAAGAAATTTAGCAGCATACTGCTGAATAGTGAGGCACCCTAAGTTAAGCTAAAAAATTCCTCCACCTTTGCATTCCCAGTGGTGGCGGGAAAATATCAGTCGTAGAAGACCTGCTTAAAGCGACCCTAGGTCATCGCTATAGGTACCGTTTGTTGTTCTTTCAACAGCTTCATTGCATGCCACCATCGTTCAGCTTCACCGGCCAGTTTGAAAGTGGCAAAAAGAACCTTCTGCTCCTTGGTGTAGTTCAAGACCACCAATATCTTTTCCATCTCTTGCATCCACATCTTAGCCTTAATAGGATCACTACCACCCTCAAAAGATGAAGGTTTCAAATTGGTAAATTGATCAATGGTGCAACCTTGTTGCACTGATGGATAGCTTGTTCCCCCAAAATCCGATCTCATTTCTTCCCTAACCTAACGAGCTATTCCTCGTAATAGTCAAGAGGTTTCAATCTCGTCCCCTCTAGAAGCTACCATTTCGCTTCCTCCTCTTTCATCCATGCCTTTGCCTCTAGGATTCAACCCTAAATATAAATTTACAACAGAGGCAATTTAGAATCTCCGCATCTTAATATATCAAAATCACATAACAAGTAATCATTTTAATATCCATATCCACCATTAGCATCTGACATCCAATTATCTGCAATCATATTAACTTTCAAATTTAATTCTAAATTTTAGTTCCTCCGCTCGGAAACATCACTGTCGATGGATTTACTGTGGTTTTCTGAAACCGTAGATTGATTCAGAAAATCATAAAAATCCGTCAAGGTATTTTTGCCTCCAAGCTACGAAACAAACTAAACTCCTGTCAACACCCTAATCTACCCATTCCTACCCTCATTCAACACAAACCTTAACTCTAGTATTAATCCTCCTAAAGTCTGCAAGACCGTTATACTTTGATACCAACTGTAATGCCCCATACTTGCCACGTGGGGCTCGGAGTGTTATAAGATCGACACGCATCTCTGATACCATTTGCACAGCGAAAAATAATAATATAACCTTAACAAAATATACCAGAGTTCTATATTTTTATATCAACAAACTCATACCAAACAACCACCTTCTTCATATTTCGAAAGCCTAGATGAAATATATTAAACATAAAAAAATAAAAAAATAAAAACATAACTGTTCTGGTACTACTCACAAAACTACCCAGCCCTGGAGCTATCTAAGCTTGATCACTTAGATAACTTTAAAAGATTTAACCAATGACAGGGTGAGACACCTCTTAGTAAGGAAGAAATAGTTTATAATAGTATGTGACTGAAGTGTTTGATATATATTTAAAATATCCATCCAAATGCATTCACGATCCACAAGCAGCCCAAAATATCATGCTCATAATCACAACATGGTGAACGTCTTTGTCATCCAATCACGAGCCCACAATCATAAATATTTTACTGATAATTCCCGAGAATAGATAAGTATACCTGCCCATACAAGTAGATTCGCTCTACTCTAGTGCTAATACTAGGGCACTCACCTTTCTCAGTAAGCCCTCGGGTTATGTATCCAAGTAAAGTCACCGAGAATAGGGTAGGTCACCCCCCCCCCCCCCAATACAAGTAGCTTCCCTCTACTCTGGTATCCACATATAATTACCAGAGTACTCACCTTCCTCAGCAAGCCCTCGGGTTGAGTAATCTACTTTACCATAAATACTTAATTAAATAAAGTCACACACAGCCAACCATATTCGTTTCACAAAACTCAACACATATACGCATATCACAATCAATCCACACAAGATAATCATACCATCTTCAATCATACCTACATAGGGTCTATATCCACTTATCATGCAATTGTCCACACAGAACTCTAACACACACAACATACATGTCCACATAGGACTAATCAATCACACAGATTACATGGTCCACATAGGACAAACCAATCACACAGCATATATATCCACACAGGACAACCCACTAATACATTATATATGTCCACACAAGATTGACCCACATAGGACTAACACAAACACACAGGGTTATAAACAAACACTTCATTCATGGTAAATAGGTAAACAACCTCCTCATACCAATGCCAATGTTTACCTCCTAGTATGAACGCCCATATAATGACCTCCTCATACCACTTCCAATGCTATATTGCAATTTACATTAACCACAACACAAATCAATGGCAAACTAATCATTCAAAACATCCATAATACTACCACAACGTCAATATCCACAAACATCTAGTAAATTCAACCAGGCAGATTTCATAGTCAAACAACATTTGCAGTCTCAATGATTTATCATTCCACATTACTCACAATCATTTAATTATCAAAAATGGTTTCGACAACTCGATTTTTCCCAATATAATTTATCTATCTAAAAGCAACATTTTCAATACCAGCATGGTTTAGAAAAATTATGCCTGGATATGTAGGAATTTATACCCAAAATTAGTCTTTAAAATTATTAAAAAGCTATTATAAAATATTTCCCCTTACCTGCTCCTCGGAATTCGGCCTAAAATCAACAAAACAAGACCCTGTAATCCAAAAAATCCAAATTCCTCAAATCTTACTAAAATACCCTTATAACACTTCCTAGGCTCTAAATAGCTCAAAACAATAATAATACCTTAAAATATTTCACTTACCCTGGTTTTCAGATATTTCCCAAACTTCTCAAATTGAAGATCCGCTCCACCTATTTTGCAGAGAATCTTCCCATGAGTCTTGTGGTAGCTTCTGATCATCAAACAGAGCTAAATCCAGCCCAAAATTGAAGAGAGAAGGTAGTAGGGTTGAATTTCTAGAGAAAAAGAGAGGATACATATGAAAAATTTCACGCTGAAATGAAATATCTCACTATTTATAGGCAGGGGTTGTCGACGAGACACGTGGACTCATTGACGAGTCCTAATACACGGTTCGATGATGAAACTGCAAACTCGTTGATGAATTTCAGTAAGTTGAAAACCCCTCTCGCTAATTCCTCATCGACAAGACATGTGCCCTCGTCGACAAGCCAATATAGAATGCTCATCAATGAAACCAGTTGGTTCATCGATGATTCTTTGCTAACATTCTTTAAAATATTTCTATTCCTTCCCTTTTCTCTTCTTTCATTATTTTTATTAATTAAATTTTTTGGGTTGTTACGTATATGGTCCCACTTCCACTCGAAAATGTGGAGTGACTGCAACTGTCCTGCTGGCCTCTAATGCTTAGCCTTTACCTACTAGCATGTCAAACACTACTCCACGAATTCTACTATCTTTCTCTTCATGCCACTCCGCACCATAAAGATTCCCAGAGATCTCGATACATTTTAGTACTACCAAGATGAACTATGTATAGGGATTTGTGTGCCTCTCAGCATCTTCAGGAATGCACAGTCTAGTATGAAACCGTAGGGCTCCATCATCCATTATACTGACTCCTCTCCTTGTCCAACCTGCAGCTTTTCTATCAACTCTACTAACTCTATGCCATTTCTCTGACTAGCTTTAATTCTTTCTTGCAAGGTAGGTTGTATCACTAGGTTGGCAATAAATCTTTGGTGACCACCCTCTACTAACACTACACCAAGTCTGTCCGGGTCCATCCGAATCAAATGCTGAATCTCCACTGCTGACAATGCTGTACTCATTGACTTTCAGCTCAGCGCATCAGCCACCATGTTTACTTTTCCTGGATGATAGCTGATAGTACAATCATAATTCGTAATGAGTTCTAACCATCTTCTTTGCCTCATATTCAAATCTTTCTTCGTGAAGAAATACTTTAAACTTTTATGATTAGTAAAAATCTCGCATTTTTCACCATATAGATAGTGCTTCTAGATCTTCAGAGCATACACTACGGCAGCTAACTCTAAATTATGTACTGGGTAGTTCTTTTCATATTCTTTAAGAAATTGAGATGCATAGGCAATAACTCTTTCACACTGCATTAACATGCATTAGAGTCCCTTCAAAGATGCATCACTGTATATAACAAATCCATCCTCTCCTAATGGTATAGACAGTACTGATGTAATGACCAACCGCCACTTTAACTCCTGGAAGCTCTGCTCACAATCATCGGTCCATTCAAACCTCACATTCTTCCTCATCAGTCTAAGGTCTATATTTAGCTTTAAATCAAATCATGTAAGACATGCATTTACAAATAAAACTTAGAATAGAAGTTAAAAGGGGCTATTTATACTCACTGTGTTCTTTATATGGACATCAGAGGCCAAAAGGCCATTATTCCTTTTACTCATACTGAGGTCAATTTGAATCCACGAGAAATTGAACAAAAAGCTGCCGAATTAGCCTATTTATTACGTGTACCAATGGAATTGAAATGAACTAATGTATGCAATACAATTGAAATATAAAATTTCTTCACTCTTTTGCTCTTTAGATTATCCATGGAATAAGCCAAAAGATATGTTCGTATACATGCTACATGGCTTCCATTTTACCCTTACCATATGTGCGTGCTGAAGTATGAACCTATTCAAGCACTAAATGCACACATGAGATACTCGTGACTTGTCATTATCAAAATGGGATCAGACTCAAAAAGTCAACATCCTTATTAATTTAAACTTCATTCCGTCATCTGGCTTATGTTCTTCATGTAGCATTCATACCGAATGACTCTATGAAATTACGTTAATACTTCCACATATTATGGGTAACATAGGAGACATCTCTATTTTTCCCCCGGGGAATCTTTAGAATTCCCACTGCTTAGCTTTCAATTCGCCTTTGACCATCAAATGAAATGTGAATAACCCGTCCTCCAGGGGTTCTCGCTATAGCCGAACGCGGGGGCAAGATCATTTCTACCAATACTGACAAGATCACAATCACACAATTTCGATGTCTACGCAGCAACCGTACTATACCAATCAGGAATTCTAGATATGAATATGAATATGAATAAGAATTTTGAGATTATAATCCAAACTCAATACTTCAATTAACTTAGTTGAGCAATTATCAAAATTAGTATTTCAGCAATACTTCAATAATATTTTCAAGATGCAAATTCAGAATTAAAACCATGATTATCTTAACATATATGCATCAATTAAATGATCAATCACAAACCCTTTACCTCAACTGTTTCACTCAACAATTCAGTAATTTATGCTTGTCTAAATTTTCAATCCAACAACATCAACATACAACCAATCTCCAAGATACAACTTAGTTCAATCACAACCAAAATCAAATATTCGGCAAGTTCCCAATAGTTAGCAAGTTCTCAATGATTAAAGATACACGTAGGTTATAATCTTGCAAGAATGTAAAGAGTTAAGGGAAGAAGAGCTGAACACTAGATATTTTACAAGGTTTGACCAATAGCCTACATCCTTGCCTCAAGCAACCCACTTTGAGGACTTTTCTTTCCACTTTGTTATGAGGTGAAGTAAGCCTCTCTCCATTCAAGGTAGAACCACCTCTCTAACAAGAACAATCCTTTCGCTAGGCAACGATTCAAATTCCCTAAATCATCAATAACAAAAACAAGAAACAATTTTGTTTGTATAATAGAATACTCTCAGCTAGAGCATATTTGTATAGGTTAGTTTCACAATATACTTCAATGAAATCAATAAAGATGTTAAAGATCAAGATTATATCACTAGTATTCTGATTATAGAGTGAATTTTTTTGAGAGATTGAATCAAAATTTTGTGAGAAAATTTAGCAAGAACACAACAACACTTTCAGGAAAACTTTTAGTAGTTTAACTCAAAAATATGATTCGTATGTGTGTTGTGGGTTAACCTAATTTGTGAAAATATAATGTATATATAGTGAAAAAAGATTGCTTACCACTTTCCCCAAGTTTTCTTTGAGTTTGGAAACCAAGAAATCAAATTTTCAGTCAACTAAGCCCAAGGGTTAGTCGCCTGAGCTCTTTTAAAAATAGCGCATTTAGAAAGTCTGTACTGGGTCAGTCGACTGGTCATGATATGTTAGTCACCTGCTCCTATTCTATTTGTTCATTAACAAAGTCAGTAGCACATCAGTCGCCTGACCACCTGGCCCCTCTTTGTTTTTCAAAGTTTGGTTCCAAAACTTTACTTGTAGTTTGAAAAACTTATTTGAGACTTTATGAAAATAAATTCCATGTTTAAAAATAGGTCTCTAAGTTCATAATATTTCCTAAGAGCTTCAATCATTAATATTGAAATTTGAAGTACTTATATAAGACTTTAACAAGATAAAAACTATCTAAAAGCCTAAGTCTTCATGTCTTATAGGTTCAACACTTTGTCCAAGCTTTAATCAATTCTTCAATATGCTTTCTATCCATTATGACACATATCTTTAAGCGTAAACTTCTTTCAAACCCTTCAAGAAAACTCACTTAGTCAGTATTGGGTTAGTCGACTGGTTATGATATGTCAGTCGCCTGCTCATGTTTTGTTTGTTCATTAACAAATTCGGTAGCACATCAGTGGCCTGATGATATGTCATCAGTGACCTAACCACCTGGTCACTCTTTGTTTTTCAAAGTTTGGTTCCAAAACTTTACTTGTAGTTTGAAAAACTTATTTGAGACTTTATGAAAATATTTTCCATGTTTAAAATTAGGTCTATAAGTTCATAATATTTCCTAAGTGCTTCAATGTTCAATATTGAAATTTGAAGTACTTACATGAGACTTTAACATGATAAAAACTATCTAAGAGCCCACGTCTCCATGTCTTATAGCTTCCACACTTTGTCCAAGCTTTAATCAATTCTTCAATATGCTTTCTTTCCATCATGGCTCATAGCTTTAAGCGTAAACTTCATTCAAACTCTTTAAGAAAACTCACTTGATTTCATAAAACACTTGAGCTTTGAAACTTAACTCAAACAAACATTTTAAGTAACCTTGATTTTTTATCATCAAAATGAGATTAAGCCTTGTTAGGCCAACCCTAAGATTGAAATATTGTGTGCTTTAAAAATAGGGCAAAAAGTGACCTAGATTTTTAAAAATCCAATTCACCCACCCTTTTGGTATTACACCAAAACTCAATATTAGTATCAGATACTTGTTGCAAAAAGCTTAAACATTTGTGTTAAAGATCGCATCGCTCATCATGGTGTATCCCCTTTTGGTGAGCGACAATCATCTTCGTGCCCTCCAATATTTTGTGGTGTTGATTACTCATTTTTTAAACAAAGAATGTGACTTTTTCTTCAAAAGATAGATTAGAGAGTGTGGAGGGTTGTTGCCAAGGGAGATTCTATACCTGTGACAACATTTGGAGGAAAAAGTGTTCCTAAGGCTGAAGATGATTTTAGTGAAGATGATATGAAATTAGTACGAGTAAGTGCTAATGCTATGAATGCTTCATATTGTGCATTAGATGCAAATGAATTTAATAGAATCATGGCATGTAAAACTGCTAAGGAGATTTAAACTAGAAGTAACATATGAGGGAACTAAGGATGTGAAGGATAGTCATATAGATATGCTTACTAGTGAGTATAAAGCCTTTAGAATGACTTCAAATGAATCTATTCAATCCATGTACGCTAGATTCACACACATTACTAACTTTTTAAATGCTATTGGCAAAACATATCCTACTTATGAAATGATCAGGAAGGTACTCTGAGGATTACCTCCAATTTGGGAGCTAAAACCAACAACTATAGCTGAGGGGAGAAATTTGAAAGAAATGATGCTGGACGAGCTCATTTGGATCCCTCATCACACACGGAATGGCAATCAATGAGAGGTTAAATGAGAAAAGCACAATAAAGAAAGTTACAACTCTCAAAGCTTCAGTGAGTAGCTCCAATGAGAAAAGTGATCAGGCGACTTTGACGAGGACATAACCTTGCTAACTAAATAGTTCAGCAAGTTCTTTAAAAAGAACAAAAGATCTCACAGAAAATATTGAGGCTCGCGAATAGAAAGAGGAGAGTAAAGCAAGAAAGAACAAAAGGGAGATCCTCTTACGTGCTAAAACTGCAAGAAAGTTGGCCGCATCAATCTAGAGTGTCCATTACTCAAGAAGGACTCCAAAAGGAAAAAGAAGGCAATGAAAGCCATCTCTTGGGACAAAAAAAGTTCCAAAAGTTTTGACAGTGACTCCAGTGACAATGAAGTTGCTAACTTGTGCCTAATGGCACATAGTGATCATAAGGTAGAATCATCTTACTCTTTTTCTTTGTATTATTCTAGTGATGATTCTGATGAAAATAACATGCCTACGTATGAATAATTGTAGTAGGAGTATCTTAGTGTTCATAAATTTCTTGAGAAAATAACTAAAAATAACATTTATTTGAAAAATAAAAATAAAGAATTATCAAAGTTTTTAGAAAATTTAAAGGAGTCTCATGCTACTTTAATAAAGGAAAAGGAGTTGAAAAATGCTAGTTTAGAAAGAAAAGTGGAAGATGACTCCAAAATTAATTAAAAATTTACAAAAGGCCAAATTTTTTTTGAAAAAGTTGTTGGTGCTAAAAGAAAAATCTTTAGACAAGGAAGGACTTGGTTTTAATGGAAAAGAAAATAGGAAACAAAAAAATCTTTACATGGGCTATTTTGTGAGGGGATCAAAATCTTATATTCGCTCTAAAGTTTCTTATATGCATGCCACATGTTTTGTAGAGATCTGAAAAATAATAACAATTAAATAATAGAGAGAAAGCGAAATTTGAAAGGGACAAAGCATGTTTCGTCAACGAACGCCCTAGTTTCGTCAACGAACTCCCTTGTATGGTTCGTGGACGAGTCTTAGTGTCTCGTTGACAAAAAGATACTGAAAGGGGGAGATTCAGACCCTTTGGTTCATCGACAAGCTTATTACCTTCATCCAAGAACTACCTTCTTCGGTTCGTCAACGAGTCAACGTGTCTCGTTGACGAAGCCACGTGGCCATCCATCTATATAAGCACAAAAATCACATTTTCAGTGAGGAAAATACTTCTCTTTCTATTTTCTCTCTCTACCTATGGTTTCTCTCACTTCTCTATAATATTTCGACCCTATTTTTCCTTGGCTCGATGATCAGAAGCTATCACGATGATCTCAGGGAAATTCTCTAAAACTTAGCCGAAGCAAAATTTTTGTTTGAGAAGTTTAGGCATCATCCTAAAATCAGGGTAAGTAGGTTATTTTAGGGTTCCTATAGTTATTAGGCTATCCTGAACTAAGATTTTGTATAAGATGGAAATATACTGGTGTCTGTGTAATGCCACGAACCCGCCAAGTGGGGCCCAGGGTGTTATGAGACCAATCACACGTCTCTGATACGATTCACGCAGCAGAACTAATTAAACAACCTCAAATAAAATACCAAAGTACTATAAACATATATATATATATATATATATATATATATATAAACCCATAAAGTAGTATAACATAGATCCCCATATTACATATCTAGAAAAGAAATTAAACATAGAACTTAACATATATTTGTTCTTTTAACCACTCACAAAACTAAACCCCGCCCTGAAACTTTCTAAGCTCGATCACCTGAAGGACATGAAAAGAGTAATAAATCGCCAAGGTAAGAAACCTCTCAGTAAGGAAGAAAAAGCTATAACAGTGTGTGGTAGAGAGTTTAATACATACAAAAATATAATCATATGTTATTCATTATCAATAGCAGCTGAGAAAATGCATCATTCACAACATCACTGACATCTGAAATCATACACATATACATAATTATTTTTAGTGATAATTCCCAAGAATAGGGAAGATTACCCACCTATACAAGTAGCTTCCCTCTGCTCTAGTACCAATACCAAGGCACTCACTATACTTAGTAAGTCATCAGGTTATGCATCAAGGCAAAGTCTTCGAGAATAGGGAAGATTACATGCCCATACAAGTAGCTTTCCTTTACTCTGGCACCAATAGAAAATTACTAGGGCACTCACCTTTCTCAATAAGCCCTCGGGTGGAGAATTCTACTTTGCCATAAATTACTCGCATAATTAAAGTTACACGCATCCAAGTCTAATCATTTCATAGAGATCAACGTATGCACGCATATCACAACTCATCCACATAGGATACACACATACTTCATTCACACCCACATAGGGTCCATATCCACACAAGTAATCCAGTCCTCACAGGAATCACATCCACATAGGAATATCGTCCACATAGGACTCACAACCACACAGGTTACTACACAAGCTTCCCAACCACACATATTGTAAATCTACACACACAACTTCATTCATAGTAAATCGATAAAACAAACTCCTCATTCCACTACCAATGTTTTACCCCCTTAACATAAATGCCCATATAACGACCTCCTCCTACCGTTGCCAACGTTATATGGCGATTTATATCAAGTACGATATAACAACCTCCTCATACCACTGCCAACACTATATCGCAATTTACATGCATCATAAAACAATACACATCCATGAAATAACCAATCATCCAAGCACATCAATGCATTCACCACAGTATACACAATCAGACAGTATTCACAATCGTACAATATTCACAACCAAGCAGAATTTGCAACCCAAACAGTAACCACAAGCGAACAATAAGCACAATCACGCAGTACTCGCAACCATTTAATTATGAAAGTTATTTTCACACCAAACGATTTTTCCCAAATATGAAATATAATCAAAATCATTATTTTCCAAATGCCTAAGTGTTCAGATAAATCATACTTATATATATATATATATATATATATATTTTATAGGTATGTATATATATATATATATATTTATACTGGAATTTAACCGGTTTAAATATAATGAAAAGCTGCTATAACGTTTTCCCCTTACCTGTTTCTCAAGATTCAACCTAAACCGAATGGAAAATGAAACCCTTTACTCCAAAAATCAAAGCATAGTTAGTTTAATCCCAGGATATTTATCACTTATCATCTCCTAGGCCCACATACTCCCAATACTTAATTTAATATTAAAAATACCCTACTTACCGTGGTTTTGGAGTGGTGCCCAAGTACTCCAAACTAAAAATCTACTCCACCTATGTTGTTAAGAATCTTCCTAGGGACCTCATGGTTTTTCCTAATCATCAATCCAAGTTGATATGGGTCCGAAATCAAAGATAAAAGGTGAGGGGGCGGTAGATAGAGAGAGAGAGAGAGAGTGGCGTGAAGAGAGAGAAAATCGCGTTTAAATTGTAAGCTTCCCTATTTATAGGTAGGGCTTCATCGAAGAGACACATGGATTCATCGACGAGCCCAAGAAGAATGTTCGTCGACGAAACCGTGAGTTCATCGACGAATCTCAGAAATACTCAAAACCTCTCTTAGTAAATCTTTATCGACGAAACACATATACTTGTGGACCAACACAGAAGATCATTCATCGATGAGAAGATCAAATTCGTAGACAAGTCCTTACTTGATACCTTGTTTAAATTTCTTTTTCCTTTCTTTTATTTGCCCTTTTTCATTTTATTTATTTTCTTTTATTTTCTGTGTTTGGGTTACTACATAACTTCCCCTAATAAAATTTTGTCCTTGAAATTCGTTAGTCTCTCATTTTCACAAATTAAAAGCTTATTAACCACATTCACATAGTTTAATCAATTCTAACATGTAAACAATCACATCACCCAGAGTTAAATAAAACTTATTACTTATCTCAACATAAACACGTTACTTGTGCCTTTAGTAGTGTCCCCCTTAGTCATGTGAAACATAGACAAATGTGCTGGTCCGCCGCCACCGTTAGGTACCAGATTGCTCCTCCAATTCTGATCTGGAGCAGGTGCGTTGTTCGGTGGTCTCTAACACTCCTGGGCTATACAGCCATATCTTCTGCACCTATAGCACATGATACCCCTACCCCGACATTATTTTTAATGCCTTTTATTGCATCTAGAACAGTGGGGGCGTGATGAATCGCCTTGTTGTCCTCAATCATTCCTTTATAACTTTTGACCTGCAGTATCTTTATCACCCCTCTAGGAGTTGTGTCTGACATTTGCATGGGGGCTGGGAAACACAAGTCTCATCCTATGTTCTAACGTCTCTGCACCTCTCTACAGACTTGACTCTGCATTGGTGGCTTTATCCACCAGTTCTGTGAAGTCCTGTATCTGCAAACATGTTATATGCTCATGAATCATCTGATTTAGACCCCTTTCAAACCATCTCGCCATTTGATATTCATCTGGAACCATAAAAGGTACAAAGCGGGAAGTTCAAGGAACCTAGCAACATACTGCTGAATTGTGAGGCGCCCCTGAGTCAAGTTGAAAAATTCCTCCACCTTTGCATTCCTGGTGGTGGCAGGAAAATATCGGTCACATACTTGAAATGACCCCAGGTCATCGCTATCAGTATTGCTTGCTGCTTTTCCAACAGGTTCACTGCTTGGCACCACAATTTAGCTTCTCCGGTCAATTTAAAGGTGGCGAAAAGAACTTTATGATCCTCAGTGCAATTCACCACTACCAATATTTTTTCCATCTCTTGCATCCAAGTCTTGGCCATGATCGAGTCAGCACCACCAGCAAAAGATGTGGGTTTCAGGCGGGTGAATTGATCAATCGTACAACCCTAGTTCACTAGTGGGTAGCTCGATCCCCCAAAATCTCATCTCATCTATTCCCTGACCTAATGAGCTATACCTAGCAACAGTCGAGAGGTTTCAATCTCATCTCCACTGAAAGCTCTCAACTTGTTTCCTCTTCCATCGTCCACACCTTTACCTCTAGGATCAATCTTGAATATATAACAAAAGCAAATTTATAATTTCTACATCTTAATATAACTGACATAATCATAAAACAGGAAACCAAATTAATATTCAAAACCTCAATTAAACATCCAATACCCAATTATCCATAATCATCTTTAACCTTCAAATTCTACTTCCAAGTTTCAGTATCTCTGCTTGGAAACATCACCATCGATGGATTTACCATAGTTTTCTAAAATCGTCGACTGATTCAGAAAATCACAGAAGTCCATCAAAGGATTTCTACCTCCAGGCTATGAAACAAAACTCAAATTCCTATCAATACCTTAATCTACCCGTTCCTATCCTTATCTAACTCAAACCTATACTCTGATATTAATCCTCCTAAAGTTTGCAGAATCTATAACCTAAAGCTCTGATACCACTTGTAATGCCCCAAACCAGCCAAGTGGGGCCTAGGGTATTAGGAGACCAATCACAAATCTTTGATACCACTCACGCAGTAGAACTAATTAAACAACCTAAAATAAAATACAAGAGTACTATAAGCATATATATAAATCCAAAAAGTAGTATAACCAAGTTCTCCATATTACATATCCAGAAAAGAAATTAAACATAGAACTTAACATATATCTGTTATTTTAACCACTTATAAAACTAAACCCTGCCCTGGAGCTTTCTAAGTTCGATCACCTGAAGGACCTGAAAAGAGTATTAAATTACCAAGGTAAGATACCTCTTAGTAAGGAAGAAAATGCTATTACAGTGTGTGGCAGAGAGTTTAATACATACAAAAATATAATCATCTGTTATTCATTATTAATAGCAGTTGAGAAAATGCATCATTAACAACAGAACTAACATCTAAATTCATACACACATACATAATTATATTTAGTGATAATTCTCGAGAATAAGGAAGATTACCTGCCCATACAAGTAGTTTCCCTCTACTCTACTAATAGAAAATTGTCAGGGCACTCGCCTTTCTCAGCAAGCCCTCGGGTGGAGAATTCTATTTTACCATAAATACTTATGTAACTAAAGTTACACGCATCCAATGCCAATCATTTCATAGAGATCCACGTATAGACGCATATCACAACCCATCCACATAGGATACACATATACTTCATTCACACCCACACAAGGTCCATATCCACACAAGTAATACAGTCCTCACAGGACTCATATCCACACAGGAGTCACAACCACACAGGTTACTACACAAGCTTCCCAACAACACATATTACAAATCCACACACACAACCTCCTTCAAAGTAAATCGGTAAAACAAACTCCTTATTCCACTGCCAATGTTTTACCCCCTTAATATAAATGCCCATATAATAACCTCCTCATACCACTGCCAACGTTATATGGCGATTTATATCAGGTACGATATAATGACCTCCTTATACCACTAACAACGCTATATCACAATTTAAATGAATCATAAAACAATACACATCCATGACATAACCAATCATCCAAGCACATCAATGCATTCAGCACAGCATACACATAGGTGTGAGATATAGTGTATACTATTTTACATGCTATCTCAATTTCAGTTATCTATCAGTATATTATTCATGTAAACTGTTTACCCTACAAATTATACTCAGATTTGATAATGACAAATACTCAGGTATTTGATGACTTTCAAGTTTGTGTGCAAGACCATACTAGTTGGATCATATTGATGGCATGCAGTAAGTTGAAGAAATATGAATACCCCGACATATTTATTATTTGTTTTAACATATTTTGGGTCTATAATAGTTTGATTTCAAATGGGTCTGTAATAATCTCTACATGTCATGCATGTAGGTAATTGTAAGGTCATAGACCTTAGAAAGTCCTTAGGTCCCCATACAAACACATAAAATTATCCCTATAATCATTTGCATTATCAGAGGAATTAATTGAAGTGAAAATGAACATAAAGGGAAAAAAATGTGAGGTTTCAGGCGACCAAATCCCAAGTGTTCAAAACACCTCTGGCGACTGAACACTTGACGAGTCAAAATGTTGACTTTGGTTTCAAGCGACCGAACCATTTTGACCGCATTGTCAATGAGTGACCAAACCTTGACTTTCACTTTTCCCACATGGCAGCCTAAAATTCATGTTCAAAATAGCGTCGGGCGACCGAATACATGAGTTTGGTTAACCGAAATCTTGACCAGGCACCCAAACCGTGGACAATGTGGAAATCACATCTAATCAGCAGACCGAACCTTGAAAAACTGTTTTTTTCATTGAGTCTGTTTAGGCGAACGAAGTGTGGGTCAGCCACCTGAAACTCTCGGGTTGTTTTATATTTTTACCACAGTTAAGACGATTAAATAGAGTCATTTTTACTAAACCGTTTTAAAACAAATTTTACAATTCCTTACATATCCCCAACAGTTATAATTTTTACCATTTCTATATATAGGGGTTGATTTGCAAGGACTTGTGTAAAAATTAGAAAAGTGATTAGTGAAAAATCCTTTGAAAATTTACAAAGCCTATATTTCTCAAATACTCCCAAATACTCTCCTACTTTATTTTCTTTGATCATCCAAGCTTATAGTGAGTGTTTAGATTATTAGTGTTTCATTCTAAATAGTCCTATACTCTCATTGAAATTTGTATTGTTTGATTTTTGTATTGAGAGTTTGGCTAGAGTTCTTCCCACATATTTAACTTGATAAATCTAGTGTTGGGAAAACTCATTAGCTTGAGGATATTTGCATTGTCATTCCAAGATTCCTTTAGCAATAATTTTTGTGTGCACAATATTTTACATAGCTTGATTTCAAACAACTCTTGTGCTTGATACAATTTGAGAAATTTTTTTTGAGTTCATTTGAATATTATTGCTAGTATCTTTGAAACATTAATCTGATATTGAGATTTGATATACTTTACTTTCAAAGATTTGCTTGTGTTGAACACTCTTGTGCATACTTGAGATTATCATTGTATACACCACTAAGCTTATCGTTCTTACATGTTTGGTGTGCATTGATTTGTGATTGTACTTAGTGGTACATATTTGCTTGTGTAAGAAGCATTTTCGTGTACGTAAATTTTCATACATTTATTGTATTCCAAGTGTAGGGCTGAAGAGGGAGACTAACCTTGTTGAATAGTCTCGGATTGGCTTAGACCTGGTTAGGAAAGTTAGGTGCACCATCCTGGTAAGATGTGGTTATAGGTTGAGGTCATCCCTGTTAATTGACCTAGTTGTAATCGATGTTGCTTCACCCATTAAGTGAGCATTAGTGTAATCCTTGTGCTTATGAGTCAAGGTAGGGACGTAGGCACAGTTGGCCGAACCCTGATAACATATCGTGCGTGTACTTTATATTTTCGCAATTTATTTTTCGTACTTTTATTTTCAACACATGTATGTTGTTTGCTTGATTCATTATATGTTGTACATGTGTTGATTGGGTTTATAATTATATAGATAGACCCTAGGTTGCATAAAACTCTTGATTTGGATTAACCTAGGTAGGACAAAATTTTAAATACATAATTCACCCCCCTCTTGGGAATACACCAAAACTAACAATTGGTATCAGAGACTCATTGCACTAGGCTTAACAACTCTTATAAAACATTGCAATGGCTCACATTGGTGTATCCCCATTCAAAGAAGGACAGTCACCTTCTAGCCCTTATATATTCTGTGGTGTCAATTACACCCATTGGAAAAATCGAATGTGCGTATTTTTAAAATTTATGAATTTAAGGGCCTAGCAGGTGATTGATAAAGGAATTTGTATACCAGTAGAAAATGATATTAATTTGATGCATGCAAATTCATATGCCATGGACATGTTATATCTTGCATTAGATTCTAATATTTTTGTTAAGTTTGTGGCATGTCATAGTGCATAGGAAATATGGGATGAACTTGTAAAGAAATATTGAGAGTCCCAGGAAAAGGAGATTGTCACTGCAAATGCTCCTAGTCTTACTAATCAGGTAGTGGCAAATCATGAGCATACTGCAATAATCAACGAGGAGGTATATGTTTCTCCTTCTGGTTTAATTAATATTGCATGTGATGATTCATCTGTTGATTCTTGCAACACATTACTTGATGAATCATCAATTGTTTCTGATAATGACATTGTATGCATTGATTCATATGATAGTTATAGAGAAAAATCTTGTATTGAATCATGCAATGAGTTTTATGTTGAAAGCATGTCATTGAATAGACAACTAGAAAAGTATTCATTTAAAATTTAGACAACTAGAAAAGGATTTATTTAAAATTCATAAGTCTCTTGTTAGAATGTCTTATCATAAAACTTTTCTGAAAAAACAAAACAAAAGGTTGGCCAAACAATTAAACAAATTTAAAGAGTATCATGTCATCCTTAAAAATAATAAGATTGAAAAGACATTAAAAATAATTTGCCAAGAGGGGAAAATGGGAGATGATAAATTCTTAGGAATTAAAAAGAAAAAACTTTGTGAAAAGGATTGAGGGTCATCATATAAATCCCATTATCATGCCTCATCATGGAATCATAAGATTAGTAGGCATAGACTTTTACAAAAATTCAAAACTTGCTTACAACATAAAAGAAAAGGGCACGGCGGGTTTAGTTGTTTAACTAAAGGTGCCAGAGGCATGGAAAAATAAATGAAATGGATAATCAGTAAAGCAAACCCCATAGGAATTAAGGAAAAATGGATTCAAATTGAAATTATCTTCTAGTTAATCTTTCCTTAGTTTCTAGGTTTGGGGGTTGTGATGACTGTAGGCTTAGGAAGTGTTTGGTGCTTAAAATGAAATAAAATTTGCAAGCCAATTCAAAAATTGAATAAAATTCACTTCCAAATGGACTAAGCATCATTGCTAGGTAAATAATTAATACTTTAAGTTAAGCCATTGTTGTCTATTGCACAAGATTGAGTGTTAGGGATCCATCTTATATCATATATCACTATACCCTAAACTCACTTTTAAATATGAAAAGCCTAAATCAAAATCAAGTCATCACTCTAGGCTTAAAGCACTATTGATTATAAATTATTAATATATATTTAGTGTGCCTTTCATAAGACATCTTGCTATAATCAAGATTAGAGGCAACCATTAAGGGAGTCAATTTTTATTGATTAAATCAAAATATTCTCTTTGAACTTAAAATATAAAAATCCTCTTTTTTGATTCACCGTCCCATCCATAGAACTCCTTGCCAAACAACAATCATATTCGGTAAGGTTTCTCCCATTCTTTGGCTGGTATCCTTGCTCTAAATTGTGATCATACCTAAAGGATACTTTCCAAACTCCAAAGAGCACTGTTCCATAAATAATAATATACTCCTAGTTGCTCTTAATCTAATTGTTAAGACATTTTAGCTAGCATGACTACATTTTAAACAATGTCCTATCCCTCCTAAATACTCTTCTAAACTTAATAGAAATTCAATTGTTAAGAGTATTTATACTTCTCTCACAAGCTCTCAAATCATAAAATCATATCTTTTAGAGCTTCATATCCTTAGAGATGAGTTGAATGACTAAGTTGGTTGTAGTAGCTCTCAGTCTAGATGAGTACACAAAATTCAAGTAGACCTATGCACATGCAGTTTAAATTGAAAGTCATTCCGTCTTCTGCCTCTCACGCATTGAAATTCATAAAAAAAAAAAAGAGGCATGTGTTGGCTTATGACCCTAAAGAAGCATTGTTTATGACTTTTTGGTCCGATAAGCCTAAGAACTCAAAGCCAAGTTCAAGTCATTGAAAATCTTAACAACACTTGGCTAAGAATTTGAAAATTTTGAAAAGGCATAAAATGATTAAGTGCATAACTCAGGGGGAGCATATATTTTTCATGGTTATATAAATTTGAATGCTCTCATATTCTTATGTCATTTATGTTTTTATGCTCATATGTGTATAGCATTACAACACACTATCCATGATTTGATAAATGGCTAAAATTTTTTTTTTATGGATAGTTGATGTCTTTTTCTAGCACACACCACTATTGAGCTATATTGAACATCTTGAGTTGATTATACTAGTGGATTGCATGCTTAGTCTAAAATGCCTCCTGCATGGCGGATGCAGTTGATATGATTACATCGTGGTAGTGGATTATTGGTTCTTGCATGCTTGAATTGAATTATATATTGCTTGCTTGAATCTATTAGGTACAGGTTTTATAGGAAAATGTTCGATTTACAGACGGCTTGCTACCGAAATTTCGACAGAAATTTTCCCAAGTAAAATATTGTGCATGGATGATTATGATAAAATTAATGTTAAAATTTTTTTTTGAAGGGATAAGTGAAAATCAATTGAATAATTAAATTTCATCCTGACATAACCATCAAGAATATTTAGATGAGCTCAGCTCCATTTTAATAGAAAGAACATAAAAGACTCAAATGCATCACTTCGCTTTTTGAAATATTGAGGCTCTTCCGAAAATCAGGAACATCGTATACAACTCCTAAAAGCTCAATGAACAGACATGGATTGTTCTCGATTATGGATATTATTGTATGCCTTAATATATACTCTCTGATGCATCTATGGTCTATAGGGACAACTATACTAGTCAAGTGACAAATGTAATTGACAAATACTCAGTATAGTTGATTTTAAATATTTGGATTGATGGCTTATACTACTAGGCATAATGAAATAATTCTCTATCTAGTATAAGTAGCTTATCTAAGCATGAATTCAAATCGATATGGGGAGCATCCAAAATTAAATCCCATTCTATTGTGTTCTCCAATATCTTCAGCTTACATCTAGCTTGAACTCTTTGTGGCGTGCGCTTAACTGTTAGGATTTTATTGAATATTTTAAAACAAAAATATATTGATTTGCCACAAGTTGTTTGTGTTTGCCAATGATCCTGCATTTAAATTATCTAAAATTTTAAGGATCTATATCATTTTCATATTTTGGTTATCTTACGAAATTATGCCTAAATGCTAAACCAGAACATTGATGCTTGCTTGTGCCTTATTTTAAAAATCTCTTTTCAACAAGCAACCCCCAATACCTTTTTGCAAATATCATAAGGGGGATATATATTTATTATGTATATGGATATATATATATATATATATATATATATATTTAAAAATTGCATAAGTGATTTGATAACTTCACATGTAAATGCATGCGAACTTGTTAGACTGTGTTTGTGCTCAAACCAACTATTTTATGGTCTAATTTTGTTTTCATGTCATTTAAATCTTTAAATGACCAGTTATACTGTTTGTGTGCTTAATTCCTATACTCCATGCTGTGTAAGATTGTTTGTGTTACTCATTTTGCCTTGCATGATTATTATATCTCTTGGTTGTTGAAAGATTATATATATGATTATTTATTATACTAGACTATTTGAGTTAGTTATTTTTAACATTTGTAAATTTGAACTCAATGAGGTCATTTCTATACATACATGTTTTTGGGAAATGCTCTAATTTCAAACGGCATATTGCCAAATTGTCTTAAAATTTTCCCAAACCATATCTTGTATATGAATAATATTTTCCTCTAATTTGCCTATATATACTTAAATGTTTATTTATGTGCCAAAATAGGAAGAAGTACGCAAGTATTTGTCATCATCAAAAAGGAGGAGATTGTTGACCTTATGAGTCATGCCCAGTTTTGATCATGACAAATACTCAGGTATTTGATGATCTTCAAGTTTGTGTACAAGATCATACTAGCTGGATCATATTGATAGCATGCAGTAACTTGAATAAATATAAAGACCCCGACATATTTATTATTATTTTTATATATTTAGGGTCTTTAATAATTTCATTTCAAATGGGTTTGTAATAATCTTTGTATGTCACATATGTAGGTAATTGTAAGCTCATAGACCTTAGAAAGTCCTTAGGTCCCCACACAAACACATAAAATTGTCCCTATAATCATTTACATTATTAGGGGAATTAATTGAAGTGAAAATGAACATAAAGTTAAAAACTGTGAGATTTCAGGCGACTAAACCCTAGATGTTCAAAACACCTCAGGCGATCGAACATTTGATGAGTCAAAATGTTGACTTTGGTTTCGGGCGACCGAACCATTTCGAACACAACGTTCACAAGCAACCAAACCTTGACTTTCACTTTTCCAACCAACTCGTAGCCCAAACTTCGTGTTCAAAATAGCCTTGGGCGAGCGAACACATGAGTTCGGTTAACTAAAATCTTGACCAAGCACCCGAATCGCGGACAGTGTGAAAATCACATCTGATCAGCCAACCGGACCTTAACTCGGACACCTGAACTTTGAAAAACCATTTTTTTTCATTGAGTCTGTTCAGGCGACTAAACCGTTGGTCAGCCACCCGAAACTCTCGGGTTGTTTTATATTTTTACCACAATTAAGATGGTTAAAAAAGTTGATTTTTATTTAACCATTTAAAAAAAAAATTAATAATTCCTTACATGTCCCCAACGGTTATAATTTTTACCATTTCTATATATGTGGGTTCATTTGCAAGGATTAGTGTAAAAATTAGAAAAGTGACTAGTGAAAAATTCTATGAAAATTTCCAAAGCCTATATTTCTCAAGTACTCCCAAATACTCTTCTACTTCATTTTCTTTGATCATCCAAGCTTAGAGAGAGTATTTAGATTATTAGTGCTTCATTCTAAATAACCCTATACTCTCATTGAATTTTTATTATTTGATTTTTGTATTCAGAGTTTGGCTAGGGTTCTTCCCATAGATTTAACTTGATAAATCTAGTGTTGGGAAAACTCATTAGCTTGAGGATCTTTGCATTGTGATTGAAAGATTTTTTAAGTAATAAATTTTGTGTGCAAAATATTTTACAAAGCTTTATTTCAAACAACTGTTGTGCTTGATACAATTTGAGAAAATATTTTTGAGTTCATTTGAAAATTATTGCTAGCATCTTTAAAACACTAATATGATATTGAGATTTGATATACTTTGCTTTCAAAGATTAGCTTGTTTGAACACTCTTGTCCATACTTGATATTGTCATTGTATTGAGTGTAGATTGCACACATACACTACTGAGCTTAGTGTGCATTGATTTGTGATTGTGCTTAGTGGTACATATTCTCTTGTGTAAGAAGCATTTTCGTATATGTAAATTTTCGTACATTTATTGTATTCCAAGCATGGGGTTGAAGAGGGAGACTAGCCCTGTTGAATAGTCTCGGATTAGCTTAGACCCAGTTAGGAAAGTTAGGTGTACCATCTTGGTAAGTGTGGTTATAGGTTGAGCTTAGCTCCGTTAATTGTTCTGGTTGTAACCGGTGCCGCTCCACCCGTTAAGTGAGCATTAGTGGAATTCTTATGCTAGTGAGCCAAGGCGGGGACGTAGGCACAGTTCACCGAACCCCGATAACATATTGTGAGTGTACTTTATATTTCGCAATTTATTTTTCGCACTTTCATTTTCAGAACATGTATGTTGTTTGCTTGATTTATTATATATTGTATATGGGCTGATTGGGTTTATAATTGCATAGACAGACCCTAGGTTGTGTAATACTGCTGATTTGGATAAAATTAGGTAAGACAAAATTTTAAATACCCTTGGGAATACACCAAAGCAAATATAAACTCTACTACCACACACTGGTAATAACATATTTCGTCTTATTGAGCATTGTCTCATCTCAGAATTTTAACATTTTTCAAGTGATCTAATTAAACGAAGAGATCAGGCTCGAAGATAGAGAGGATATTTATACTGCCTTATTAGGAGGTGTGTTTATTAGTAGCATCTAGGAAGTCTGGTGGAGAATTTTTGGAAAGATGTATATGTATATATGATTTGGGAAGATTTGATTTTTGGTATTGTAATTATAGATGTATGACTTTATGTTTTTTGCTGTATAGGTGTGTTATTACGAACAAGGATTCCTCGGTACCCATTTAGGTACCGAGATGTTATAGTAGGTCCTTAATAATTTGGTATCAGAGTGATATTAATTTACAACATATAGTTTTATAGATTATAAGTATAAAAAAAAATGGTATGAATTTTTATGACGTTACAATTTGGTATCAGAGCCTAGGTTGTTAGGTTCTGTAGACTCTAGAGTACAGTGGAAAATAATACCAAAATATAGGAATAGAATTTCAGTAAGTTAATGTTGGATAATTAGGGCAAGAATATAGGGTTCTATTCTGCAGTCTGGAGGTAGGGACTACAGGGTGGTTTTTGTGATTTTCCTGGAGTGACGATTTCAGGAAAACCATAGTAAACTATCATCGGCTTCTATTTTCATATGATAGGACTAGACCTTAAATCAGTAACAGGTGGTATGAGGATATTTTAGTTATATTAATGTAAGAATAGAATTATGAGATTTGGATTCTTAGAATAATTTGGAATTATTGCAAGATGGACCCTAGTGGCGATGATGGTGCAGGGCCTTCTAGCATGGGCGAGGGGATTCAAATGCTGTTTTGTGTAGTGTAACTCAGCAGGTCATGGTTGAGATTGCACAGAGTTCCAGGGAGCAGGTAGTCCCACTTGCAGCCCAGGGGTGTACAATAGATAAGTTTACACATATGAACCCTCCAACATTTTTCAGGAGGAGTTGATCCTGCAGTTGCTAAGAACTGGATGCAGAAGATTGAGAATGTATTAACTGTGCTCCATTGCACTGATGAGCAGAGGGTCCTCTATGCTACATTGACAGGCAAGGTTGAGAGATGGTGGATGACTACGAAATTATTGGAGGAGCAAACACCCATACTAGTGGCTATGATTTGGAGCCAATTCAGGGAGGTATTTTTCGACATATTTTTTCTAGCCGCTGTCAAAGAGGCTAAGGTGGTAGAATTTTTTAATTTAACTCAGGGAAATCTCACGGTTCATCAGTATGCAGCGAACTTCATTGAGCTGTCATGTTTGGCCCTTACATAATATCAAATAAGGCTAAGAAAGCAACAATGTTTGAAAGGGGTATGAGGTGGGAAATCTATAAATAGGTAGTAGTTTTAAAAATAAAAGACTTCTCTGAACGGGTTGGCAGGGCCACACTAGCAGAGGAAAGTGAACAAAAAGATGTGGGAGCACCGATCCAAAGAAAGAGGCCCACACCTATGGACTTTCAGGCGGGTTCCAATTGGGGCTTAGTGAGAGGAGACTGGTACAGTGGAGGCCAGAGGCAGATGATAGGACACAATGGTTTTCAGGGTGAGTAGACTTATCCCATTTGTCCTAAATGTGGCCGGAGGCATATAGGTGAGTATAGGATGGGAGAGAATGTCTACTATCGATGTGGGAGGCCCGATCATATGCACGATCATGTCAGGGAGTGCCAACCCACGCACCAGTTCACAAACCTTTTCGGAGAGGTTATCAGGCACCCTAAGGAGGCTATTAGAGGAACACGACTCCAACAAGGGTTTATGCGTTAACGTCGGGAGATGCTAAGGCTACCGAAAACGTTGTTATAGGTATTCTTATTGCTTTACTTTATGAAACTATTGTTTTATTTGATTTAGGTGTCACTCATTCCTTTGTGTCATTGGGATACGTTAAACTAACTAGGATAGAGGCACAACTGTATATGTTGAATTATCCGTAGCCACGTCGATTGGAGGTGTAGAAGGGTACTTAGAAACTCTCCATTGGGCATTTAGGAGAAAGTATTACCAGCCGATCTAATGGTGTTAGACATACAGGGGTTTGATGTGATATTGGGTATAGACTGGCTGACAACCAATTACGTTAGCATTGATTGCCATAAAAAAGAAGTGATCTTCAGACCCCCAGATGAGGAGGAATTCAAATTTTTGGGATTACGTATGCGCGCCTCACCACAGTTAGTGTCGGCCATTCAAGCAAGGAGGTTGCTTCAGGGTGGTTGCTAGGGGTATGTTGCTTATATAAAGGAGATGTTAAAGTAAGAATTGAAGCAAGTTTACATTCCAATAGTTAGAGAATTTCTAGATGTTTTTCTAGAGGAATTACCTAGTTTACCACTTGATCGAGAGATTGAATTCGCTGTAAATTTACTACTAGGGTCAGCATCGATATCTAAAGCACATTACTAGATGGCTCTAGCCAAATTGTAAGAATTGAAAGATCGATTGCAGGAATTGTTGGATAAAGGAATCATCAGGCCTAGTGTGTCGCCGTGGGGAGCACCTGTCTTGTTCGTAAAGAAGAAAGACAGTACTCCAAGGATGTGCATTGATTATAGAGAGATAAATAAAATAATAGTCAAGAATAAATATCCTCTTCCCCAAATTGATGATTTATTTGATCAGCTCTAGGGGACCCAAGTCTACGCCAAGATTGATCTTTGGTCGGGATATAACCAGGTAAAAGTTAAAGCAAAGAATGTTTCGAAGATAGCTTTCCGAACCAGGTATAGGCACTACGAGTTCATGATAATGTTGTTCGAATTGGCTAATGCAACAGCAATGTTTATAAACCTAATGAATCGGGTGTTCCATCAGTATTTAGACCAATTTTTTGTGATATTTATTAATGATATACTGGTATACTCGAAGAATTTTGGGGAGGACGAGGATCATCTGAGGCTGGTATTGATGGCATTAAGAGAAAAGAAGCTATAAGCTAAATTAAAAAAATGTGAATTCTGACTAAAGCAGGTTACTTTCCTCAGACATGTGATCTCCAGGGACAACATATCAGTAAATCCAAGTAAAATAGAAGCAGTAGTAAGTTCGGTGAGACCAGGGAACGCTCAAGAGGTCAGGAGTTTCCTAGGTCTTGTAGGATACAACAAGAATTTTGTTGATAGTTTTTCCAGATTATCAGGTCCACTGACATGACTCACGAGAAAAAATATGAGATTTGAATGGACTGACAAGCGTGAGCAAAGCTTCTAGGAGTTAAAGTAGCGGCTGGTCACTGTGCTAGTATTATTTATTCCATTAAGAGATGATGAATTTGTTATATATAGTGACGCGTCCCAGAAAGGACTTAGATGTGTGTTGATGCAGCATGGGAGGGTTATTGCGTACACTTCTCTCCAGCATAAGGAGTATGAAAAGAACTACCCGATACGTGATATAGAGTTACCTGCAGTAGTATATGCTCTAAAGATCTGGAGACACTATCTTTATGATGGGAGATGTGAGGTCTTCACTGACCAAAAAAGTTTGAAATATTTGTTCATGCACAAAGAACTAAATATGAGGCAAAGAATATGGCTAGAGCTCATCAAAGATTATGATTGCATTATCAGCTACCACTCATCGTGGCTGATGCTTTGAGCCAAAAATCAGCGGAAGGAGCATTGTCAGCAGTGGAGATTCAGCATTCTAGTCAGATGGACTTGGAGAGGCTTGGTGTGGAGTTAGTGGAGAATGATCACTAGACATTTATTACCAACCTAGTGTTACAATCTATTTTGTAGGAGAGGATCAAAGCTGCTTAGAGGAATGACGCAAAATTGATAGAGCTGATAGATAAAGTGTAGGACGGACAGGGGGAGGAGTTTAGTATTTCAGATGATTGAGCTCTGAGGTTCCATACTAGGTTGTGCGTACCTACAAATGCTAAAATTAGAAGGGCTATTCTAGAGGAGGCACATAGATCCCTTTACATGGTGCATCCAGGAAGTACTAACATGTATCGGGACCTCCGAAAATCTTTCTGGTGAAACGGTATGAAGAGGGAAATAGCTGAATTTATGGAGCAGTGTTTGATATGCCATCAGGTAAAGGTTGAGCACCAAAGACTGGAAAAAAAGTAGTAGCCACTCCACATCCCTGAGTGGAAGTGAGATTATATATCCATGGACTTTGTCATAGGGTTACCACTGGCGCTACATGGACAGAATGTGATTTGATTGGTCATTGATCGATTGACGAAGACCGCACATTTTCTCCTGATTAAGATCAACTACTCTATGAACAGACTGTCAGAGTTATACATACATGAGATAGTTCGACCCCATGGTGTGTTGGTATCCATAGTTTTAGACCGAGATCCACGATTTACATCACAATTTTGGGAGTTTGGAGGAAGCTTTAGGGTCTTAGTTATCATTTAGCACAAATTTTCATCCTTAGACTAATGGGAAGACATAGAGGACGATCCAGATGCTTGAGGATATGTTGCGAGCATGTGTGCTAGATTTTGGGGGCAGTTGGACCCAATATATGTCGTTGGTAGAGTTTGCGTATAATAAGAGCTACCAAGCCAGCATTGGGATGACACCATGTGAGGCATTATATGGTAAAAGGTGTCGTTCTCCACTATACTGGGATGAAATGAGTGAGACACGAGTTTTGGGACCAGAATTGGTACAACAAGCTTATGATAAAGTCCAATTTATTAAAGATAAAATCAGTGTAGCTCAGAATTGGCAGAAAAGCTATGCAGATACTTACCGCTGGAACTTAGAATTTGATGTGAGAGATCAGGTATTTTTTAAAGTAGCAAAACTGAAAGGAGCTATGAGGTTTGGAAAGAAGGGTAAGCTGAGCCCTAGGTTTATTCCCCCATTTGAGATACTTAAGAGAGTGGGTTCAGTCGCCTACAGACTAGCTTTACCCCTAGCTCTATCTAGGATTCATGATGTATTTTATGTTTCCATGCTAAGGAAATATGTCCCAGATCCCTCCCATGTGATCAGCTACGAGGAGATAGAGCTTGGAGATAGTTTAGCATATGAAGAAACACCAGTGTGGATTCTAGATAGAAAAGAATAGGAGTTGCGCACCAAGAAAATTCCACTAGTAAAAGTACTATGGAAGAATTATGCAGTAGAAGAGGCGTCGTGGGAGCTTCAAGAGGAAACACGACAATGATACCCAATCTGTTTAGTGGGAATCAGTGTTAATCAGGAAAAGAAACAGCAATAGTTCAGACAAAGTAAGTTTCGCTTTGATATCGTTGATACAGTACAAGGTATGTATTGTATAAGTTGCATTTTAGATTATAGGATAGGTGGTGTTCTAGTTTTAGGAGATTTTTTTTTTTTTTTATGTGTATACTTGTAATCTCCTAGAATCATAAATGCAACCATGACATTCCTTCGCAATAAGTGAGGGTAATTAATAAAATAAGTAGTAATTTTTTTCTCAAAGGATGCGGTATAGAACAGTTAGCAAATTTTGAGGACGAAATTTTATAAGGAGGGGAGAATGTAACGACCTAAAAAATAATAACAATTAAATAATTTAGAGAAAGGGAAATTTGAAAGGACCAAGCATGGTTCATCGACGAACACCCTGGTTTTGTCAATAAACTCCGTTGTATGGTTCGTGGACGAGTCTTAATGTCTCGTTGACGAAGAGATACCAATAGGGGGAAATTCAGACCCTTTGGTTCGTCGACTAGCTCATCACCTTCGTCGACGAACTACCTTCTTCGGTTCGTCAATAAAGCCACGTGGCCATTCGTCTATATAAGCCAAAAAATCACATTTTCAGCAAGGAAAATCTTCTCTCTCTATTTTATCTCTCTACCTACGGTTTCTCTCACTTCTCTCTAAGATTTTGGCCCCGTTTTTCCTCGGTTCGACGATCAAAAGCTACCACGATGATCCCGGGGAAATTCTCTACAACTTAGCCAGAGTAGAATTTTCATTCAAGAAGTTTAGGCACCATCCCAAAATCAGGATAAGTAGGTTATTTTAGGGTTTTTATAGTTATCAGGCTTTCTTGAACTCAGATTTTGTATAAGATGGAAATATACTGGTGTGTGAGTTGATTAAACTGGGGTGTTGTGATTTCAGGATTTTGAGTATGGTACGTTGTAGGGGTGAGGATAGAGTTGGAGTTAAGCGTCCTAGTTAGTTAGGTAAGGGAAATATGTTATGCTAATAATTTTATAAATTTTACTAGTAAAATATATGTATTTTGGGATATGAAATTACGTGTTATCAAGGAAAACTCTACAAATTATATGTTACATTTATTACAAGAAAATGCAGATAATAGTTCATGGGTTTCTTATTTATTTAATTGTATGGCATGAGTAAATATTACTTCACTATAGAATTTACACAGCTTCTGTTAATTTAGGTGTAATCCCAAAAGGGGGGTGAATTGGGTATTTTAAAAATCTTTAAGATTATTTACTACTTAATCCCTATTTCTATATTTAACAAATAAATTGCAGGGGTTTGAAATTGATTCAAATTATTATCTCAATAAATTCTATTTTACCCAATTAATTATCAAGTACGTGTGGGGTTATTCAACATACATATATGCAAGATAGGTAATGAAATGCATTGCAGAAATTAAAAGGAGTAAGGGAAGAGAGAAGGCAAACACAATTTTTACAAGGTTCAACCACCCCAACCTACGTCCTCACCTTGAGCAACCCACTCAAGGATTCCACCAAATCCCTGCTCCTTCAAGGAACAACTTCCTCCTCACCTGGTTCACAACTCGAATCGAGATTACAATATAGAATTTCAAATCTGCAAAACAACTCAATATTGCTTCTAACAAAGCTAGTGAGTACAATGGAAAACCTAACACATATCCATGTGATAAAACTTGAAACTCAGTATGTATGTAGCGATGTAATAGTTATATGAATGATATGCTTCATAAAATTTCCCTTTGATCAAATCTCCCAAAATAATTATATAAGTAAATGCTTTGGAGAACTTAGGGTTTTAGTTCAACTTACTAGATGCAAGAATACCGAATGTGATCTTATTAAAAATTTGGTCTTGAATATTATGAAGATCTAAGTTCTTGCTATCAAATAATTTGTGAAGTTGAATCTTCGAATAAATAAAATACTTTGAGTATTGCAAAGATTTAAACACTACTTTTCACAACAATATTTCTCACACACACACACACACACACACATAGATATATATTGAGAACCTTTAGACTTTTCAATCAAGTAGATTTTGCAATAACAAAAATATTAAGTCTTTGAATGAAAATAAGAACTTGAAGATCACCAAATATTCAATGTTTAGATAATCATTTCACTAACAACACAAGGATTTTTCTTTGTCAATAATAGTAATAGATGTATGACTATAAGATATGAAAAATCTTCATGATATCTATATATTGAAAATGCAAACCAATCCCTTTGTTGGCCTAGCTAGGCTTGCAACTCTTGATTTTGATGATAACAAAGTAAGGTTATCTAATATTGTTTTCAAGTGATACTATTTTAGGCAAAGATAATTTACTCAAACTTAAAATACCTTATCTTAAAAGCTCACAAGGATCAAGGAACAAGGAATGATCAAAAATGAAAGCTCAGAAAAGTTTGAAAGATCCAAGATCAGCGACAAAAAGAACTCAAAACAAAGAAGTGTCTCAAAGCAAATAAAGTGTCAAATTTGTTTATAAAACAAGCTTTTAAGTACTTCAAATTTATTCAAGTACGAATTTTCATTTTGAAGCTCATTAGACAAAGACACACTTAGAAACCTGAAGTTTTAAAGTCTTGGAACATGTTTTTCAAAATTAATTGAGCAAAGATAATAGAGATAAAGTTGTTCTTAAAATGAGAAACAATCACTTGAAAGACGACTGTCTGTCTATGGACAGACACCTAACATATTAAAGCAGTTAAATTAAGAAGTCAAAAGCCTGACAAACGACTGCCATGACAAATGAGACGCCTACGTGTGTTTTTCCAACCGACTGCAATGATTCTGAATGATTTTTTAAAACTGAGTTGTTTAGTGACAAACGACTGCCACCCTGAGGACAGCCGACTGGCACCTTTCTGTTTGTGAAAATTGTGTATGAAATACTTGGACAACCGATTGCCAGAGATCCCATAGTTGTCTGGCTCACGGAAAAATTCAAATTTCTCAACGGGCATATTTTTAAATTTTCAATTACTTGAAGCCCAAAGTATTTTAAAACTTGGACCCTACTCCAAGTAAACTTGGGGAACAAGTAAGAAACCATTTTACATCTATAAATACCCTCAAGATACATTGATTTACACACCAAGATTTCAAATCAGCAATCAAACTCTCTCTCAAGTACTCTGAAATTTCGAAAGCTTGTTGCTCTCAACATCCACGAAATTCTCAAAAGCTCTGCTGATTATCTCATTGATATTGCATTTCAATTGTTAATTCTTTCATCTATTGAAAGATTCCTATGGTAATAAAACTATAGGGCTTCAATTTGAATTTCATATTGTGAATTTACTGAAGTATATAGTTTTTATCTGTACTAATTAGCTCTTGAGGAGCAATTACTGTACGCCTTATTTTAAATCTTTGCAGACAATTGATAGATGGTTTGAGTGTTGAATCGTTGGACCAAACAAGGGAATATTAGGCTCTAGCCTTAACTAAGGAGTGTTGTAATTGGTATTGTTCTACCTGGTAAAAGAATGGTTATAGTGAATCCTTTGGTGGTTTTGCCAAGGGCGAGGATGTAAACTGTGTTGAAGCCGAACCTTATAAAATTATGTGTTCTTCTTTCTTCCCTACTCTTTACTTTTCAGCAAAATTTACAAACTGCATGCATGCTTTATAAATTTCTGAATTCTGAGTGTTTAATTATTAAATAGACCGGAAGTTAATTTGTTTTGGTTTGATCGGCATTGATTGCGAAAACCAAAAGGGACTACGTTGGTTGATCATCCTTAACCTATTCAACTGAAAGTTTATTTAAAAGGTAAACATTGAGAAGAAGGTTGTTTGTGGAATTTAACAATAGGGCTTATACAAATTCAGCAAGCTTTACACATTACTACAGGGCTATTATTAAGTGGTTGATTATTTTGTTTTGGTTATGATTACTATGATTCAATTTTGTGATTGTGGTTGAGCATTGATTATTGTTATAACACAAAAGTATTAAAAATGAAAATAAATTTTTAAAAATCCTAATTCACCCCCCTCTTGGGAAAGCTATACCAATTTGAATTGGTATCAGAACCTAGTTATAGTACTTCCTAACAAGAAACTATAAAAAGATCAAATGGAAAATATTGGCGTAGCACCATTTGGTGAGGGCCAATCCTCAACCCGTCCACCAATCTTTTGTCGACACAACTATACCTTTGGAAAAAGAGAATGCAAATATATCTCCAACACATGGATTGGAAAGCTTGGGAAGTAGTTATGGATGGAGACCCAATTCCTACTAAGATAGTAGATGCAAAACAAATTCCCAAAGAGAAAAAAGAAATGACCGATATAGACTATAAGATGCTCCAAATAAATTAAAGTGCTATAAATGCCCTATACTATGCTTTAGATGCTAATGAATTCAATAGGGTCATGGCCCGCAAGACAGCTAAAGAAATATGGAACAAATTAAAAGTAACATATGAAGGAACAATAAATGTTAGGGACAACATGATATATATGTTAACGAGTGAGTATGAAGCTTTTAAAATGAATTCAGATGAAACAATCTCAAGTATGTATACCAGATTTACCCACATAATCAACTCCTTAAGTGCCTTAGGAAAGACTTATACTACCTACAAAATGATTAGAAAAATTCTAAGAGGCCTTCCCTCCATGTAGGAACCAAAGGCTACTGCTATCATGGAAGGTAGAAACCTTAAGACTACCTCTCTAGATGAACTCATAGGTTCATTACTTACCTATGAAATGGCTTTAAAGGAAAGTGTTGGCCTAACAAGGTCTTTCAATCAGTTTTGGTGATAACAAACAAAGGACAATTTAACTTGGAAAGGTTGAGTTTTTGTGTTTCAGGAAATAAGGATCAAGTATGGATCAAGTGAAGTTCAAGAATGGATCAAGTGTGGATCATCAAGGAAGTTAAAAGTAACAAGTGATTCAAAGAGAAACAAAGGCATTGGCTGATAAAGCTAGCTCAAGCAAATATCCAAAGAACTTCAAAAGCACAAAAAGATTGAGAATGATATCAAGCATGACATACAAAGTCTTAGGAAACACATTGTAAGTATTTCAAAGTTAAATATTGTTGGAAATATGTTTTGAAGCTTTTCCAAGAGATTATAAAGACCTAAAAACCTATTTAGGATTACTGAAACAAGTTTTATAAAAATCAAATTAAGAGAGCAAATCAGTTTTTTAAATGAAGAAAATTATTTTAGCAGTTTTTGTATGTTTAGATGACTGAACTTTTAGTTCAGATGACTGAAGTGGTAACTTCAGATGGCTGAACCTCATGTTCAGATGCCTGAAGAATTACTTCAGACGTCTGAAGAATAAGCTCAGACGTCTGAAGATTTTCTGGGAAGAAACAGAAACAGACAATAGTCGTTCAGATGACTGAACTTGTATCTTTGGTCATTTGAACCGGACTCCTCTGTCATCTGAACCATACTTTGGTCTTCTGACCCTGTGTCTAGTTCATTTTTTAGAAGGTCTTAGGAACTTCAAATGACTAAACTCGACTCTTTAGTCATCTAAACACTGTTCAACGGGAAAATTTTTTAAAATCTAATATTTTAAATAATAGCTGTTTGGGCTCCAAATTTTCTAACAACTTAGGAAACTCTCTAAGGAAACTTTTGGAACAGGGAAACTTGTTTGAAAGCCTATAAATACATGGTTTTTGTAAATCAAATTACACCAAGCTTTGAAAATCTCTCATAAGCTCTCTTGCTCTCAAAGTCTCATCTTGATCAATCTCTTGCAAACTGAAAGTGCTGTGATTCTGATATTCTTGTTCATCAATTCCTGAAGTTAGATTGCTGATTTCTCATCTGGAGAAAAGGAATTTGGTGAAATCCTTATGAAGCTTCAAAATTGTATTTCTTTCTTGATATTTATCTTTTGAAGCACATAATTTCAATTTGTACTAACCTGCTCTTTGTGTGAGCATCTCTTGTACACCAGCTTCTTGTTATTTATCTTGTAGATTTTGGACGATTCCAGGCTGTTGGATCATTGACCAAACGAGGGTATATTTTTTGGAGAAGGCGGGTCCAGCCTTAGCAAAGGGGTGATTGTAAACAGGTGTTGTTCCACCCGGTAAAGGAACTACTATAGTGGAACCCTTCGGTATTTTGCCAAGGGCGAGGACGTAGGTTGTGTTGAAGCCAAACCTCATAAAAACTTTGTGTCTTTCTTTCTTTTTTTACTCCCTATTTTTTGTACAAGTTGTTGTTGTGTGATTCAAAGTGCAAGTTGCAGGTTCTAAAGTTAGAAAGAAAGAAAGTCTTTTGATATTTAGAAAGTACGTTTTGATTAACCGTTAGCGGAAACCCAAAAGGGAGTACGTTGATTAATCTGCGGAAATCTTGATCAAGAGAAGTGCATACGAAGAGGTTATCTAAAGAAGGTTGTGAACATCTATAGGAAAATTAATAAAAGTACTAATATTCTTGCTTGAGTGGTTGAATTGTTTAAGTTTAATTCATTGGCTTGTGAATTTAAATTTCAATATTTTTAAAGTGTGATTATTAGTTATTTATTGTGTTTTTCTTGGTGTCATAAGCAAATCTTAAAAAATATTAAAACTAAAAAGAATCCAATTCACCCCCCCCCCCCTTTTGGGAAGCTATTCCTAATTTCAGAAAGAAATCCTGAGCCCAAGCATAAAAGATCAATTGCATTAAAAGCTTCTAGTCACAGCTCAAGTGATGAGGAAAGTGAATCAAGCGACTTAGATTAGGATGAATTAGCATTCATCACTAAAAGACTATGCAAGTTCTATAGGAGGAATAAAAGGTTTCCTAGAAAGTTTAATAAAAAGAAACTTGAAAAAGGAGAGACAAGTAGAAAAGGAAATAAAAGTAAAAATGAACCTCCTATATGCTATCATTGCAAGAAATCAGGGCATATCAAGTCAGATTACCCATTACTCAAGAAAGACAAGAAGAAAAAGAAGGAAGTTATGAAGGCCACTTAAGATGATTCAAGCTCCAATGAGATGGAAAATAAGTCCAGTAGATAAGAGATGGCAAATATATGCTTCATGATTAATGATGAAGAGGTAAATTCCTACTACTCCTCAACAGAATCTTACAATGAGTCTTGTGATGAGTCTAGCGATAGCATGCCCTCCTATAAGGAATTACAAGCTGAATTGTTTTCTTTACATAAAAGATTCATAAAAATTTCCAAGAGAAACATAACTTTGAAAGATCAAAATAAAGAATTAATGAAGCATCTTGAAACATCTAAAACCAGTGAAAAAGGAGAAAGATTCCTGTTTTGAAAAATTAGAAGATGAAATAAAAGAAATTACTCAAGAGATAGGAAAAATTAAAGAAGATGATTTAAATAAAAAAGAGCTAGAGATAATCAAACTTAAAAAATCAGTAGAGGATAAAGAGAAAATTATCTATAACTTTACCAAAGGAAAAGAAAATTTTGAAAATATGATTGGACAACAAAGACTAAATGGAAACAAAGAAGGATAGGTTATAATGGAGAAACAAACAAAATGAGTAAAAAATTATACATGGGATATTTTGTCAAAGAAGCCAAGCACTATGCTAGTACTTCGTCAAGCAATAAACATGAACACACCACTTGCTACATGTGTAAGACTACAGGTCATGTAATGTTCAATTGCCCACTAGAAAGAAAATATGTTAAAGTTCAAGGAGAATGGAAAGTAAATAATGAAACTAAAAACCATTCAAAGAAGGTTAAGAGAATTTGGGTTCCAAAGACTAACACAATTAATCCCTCATTATAGGTGTGCTTTAGGACAACACCATTAATGGATAAATGGTACTTGGACAGCGGGTGTTCAAGGCACATGACCGATGATAGGACCAAGTTCACCACATTAAAACAAAAGGATGGGGGATACGTCACCTTCGGCAACAATGCCAAAGGTAAAATTATTGGCATTAAAAAATAGGTAACGAACCTTCTCTTACTACTAATAATGTGTTATTTGTAGAAGGATTAAAGCACAGTCTCTTAAGCATTAGCCAATTAAGTGACAAAGGGTTCGAAATAATCTTTAAGAAAGAAAAATGTGTTATTCAAAATCCCAAGAACAATAAAACCTTGTTTATAGCTCATAGGATAAATAATGTATATTGCATAAACCTTGAGAACTTAGTAAATCAAAATGTAACTTGTTTAGCTGCAATGAATGAAATGAGTTGGCTTTGGCATAGGAAATTAGGACATGCTAGTATGGATCTTTTATCCAAATTATCTAAGAAAAATCTTGTAAAAGGATTATCAAATACTAAATTCATAAAAGACAAGGTGTGTGATGCATGCCAAAAGGGAAAGCAAGTTAAAAGAAGCTTCAAAAAGAAAAAATACATATCTACTAAAAGACCCCTAGAACTCTTGCACCTAGACTTATTTGGTCCAACTAGAACCTTAAGCTTAAGAGGCAAATAATATGCTTTTGTAATTGTAGATGACTATTCAAGATTTACTTGGGTATTATTCTTAGCAAACAAAGACGAAACTTATGATATGCTAATCACCTTATGCAAGAAATTACAAAATGAAAAAGGGTATAATATAACTAATTTTAGAAGTGATCAAGGCGAGGAATTTAAAAACAAAGATGTTGATAAATTCTGTAATGAATATAGAATAAACCATAATTTTTCAGCACCTAGGACTCCACAACAAAATGGAGTTATAGAAAGAAAAAATAGAACCCTCCAAGAAATGGCTAGAACCATGATAAACGAAAATACTTTACCTAAATACTTTTGGGTAGAAGTTGTAAGTACAACTTGTTATATTATAAATAGGGTATCCATAAGATCAAGTATAGACAAAAGATCGTATGAACTATGGAAGGGTAGAAAACCCAACATTTCCTACTTTCATGTATTTTGGTACAAATGCTTTATTCTTAATATTAAAGATGATATAGGAAAGTTCGATGCAAAATCTGATGAAGGTATCGTCTTAGGTTATTCTACAAATAGTAAAGCTTATAGGGTTTATAATAAAATGACTCTTACTATTATTGGATCAGTACACAAGGTTTGATGAATCAAATAATTATGATAATAAAGTTAAGAATGATGAAAAAGAAGACATCTCACAAAAAGAAGAAGATCTTGAAATAAAAGAAGAAAATAATAATGAAGCTTCAAATGAAAACACCATAGAAAATCTAAAACTACCTAAAGAATGCAGAGATACTAAAAGTCACCCAAAAGATCAAATTCTTGGTGAACCATCAAAAGGAATAACCACTAGAGCCTCATTAAAAAATATTTGTATCCATTATGCTTTTTTGTCTCAAGATGAACCCAAGAATATTGAAGAAGCATAAAAAGATGATTCTTGGATTATAGCTATGCTAGAGGAACTAATTCAATTTGAAAGGAGTCAAGTGTGGGAACTTATACCTAAACCCAAAGATAAATTAATCGTAGGAACCAAATGGGTGTTTAGAAATAAAAAAAAGATGAAAATGGGATAGTTGTAAGAAATAAAGTTAGGCTAGTAGCACAAGGCTATAATCAAGAAGAAGGTATCAATTATGAAGAAACCTTTGCTCCCGTAGCAAGAATGGAAGCTATAAGGATGCTTATTGCCTATGCAGCCAATAAAGACTTTAAATTATACCAAATGGATGTAGAAAGTGCATTCCTAAATGGTTATATAAATGAAGAAGTTCAAGTTAAACAACTTCCAGGATTTGAAGACTCTAAAAACCAAAATCATGTATTAAAGTTAACTAAAGGCTTATATGGATTGAAACAAGCTCCTAGAGCTTGGTATGAAAGACTAAGCAAGTTCCTACTCCAAAACAATTTTTCAAGAGGAAAGATAGATAGCACTCTATTTATAAAAATAAAAAATAATGATATGCTTATACTACAAATTTGTGTTGACGATATCATATTTGGAGCAACTCATAAAGATTTATGTAACGAATTTGCTACAACTATGCAAAGAGAGTTTGAAATGAGCATGATAGGAGAATGAAATTACTTCTTAGGGTTAAAAATTAAACAAGTTAAAAATGGTACATTCATTAGTCAAACTAAATATATCAAAGACATGTTAAAAAAGTTTGATATGGAAGAAAGCAAACCCATAGGAACTCCCATGAGCACCTCAACAAGTCTTGACAAGGATGAAAAAGGAAAACAAGTAGATACCAAATATTACCGAAGAATGATAGAAAGCTTGCTTTATTTAATAGCAAGTAGACCAGATATCATGTTTAGTGTATGTATGTGTGCTAGGTTTCAATCGGCTCCTAAGGAATCACATCAAATTGCAGTTAAACAAATCCTTAGATATTTACTAGGCACACTTGATCTAGGTTTATGGTATCCAAAGGGAACTGATTTCGAAATGATAAGTTATTCAAATGCGGATTATACAGGATGCAAAATAGATTGAAAGAGCACTAGTGGGACTTGTCACTTTCTAGGACACTCACTAATTTCTTGGTTTTCAAAGAAACAAAATTTCGTAACATTATCAATAGCTGAAGTAAAATACATAGCAGCTGGGAGCTGTTGTGCTAAAACTTTATGCATGAAACAACAATTAAGGGACTTCAAAATTCAATATCAAATTATCCCTATAAAGTGTGACAATATAAGTGCTATAATATTTCAAAGAATCTAGTATCACATTCAAGAACCAAACATATTGATATACGTCATCATTTCTTAAAAGATAATGTAGATAAGAAATAAATAGTTCTTGAATTTGTTAGCACTCACGATCAATTAGCTGATATATTCACAAAAACACTATCTAAAGATAAATTTGTATTTATCCGACGGGAATGGGGAATGTTACATATACGAGAGGTTAACTAAGAGAGAAAAGAATTTTTTCAAGGCAGACGACTGCCAGACACCAGGCAAACGCCTGACAGACTACTATCTATATGGAAAGAGAATTGACAGACGACTATCACCTTGATGACAGACGCCTGTCTCATGGTGCCTCAAGTTTACTTAACATGAAAAACACTCTTTTTAAAGCCCCAGACGCTTGTCCATTCGTCTACCCTTCACTAAAACATCCTCTCTTCATCTCTTCTCTAAGTTTCTCCTCTCCAAACCTCTTCCTAACGTCACTCTATCAAAACCCTAAATCCTTCACATCTAGGGTTTCTCGAATTACTGCTTTATAATCATGCCAAGAACCAAATCAATTGGGGAAAAGGACAAAGCTTCTTCTTCAAGGCCTGTCAGCAACAACGAAATTGAAAAATGGTTAGTTTCATCTCACACAAAAGCTTTGTACCAAAATCACATCTCTATAATCGATCTAATGTTTTGTAAGGTGATAGATGTCTCTTTCTTTCAAGAAAATTTCCCTGAGATTCTTGAGTTGTTCAAAAATATAGGATGGGATAAGTTTGTTCTTCACCAAGTTAAGGGATATTACCCTGATCAAATCAAACTTTTTTATTCCAACTTGGTAAAGAAAGATGTTGGATTTGACAACGAAGTATTTGACCAAAAGATCACACTTACTCCACACTCACTAAGGAAAATACTTCATATTAAGCATGGTGATTTTGAGTGCAATCCAATAGAAAAACAATGGACAATGGAGTAGGGTTTTTTCCCCACAAGAATTTCTGCCTCTTGTGATGAACGATCAACTCGTCTATTTTGGAAACCCTCCACAGTACAGACAGCTCAATCTGCAAGCACAAATTCTTCACAAAATCATTGCCTATAATATAATTCCTAGATCAGGCTCCTTTGATCATATTTCCTTCTCTGATTGCTTCGTCATGTGGTGCATACTAAAAGGAATGAAATTGGATTTAGCTAGCCTTGTACTCAAATGGATGGTCATGAAGCTCGAATCTCCTAGAATTGGGCTTCCATATGGTGGCATTCTTTTCTTAGTTTTTTTTCCACTTTCAAGTCCTCACTCTATCTTCCAAAATAGTAAAGCGAACCCATTACAACATATTCTCCTCCACTACTTTAAAGAGGATGGGTTACAAGAAGTACACCTAGGGATGGATGTTTAGGGGTAATAGACCTGCACGACCAGCACTAGAAGAACGTAATTCAGCTTCTGAAGAAGCTGATATGCCTACATGGTTTCTTCCTTTTTATCATCATTATTCCAGCTTCAGTTCTGAAATGAGGGATGGTTTTGCTTCTCTTCAAGACAAGATCACAAATATTGATGATAAATATACTTTACTAGATAAACGTCTTGACAAAATCAACCAACGTGTCACACCAAATGACACTGATTCAAATAAAGAGAGTAATGGAAATGATGATGAAGACTCTCAGATAAAATCATATAAAGACACTGCTAAAGATAGTGACACAGCTTCTGATACTTGACTAAAGACTTTTAATGATATTTGAACCTTTTTACTATTTTGTATACTACACATGCTCAGTTTCTGAATGTATTAGGCCTTTTTGTTGATGTCAAAAGGGGGAGTATGCGTGTGAGCAAAGTCTATAAGTCTATGTATGTATTTGTTTCTCATTCTGAAACTTTGAATCTATGTATTGTTTCTAGTTCTGACACTTTGAATCTATGTATGTATTTGTTTTCTAGTTCAGAAACGTTGAACCTATGTATGTATTTGTTTCCAGTTTGATGTACTATGAGTTCTATGTATTATAAGTTCTATGTATTTGTTTCAATGTTAAATCTAAAACTTTGAACCTTCTGAACTTATGTCTTAATGAAATTATTTTCATACTATGCTTATTGCAGGGGGAGTATTATTTTTGTATCTTTGCTCTTTCTTTGTCATCATCAAAAAGGGGGAGATTGTTGGCCTTGCTAGGCTTACAACTCTTGATTTTGATGATAACAAAGTAAGGTTATCTAATATTGTTTTCAAGTGATACTATTTCAGGCAAAGATGATTTGCTCAAACTTCAAATACCCTATCTTAAAAGCTCACAAGGATCAGTGAACATGGAATGATCAATAACGAAAGCTCGAAAAAGTCTGAAAAATCCAAGATCAGTGACAAAAAGAACTTAAAGCAAAGAAGTGTCTCAAAGTAAAGAAAGTGTCAATTTTGTTTATAGGACAAGCTTTGTAAGTACTTCAAATTGATTCAAGTACGAATTTTCATTTTGAAGCTTATTAGACAAAGACACACTTAGAAACCTGAAGTTTTAAAGTCTTGGAACATGTTTTTCATAATTAATTATGCAAAGATGAGAGAGATAAATTTGTTCTTAAAATGAGAAACAATCACTTTGACAGACGACTGTCTGTCTATGGACAGACGACTGTCATATTAAAGGAGTTAAATTAAGAAGTCAGAAGCCTAACGGACAACTGTCAAGTTCTTGACAGATGACTGCCAGTGACAAATGAGACATTTGTGTGTGTTTCTCCAGCCAACTGGCACCATTCTGAATGATTTTTTAAAGCTAAGTTGTTCAGTGATAGACAACTGCCATGCTGAGGACAGCCGACTGCCATCTTTCTATTTTTGAAAATTGTGTATGAAATACTTGGACATCCGACTGCCAGCGATCCCATAGTCATCTGGCACGCGGAAAAATTCAAATTTCTTTACGGGCATATTTTTAAATTTTCAATTACTTGAAACCCAAATTATTTTAAAACTTGGATCATACTCCAAGTAAACTTGGGGAACAAGTAAGAAACCATTCTACATCTATAAATACCCTCAAGATACATTGATTTACGCACAAAGATTTCAAATCAGCAATCAAACTCTTTCAAGCACTCTGAAATTTTGAAAGCTCTTTATTGCTCTCAACATCCACGAAATTCTCAAAAGCTCTACTGATTATCTCACTGATATTGCGCTTGAATTGTTAATTCTTTCATCTATTCAAAGATTCCTATGATGATAAAACTCTAGAGCTTCAATTTGATTTTTGTATTGTGAATTTACTGAAGTATATAGTTTTTATCTGTACTAATCAGCTCTTGAGGAGCAATTCTTGTACGCCTTGTTTTAAATCTTTGTAGCAGATTGATAGACGGTTCGAGTGTTGAATCATTGGACCAAACAAGGGAATATTATTTGGAGAAGGCGGGCTCTAGTCTTAACCAAGGAGTGTTGTAATTGGTATTGTTCCGCCTGGTAAAGGAACGGTGATAGTGAATCCTTTGGTGGTTTTACCAAGGGCAAGGACGGACGTAGGCTGTGTTGAAGTCGAACCTCATAAAATCTTGTGTTCTTCTTTCTTCCCTACTCTTTACTTTTCAAAAAAATTTACAAACTGTGTACATGCTTTATAAATTTCTAAATTCTGAGTGTTTGGTTATTAAATAGATTGGAAGTTAATTTGTTTTGGTTTAATCAGCATTGATTTCGAAAATCAAAAGGGACTACGTTGGTTGATCATCCTTAACTTGTTAAACTGAAATTTTATTTAAAATTTGAACGTTGGGAAGAAGGTTGTTTGTGGAAATTAACAACAAGGCTTATACAAATTCAGCAAGCTTTACACATTACTACAGGGCTATTATTAAGTGGTTGATTATTTTGTTTTGGTTGTGATTACTCTAATTCAATTTTATGACTGTGGTTGAGCATTGATTATTGTTATAACACAAAAGTATTAAAAATGGAAATAAATTTTTAAAAATCCTAATTCACCCCCCTCTTGGGAAAGCTATTCGAATTTCACCCTTGTTTACCAAACCTCAATCACCAAAGCTTGCTATCAAGATGTTTCAATGAAATCCCTTCGTTTTGCTGAGATGATTTGCCTAAACTTGATGAGTATAAGTTGGAGTGCAGGCATTCGTATTCCAATATGGTCAAGTCTCTCAATTCTATTCCAAAAGTTGGGGTATTAGGGTTTAGTGGTTGATTATATAGGTAAACTTGGCCTTAGGATAAGTCCTGACCATTGGATCAAATTGATCAAGTGTATAACCCGCGTGTTCTTTCGCTAAAGATTAAACTTTTAAACTTCCCACAGGTTCAGACAAATGATGTCTAAGGTTCAGATGTCTGATGTTTCTTAAAGCTTCAAAAAAATTGAACTAGACACAAGGTCAGACGTCTGAAGTTAAGGTTCAGACTTTTGAAGTCCCTGCTTCGAACGATTGAACTTAAGGTTGAGACGTCTGAAAGTATTCTACCTGTTCTGTGTTTCAGCAATTAATTCTTTAGATGACTAAACTAATTCTTTAGTCTTCTGATGAAATTCTTTAGACCTCTGAAGTAACACTTCAGTCATCTGAAGTTGCATCTTTAGACGTCTAAGGGTAATCCTCAGTCGTCTAGGCAGTCGAACTTCAGTTTTTTTATTTTATTTTCAAAAACCATTTTTACTTTCTTGCTTTGCTTTCATAAATCATTTTTTGGGGTTTTAAATATAGTCTCTAAGTCAATGAATAACCCCTAAAATATTTTCATGAGATTCATGAGTCGTAAGGTTAGTCTAGGGCATATTTTGACCTTTGAATTAAATCATATGACATATGTAAATACATTCAGTTCTAAATACCCATTCCCATGGCGATCTTGAACTTGCCTCTTGTATCTTCATTCTTCTACTCTTTTAGTTCCATGAATTGTGTCAAGATGTATATACTTTAATTTTCATTGCTTCTATGACTTTTTAGCCTTCTGTGCATGCTAAATATTGTTCTTGTTCACAATCTCAATACACAGATCAAATACCAAGTGATTTGTCATTATCAAAATAGGATTGGACTCACAGAGTCAACAATCTCCTCCTTTTTGATGATGACAAATACACAAACAAAAATATAAACTAGGTTACGCCTAACAAAGCTCCCCCTCAAATCATGCACAAACAAATATGCAGCAATACGAAATATGCTCATACACAATTAGTTTTGTAAACTATTTTTACTATAACTTGATGTTCTTCTCCCCCTTTTGACATTAACAAAAAGGTATATAACAAAACATGATCGGACATAACCTTGTATTCTTCTCCCCCTTTAAATCGCAAATTTTTTTTTTTAATTATTCAACCGTCAAATTTCAAAAATTGTACTATGAAATATGTCTCCCTGTGTTAATTCAATTTACTTCTTCCCCTTACTAATGCAAAATGTTGTGTTGTTAAATTAAATTGCAACGTGAACATACACAGTGTGTCAAATTTCATAGACATGGATAAGAAAAAAAAGTCACTAAATTTCAAAGATTATGTGAGGATTATCATGTGTAAGTTAATATATACTCATCATGATATGAGTTTAATACCAAATGTGAACAAATGTGATACCAAATGGGAACAAATGAGCCAAATTTGAAAATTTTAACCAATTGTTAATATTAAGTGGCGTTGCTCCCCCCTGAATTATGTCATCTAATATAATTCTAGGCAACCTCTTGACTATGCATCCGGCCTAATTCACACCTAATTTGGATAAACATATCCTTCGCAAGTGGTTTCGTGAATATGTCTGCCCATTGTTCATCTGTGCATACAAACTCAAGTGTCACATCTCCCTTTTGCACATGATCATGAAGAAAATGATGTCTTATTTCTATATGTTTAGTTCGTGAATGTAATATAGGATTCTTTGAGATGTTTATTGCACTCGTATTGTTGCATCTTATAGGAATTGTGTTATAACATAATCCAAAATCCGTGAGCTGTTGCTTCATGTATAGTGTTTGAGCACAACAACTTCCTTCTGCTACGTATTCTACCTCAGCAATGGAAAGAGCAACTGAATTCTGCTTCTTGGAAAACCAAGAGACTAAAAAATGTCCTAAGAAATGACATGTGCCACTCGTTCTCTTCCTATCCACTTTTCTACCAACAAAATCAGCATTTGAATAGCTAATAATATCAAAACATGTATACTTAGGATACCACAACCCAAGTTCCACAGTTCCTATCGGGTATCTAAGTATTCGTTTGACAACTAACAAATGTGACTCTTTTGGTGTAGCCTGAAATCTTGCACAAAAACATATGCTGAACAATAAATCAAGTCTGCTGGCAGTTGGATAGTAAACTACCGATCATTCCATGATAAAGCTTGATATCTATTGGTATACCTTGTTCATCTTTATCTAATTTCAAAGAAGATCTCATAGGTGTCCCTAGTATTTTTCCATCTTCCATATTAAACTTTTCAAGCAGATCTCTAATGTACTTCAATTGATTTATAAAAATTCCATGTTTTGCTTATTTGATATGAAGTCCTAGGAAGAAATTTAGTTCACCCATCATGCTCATCTCAAATTCATTTTGCATAGTACTTGCAAACTCATTGCACAAGTCTTTATTTGTAGCTCCAAATATGATATCATCTACGTATACTTGAACTAGGAGCATGTTATATTTCTTGGACTTTATGAAAAGTGTTGGTTCTATCCTCCCTCGGATAAATCCATTGTCAAGTAGAAAGCCGCTTAGTCTCTTATACCAAGCTCTAAGTCCTTACTTTAAACCGTACAAGACTTTTGTTATTCTATAAACATGATCTGGATTCTTATAATTTTCAAAGCATGGGGGTTGTTCTACATCTACCTCTTCACTTATGTAACCATTTAAAAATGCGTTTTTGACATCCATTTGATACAACTTGGAATCCTTAAAAGCGACATAGGATAAAAGCATTCGAATGGCTTCCATTCTAGCTACAGGTGCAAAAGTTTCTTCAAAATCTATTCCTTCTTCCTGATTATATCCCTGAACTACTAGTCTTGCCTTATTTCTAACAACTATCCCATGTTCATCTTTCTTGTTCTTATATATCCATTTTGTTGCAATAATTGTCTTATCCTCAGGTCTAGGAACTAATGTCTATACTTTGTTTCTCTCAAACTGGTTTAACTCTTCTTGCATGGACATCACCCATGATTCATCCTCAATTCTTTCATTCACATTCCTAGGTTCTTCTTGAAAAACAAAATGACTAATCATATTCCTAAGTGAGGATCGTGTGGCTACTCCACGTAATGGTTCACCTATTATTTGATCAATGGGATGACTCTTTATGTACTTCCATTCTCTAGGTAGTTCATTAACCTCACTTTCAATTTGATTAGTTTCAGCAGATGGTTCCTTAATTTCATTTCTCTTTTCTGAATCATTTTAAATGGACAGTTTTTCAAATTCCTTATTTATCTCAATTTCATCTTCATCATTCCTTTTAGAGAAGGGATTTGACTCATCAAATACTACATGAATGGATTATATAATGGTTAATGTTCGTTTATTATATACTCTGTAGACTTTACTATCTAAGGCATACCCTAGAAAGATACCTTCATCTGATTTCACATCAAACTTTCCTAAATGTTCATTGTCTCTAAGCGCAAAACATTTAAAGTCAAAGACATGAAAATATAATATGTTTGGTCTATGTCCATTCCATAATTCGTAAGGAGTCTTATTTAGAGATGGTCGAATCAAAACTCTATTTAGAACATAGCAAGCGGTATTTACTGCCTCAGCCCAGAAGTACTTAGGTATTTTATGTTCGTTAAGCATAGTTCTGGCCATTTCTTGTATAGACCTATTATTTCTTTCAACTAATCCATTCTACTGTGGTATTCTAGGAGCCAAAAAATTATGAGCTATTCCTAGTAAATTGCAGTAGTCTTCCCTGAATTTTCTGGTGTATTTCTTGTTCTTTCTCATGAACTCTCCAAATTTCTTAGTGATGAGTGCCATGTTTTCATCTGATTCTGAATCACTTCCCTCACTAGAGCAATGAGATAATGCATTAAGTGTTGTTGCTTTCTTTACTTTGATTTTCTCATTCTTCCTCTCATTTATTGCAAGCTCATATGTGATGAGCGATCCAATTAGTTCATCAACAAACATCTCCTTGAGATTTCTCCCTTCTGCTATCGCAGTAGCTTTAGCTTCCCAAACTAATGGTAGTCCCCTGAGTATTTCCCTGGTTAACTCATAAGTAGGGTAAGATTTACCAAGAGCATTTAAAGAATTCATGATGTGTGTGAATCTGGTGTACATGAATTGGATATATTCATCAGCAGTCATTTTAAATGCTTCATACTCATTAGTCAGCATGTCTACCCTACTATCTTTTACTTCCTTAGTACCTTCATATGTAACTTCTAACTTTTTCCAAATCTCTTTAGTAATGTTACAGGTCATCACCCTATTAAACTTATTTACATCTAGTGCATAGAATAACATATTCATTCATTGCACAGATTTTCAGTTCTCTTCAGTATACTCATCTTCAATTTTGGGTACATTAACCTTATCAACTACTTTCATAAGAACATGGTTTCCCTTGGAAACAATTTTCCACACTTTCCAACCCACATTTAAAAGATATATAATCATCCTTCTTTTTCAGTAGGTGTAATTTACACCGCAGAAAATAGGTGGTCTAGTGAATGAGTTTCCCTCACCGAATAGAATTACACCGATGTGTGCCATATGATCTTTTTACAAAATGAACAGTTAAGTCTATGTAAACCTGCTCTGATACCAAATTTTAATTCAGATGTAATCCCAAGAGAGGGGTGAAATGGGTATTTTAAAAATATTTAAGATTATTTACTACTTAATCCCTATTTCTATATTTAACAAATAAATTGCAGGGGTTTGAAATTGATTCAAATTATTATCTCAATAAATTCTATTTTACCCAATTAATTATCAAGTTCGTGTGGGGTTATTCAACATACACATATGCAAGATAGGTAATGAAATGCGTTGCGGAAATTAAAAGGAGTAAGGGAAGAGAGAAGGCAAACACAATTTTTACAAGCTTCGGCCAACCAGGCCTACGTCCTCGCCTTGAGCAACTCACTCAAGGATTTCACTAAATCCCTGCTCCTTTAACTAGGACGGAGCTTCCCTTACATCCGCTGCTTACAAGAGGCACAACTTCCTCCTCACCCGGTTCACAACCCGAACCGTGATTATAATATAGCATTTCAAATCTGTAAAACAACTCAAAATTATTTCTAACAAAACTAAGTACAATGAAAAACCTAACACATATCCATATAATAAAACTTGAAGCTCAGTATGTATGTAACAATGTAATCGTTATATGAATAATATGCTTCACAAATTTCCCTTTGATCAAATCTCCCAAAATAATTATTTAAGTAAATGCTTTGGAGAACTTAGGGTTTTAGTTCAACTTACTAGATGCAAGAATACCGAATGTGATCTTATTAAAAAATTGGTCTTGAATATTATGAAGTTCTAAGTTCTTGTTATCAAATAATTTGTGAAGTTGAATCTTTGAATAAATAAAATACTTTGAGTATTGCAAAGATTTAAACACTACTTGTCACAACAATATTTCTCTCTCTCTCACACACACACACACAAATATATATATTGAGAACCTTTAGACTTTTCAATGAAGTAGATTTTCCAATAACAAAAATATTGAGTCTTTGAATGAAAATAAGAACTTGAAGTCACCAAATATTCAATGTTTAGAAAATATTTTCACAAATTAATTTATATGTAACAACACAAGGATTTTTCTTTTTCAATAACAGTAATAGATGTATGAGTATGAAATATGAAAAATCTTCAAGATATCTATATATTGAAAATGCATACCAATCTCTTGTTTACCAAGCCTCAATCACCAAAGCTTGCTATCAAGATGTGTAAATGAAATCCCTTTGTTTTGCTGAGATGATTTGCCCAAACTTGATTAGTATAAGTTGGAGTGCAAGCGTATTACAATATGTTCAGGTCTCTCAATTCTATTCCAAAATTTGGGGCACTAAGGTTTAGAGGTTGATTATATAGGTAAACTTGGCCTTAGAGGATAAGTCCTGATCGTTGGATCAAATTGATCAAGTGTATAACCCGCGTGTTCTCTCACTAAAAATTAAATTTTTAAACTTCTCGCAGGTTTAGACAACTGATGTCTAAGGTTCAGATGTCTAATGTTCCTTAAAATTTCGAAAAAATTGAACTGGACATAGGGTCAGACGTCTGAAGTTAAGGTTCAGACTTCTGAAATCCCTGCTTCAAACGACTGAACTTAAGGTTCAGACATCTAAAGGTGTTCTACCTATTCTGTGTTTCAGCAATTAATTTTTCAGATGACTGAACTAATTCTTCAATCTTCTGAGAAAATTCTTCAGACGTCTGAAGTAAAACTTCAATCGTCTGAAGTTGCATCTTTAGACGTCAGAGGGTAATCCTCAGTTGTTTGGGCAGTCTAACTTTAGTTTTTTTATTTTATTTTCAAAAACCATTTTTGCTTTCTTACTTTTCTTTTTCATAAATCATTTTCCGAGGTTTTAAATAAAGTCTCTAAGTCAATGAATAACCCCTAAAAGATTTTCATGAGATTCATGAGTCCTAAGGTCAGTCTAGGGTATATTTTGAGCTTCGAATTAAATCATATGAAATATGTAAATACATTCAGTTCTAAATACCCATTCCCATAACGATCTTGACCTTGCCACTTACATATTCATTCTTCTACTATTTTTGTTCCATGGATTGTTCCAAGATGTATATACTTTAATCTTCATGGCTTCCATGACTTTCTAGCCTTTCGTGCATGCTAAATATTGTTCCTGTTCACAATCTTAATGCATATATCAAATACCAAGTGATTTTTCATCATCAAAATAGGATTGGACTCATAAAGTCAATAGCTTCTAAAGTTTCATGATTTACAGTATTTATATATATACAAAAAGATGATTTATAGAATTTACAGAATTATGATTTATAACATATATACTAGAAATATGTTTTTACAGCATTTACAGCATACCAAGATATATAGATTACAAAACCATAACATTCAAAAATTTAGTTTATTCAAATCAGATATTATAGTTTATTCATATCAGCTTTCACTGTGTTATGGTTATTATAGTTGAAATAGAATCATGGTAAAATAGTAAGATAAATATAAATTAGTATTATACAGTATCAGACCATGATGGATCATTTCAGATTTTAGAGCATAGTAGCGTAGCTATTCAAATCAGAGTGCAACCACATATCTTAGATAGTGTGTGGATTATATAAGTAGTCGAGCGTGCCTTGGGAGAGATTGTAGGCTCTCCAGTAGTCTGGGTTGAGGCAGCTAATCTGATGGCAGAGGTTTCAGTTCACTTATCCCGGTAGGCCAACTAATGTTAAGTCCTGCCTACGGCCACAACCCTATTATGAGGGGTTAAATCATGACATATAGCCATCTAGGGAAGTTTTCACAGTTTTATATATATATATATATATATATATATATATATATATATATATATATATATATATATAGTTTTAAAGAAAAACGGTAGATATAATTATTGTTAATAAAAGTATGATCAAATAGAAAGTTCAGAAATAGTTGTATTTTAAGCCACATAGGTGTGAGTTATACTGTATAGTATTTTACATGCTATCTCAATTTCAGTTATCTATCAGTATATTATTCATGTAAACTCTGATGCCATATACTAGTAATAGCATATTTCATCTTACTAAGCATTGTCTCATCCCAGATATTTAACATTTTTCAGGTAATCTAATTAGATGAGTAGATCAAACTCAGAAGTAGAGAAGATATTTATACTACCCTATTAAAAGGGTAAGTACTTTGAGGAGTGTGTTTATTTGTAGCATCTAGGAAGTCTAGTGGAGAATTTTTGGAAAGATGTATATGTATATATGGTTTGGGAAGATACGGATTTCTGGTATTGTAATTGTTAGATTTACCGTGATCCCAAGAAGGGGGCGAATTGGTATTTTTAAAATTTAACCCCTAGGTAATCCACCTAACAACAATATGTTCACAACCCTATGGTCAATCTAGTACAAGTAATATAAATATATCAGAAATCAAATGAAACAATTTAATTAACAACGCATGCACCATAAAACAATAAAGTAAGAGCGACACACATAAATGTTATCGAGGTTCGGCCAATTGCCTACGTCCCTGCCTTGACTAACAAGCACAAGGATTATCACTATAGTTGCTCACTTAAACGGGTGGAGCGGCACCTATACAAACTAGGTCAATTAGCACAGGGCTGACCTCCACCTTTACAACCAATCATTATTGGGCTAGATTACCGCCCCCTCAGGCCATGCCTGGAAATACTCAGATATTTTAATCAAATGGTATAGTCAAAGTTCTTTCATATAAAGCAGATATGTACCCAGATGCGTTCAATCACATACACCACAAATGATTTAATACGTAAGATCAGTGTGGTCTTATATTTCAACTCTCAAATATATTTGCTATCAGTGTAATGAGTGCGTGAGAGTACCAACAAACAATCTTTGTATCTCAAAACATTCAAACAATCATCCTCACACAAAGATGTCAAGCAAGCCTTAAAACTATCAATTAGCGGAATATCTCAATCGCGTGAATATGTATAAGCTTGGTTTGCAAAAATTATGCAATCCTTGTGTTCAGCAAATAATATGTAAGTGAATAAATATTGCACCAAAGATCACTATCACAAACACAAGTATCTTTTCAAAAAATATGACGATCTAAATCACTCAAGATATTTGAAAATGTTTTAAAAACATTTTTGTAATACAAAAATAAATACAAACTTCCTAAGTTATTGCAACACAAATATAATACTCAGAAGCTTAAGGCAAGTCTTCTTAGGATAAGCTTATTAGAAAAACCCCCTAAGAACACTTAGGTTTAACTCTCGGTAAAAATGAATCAATCAAACACGAATAGGAGAGCAAACCTTTCAATACAAACACTCAATCAACTTACAAAGGATTTACACAATCATAGTGGGTAAGTAGGAGCGAATGAAGATCAAAAATTGAGAGATAGAAAGTTTATGCACGAGAGAAATTTGCTTAATCGGATTTTCTAATCAGTGTGTTATTTCCTAAAATGAAAATAAAGTATATATATAGGCATACCATAAATTATGCTCACTGGGGACAAGGTCAATATTTTTAGAAAAGAATAATATCGTTTTAGCAAATTAAAATAGTTAAATATGGTAACATTTGAAAACAACCCGAGAGCACCGGTCGACCAGAAACATTTTCGGTCGACCCAAGTTCATATGGTTTTGTTGACCAGGCCAAAAATGAACTTCCTAAGTCGGTCGATCGGACAAGTATATCCGAGGCGATTTTTCAAAATTACTGAGATTCAGTTGACCGGGGTAAAAATGAAGTAACTGGTCAGTTGACCAGAATGGCATGTCTGAGGCAATTTTATAAAATCAGTGTGGTTCGGTCGACCAAGGTTAGAATGAACTAAGTTAGTTGGTCGACCAGACCGTTGGATCCCACACAGGGGAATTCGATCGACCAAGTTGGTGCAGTACAAAAAACGCTTGATCGACTAAGATGTCAAACTATTGACTCTAAGGAGTTTCGGTCGACCGGGGTCAAATGAGCTTCAAAAGCTCGGTCGACCGAACTGTGGTCAACCTGTTGTCCCAGACTAGTTTGGTTAACTAGGGTCAAAATGAAATCCCTGGATCGGTCGACCGAAGGTGCATAGAATGTGCATTTTGGTCCTAATTCATTTTACATTCACCCTATTTCAAATAATCAAACATGTGTATGCATGAGTGAGTGTCCTAGGGTCATTTTTAGGTCCTTTTTGAAGATACCAAAAAAATACAGTGTCGGTCAACTGAAGGTCGACCGAAGGGTAATCCCTAAGGTCTTTCTAAGGTCATTTTCATTTTGACTTACATATTAGACCATGCATGTGATGTGTGTAATTTTTACATACAGAAAAGTCTTAATTACTATTACAGACCCTTTACCTGAATGAAATATATTACAAGATAAGAAATTGGGTCTTCAATGGAAATTTGGTCTTCAAGATTCACTTTCTCCATGTGCATTATGATCTGTCAATTTAAGTTCCTGCACAAAGCCTCAAACACTCATTAGATACAATGAGTATTTGTCATGATCAAAATCGGGCGTGACCTATAAGGTCAACAGTAGTTATGGATGTATGACTTTATGTTTTCCACTGCATAGGTGTGTTATTACGAACAGGGATTCGTCAGTACCTATTTAGGTACCGAGATGTTATAGTAAGTCCTTAATAGTTTGGTATCAGAGTGATATTAATTTACAACATATAGTTTTACAGATTATAAATATATATATAAAAAATGGTATGAATTTTTGGGTCATTACATGTTTTATGTGTAAAAGTAAAGGTCACATTAAATTTGACTGTCCTTTAAAAAATAAGGACACTAAATCTAAGATAGTCTGGAGAGTTAAGTGAGATTTAGATACTAACCCTAACCGACCCAAAAGAATTTGGGTACCAAAAGTAGTCACTTAAGCCTTTCTTACAGATATGCTTTAGGACGTCCTCCTATAGAGATAAATGATATTTGGACAGTGGATGCTCAAGGCATATGGTGGGTGATAAAGAAAAGTTTGCATCCATTACGCTGAAAGATGGAGGATTCATCAGCTTTAGAGATAATGCCAAAGGAAAAATCATAGGAGTCGGGAAGGTCAATAAGGAACCTTCTCTCATTATTGATAATGTTTTTGGTAGTAGAAGGTTTGAAGCATAATTTGTTAAGCATCAGTTAGTTAAGTAATAAAGGATATAGGGTTTCTTTTGAACATGATAAATGCATTATTGAAAATTCATTTGAGCATAAAATACTATTTACTACTGATCGTCATGATAATGTTTATACAATTAGCTTTGACAACTTAGCCTCACAAAATGTAAAATTCTTTTTTACAATTAATGAGGCTAACAGGCTTTAGCATAGGATATTAGGTCATGCAAGTATGGACTTGCTTTCAAAACTAGTAAAGCTTTCAAAACTAGTAAAAGGAGAATTGGTTAAAGGCTTACCAAAAACAAAATTTGTAAAAGATAAAATTTGTGATGCCTGTCAAATCGATAAACAAACCAAGTCTAGTTTTAAAAAGAAGAAATTCATCTCTACTAGTAGGCCACTTCAAATGCTCCACTTAGATTTATTCGGCCCAAATCAAGTCTAGAGTCTAGAAGGTAAATCTTATGCATTTGTCATTGTTGACGATTACTCAAGGTTCACATGGGTTATATTTCTAGCATCTAAGGATGAAGCATGTGAGAGACTTGCCAAATTGTGTAGGAAAATCCAAACTGAAATAGGCTATACAATAACACATATCCATAGTGATAAAGGAAGAAAGTTTAAAAATAAGAATATGGAGAATTTTTGTGATTTACTTGGCATATCCCATAACTTTTCAGCACCTAGGACCCCTCAACAAAATGGAGTAGTTGAGAGAAAGAATAGATTCTTACAAGAAATGGGTAGGAATATGTTAAATGAACACAACCTTCCTAAATACTTCTGGGTTGAAGGGGTAAGTACCACTTGCTATGTCATGAATAGGGTGTTAATTAGGCCAACCCTCAACCAAACCCCATATGAATTGTGGAATGGTCATAGGTCAAATATTTCCTACTTTCATGTCTTTGGGTGTAAATGTTTTGTTCTAAGAGATAAAAATAATCTAGGAAAATTTGATGCAAAATCTGATGAAAGAATATTTCTAGGATATGCTTTAGAGAGTAAAGCCTATAGAGTGTTCAAGAGAAGAACCTTAACTGTTGTAGAATCTATCTATGTGGTGTTTGATGAGTCCAATTCCTTTTTCAAAAATACTGATGAAGATGATATAGAGATAATAAAGGGCTTATAAATCTTTTCCATTGAAAATAATTTTGAAAAAAGCAATGAAATTAAAGAAACATCTACTGAGGATAATCAAATTAAGAGTGAGGTTCAATAATTGCCTAAGGAATGGAAATTTGTGAAAAAACATTCTAAGGACCAAATCATAGGTGAACCTTCATGTGGGGTAGCCACCCGTTCATCACTGAGAAACATGTGTAGTCACATGGCATTCTTGTCTCAAGAAGATTCTAAGAATGTACATAAGGCAATAGAGGATGAATCTTGGGTGATGTCTATGTAAAAAAAGCCTAACCAGTTTGAAAGAAATAAAGTCTGGACCTTGGTTCCCAGACCAGGTGATTATACTATCATTGGAACCAAATGGGTCTATAGAAACAAGAAGGATGAAATGGGGTTGTAATTAGGAATAAGGTCAGATTAGTAGCTCAATGTTACAACCAGGAATAAGGAATAGACTTTGAGGAAACATATGCTCATATGGCTAGAATGGAAGCCATTCACATGTTATTAGCCTATGCATCTTTCAAGGACATGAAGTTATATCAAATGGATGTTAAAAGTGATTTCTTAAATGGCTATATAAATGAGGAAGTGTATGTAGAGCAACCTCCAGGCTTTGAAAACCACAAACATCCAAACCATGTGTTTACATTCTCAAAAGCCTTAAATGGTATAAAGCAAGCTCGTAGAGCTTGGTATGATAGGCTGAGTGGTTTTCTCCTTGATCAGGGATTTACTAGAGGAAAAATTGACCCAACCCTCTTTATAAAATCTACAAATGAAAACATGCTCCTAATTCAAATATACGTAGATGATATCATCTTTGGAGTAATTAATGAAGAGATGTGTAATGAGTTCACCAAATGCATGCAAGATGAATTTGAGATGAGCATGATAGGAGAACTCATATTCTTTCTAGTACTTCAGATAAAACAAGCTAAACATGGAACATTTGTCAGACAATCAAAATATGTAAAAGACTTGCTCAAGAAATTCAATATGGAAGATGGTAAAATCTTATGAACACCTATGAGCACTTCCACTAAATTAGATAAAGATGAGCAAGGTATATTGATAGATGTTAAGCTCTATTGAGGTATGGTTGGTGGCTTGCTATAACTGACTGCTAGCAGACCAAACATCATGTTTAGTTTATGTATGTGTGCTAGGTTCCAAACTACACCAAAAGAGTCACACCTACTATCATTTAAGAGGATACTTAGATACCTCATTGAGACTATTGATTTAGGATTATGGTACCCTATGTATACTTCATTTGAGATTATTAGCTATTCCAATGCAAACTTTGCCAGTAGCAAAGTTGATAAGAAGAGCACGAGTGGTATGTGTCATTTCTTAGGACAATATCTAGTTTCTTGGTTTTCCAAAAAACAGAACTCAGTTGCACTATCCATGGCCAAGGCTGAGTATATAGCCGCTAGAAGTTATTGTGCTTAAACATTTTATATGAAATAATAACTTATGGACTACAAATTGCACTATGATACAGTACTAATCAAGTGTGATAATACTAATGTAATAAACATATCTAAGAACCTCATCTCACACTCACAAACTAAGCACATTGAAATTAGACATCATTTTATTCGTGATCATGTGCAAAAGGGGGACGTGACACTTGAGTTTGTGTGCACTGATGAACAATGGGCCGATATATTCACCAAACCACTTCAAGAGGATAGATTTATCCAAATTATTCGTGAATTAGGCTTATTGCACACTAGGAAAGTTGCCTAAAAATTTTGAATAAGTAGTGAGGAAGGTTCTTATGAGGGAGAACATAATGTTGTGATGATTAGGCTGCTACAGTGAGGGGGGGCAACAAATTCAATAATTTTTGTCTCCTTAACATTTTAATCTTGTGGTACTAAATTCACTCACTATTTTTTCTCGCTTATATGCTTTTATAAGAATGGTATTGCAACTTATTATCCATATCTTGCTGGCTTTTCACTTTTATCTGACGGATGGCTAATATCTGGTATCATGCATTGTTATTGGTTATATTGAATTGATTGATACCATCTGCAAGATTGATGTAGAATGTGTGCTTGAATGATGATAGCAAATTAGGATATGTACATGTTGATTGCTTTGAACGCCATCTATATGGTTGATGCAGACCTTGTGAATGCATGTTGGTAGTTGACTAGGGTATTGCATAAGTGATTCAATGATCATATACAGACATACATGCTGACTAGTTGACTGAAATTATGATTCCATAAGACTCATTTTGAAATCTAAATATTTTACTAGGTTTTATGTAGCACCAAAGTAGTGACCATGTTCAATAAATTTTTTTTTCTTAAATGGCCATTTATACTGCTGTTGTGTACAGAATTGCCAATTTTTTTTCAAATAGCTATAAGACTGCTATCTCAGCCCATTTTTGAGTCAAAAAGAGGGGGGGGGGGGAGTTTCTTCTCTTATCAAGCTAAGGGATTTTTTAATGCTTAAATGATATTGTGCTTAGCTTAGTCCTTTTGTTGATGACAAAAGGGAGAGAAATATCTAAAATAAAATTGCAAAATTAAAATTCATTTCTAATGCTCCATACTTCTTGAATTTAAAATAGGACAAGTGTCTAAGCTATATTGCCAAAGCTAAATGCATATTGAGCTGAAATTCAAAATTTCTCAACTTGAAAATTTTGAATGTCTTTTTTCTAAATATGCTTGGATTACACTGTCTATTTTGAAATTGTGCATATTGTAAGGAGAAGCCTTGTAAGGCTAACCTTATTTTGCCCTTGTATTTTTCATTATCAAAAAGGGGAAGATTGTTGATTTTTTGAGTCCTATCCTATTTTGATAATGACAAATCATATGTATCTCATTTGTGCATTTAGTGTATGAATAGATTTATGTTTCAAAAGACACAAATGGTTATTACAATATGGAAGCCATGAGGCACTTAAAGTCCACATCACACGGCTTATTAGATGGAAAATTGAAGAGTAAAGAGTGAAAGCATTTATTATTTCAGTTGTCATGCACTTAGATTAAATTGTACGTGCACTTACTTGAACTAATGAGAAGCTCAATAACGACCGTAGACTGACCCTAAGAACTCAAACTTTTGATGGAAAATATTTCACTTAAAAGTTAAACTCATGCAAAAGGTTTGAAATGTTTGTGAAGTTCAAAACAAGGCTAAAACTCATTTTTGTAAACGGCTTAGTTGACCAGATCATATACTCGGTCGATCGGTTTTCATGTCAGGAAGATCTGGCAAACCGGATCATAAGCCCAAATGACTGAATCGCACAAAAAAGGAAATTTCCTCTTGGTCAGTCGATCGGATCTCGGGTCAGTCGACAGGAACTTTGGGGTTAACACTATTTTGAGTAGTAAAATGGCCATAAATTTCAAATTTATTATTATTGTTATATTAACCAAACAGTCATAAAACGGTCACATAGGGTCTTTGCCTATAGCGCCCCGACCTGCCACGTGGGCTCGAAGTGTTAGTAAAATAAATAAAAATTCTTTGATACCACACATACATATATACAAGGATGCAACCCGCCCTAACCAAGGAATCCCGGGTGCACCTGCCAATACTGGAAATAAAACCATACATCGGAAGATTACTAAAACATCAGCATTCTTTACCAGAGTTCTAATTGTTCCCCAAATATATACATATCACTAACCGTCTACATATTACAGTCCCCAAAAACAATAAAGTAGGATAACTGGTATCTCACCAGCACTCATAACTACTCCCAAAAGTCTAATTCCCACCCCGAGACATGTTAGGAACGGTTCCCTAAAAGACCTAAAAAATCATTTGTATAATGGGGTGAGACACTTCTTAGTAAGATGGATTATATTATTATCAGTGTGTAGCTAGCATGGTTCTCGTATGAAATAAAATTCCATTGTTTAGCCCATTTATAATAAATTTTCCCATATATGCATAAAAGACGCAACCTGGACTGCCAAAGTAGCGTCATCATGCTATCATATACTCATACGACATGCTTCCCCCCAAGAAGGGTTGTGTGGCCCGAAGGTTGGATATCACATATCACAGATCCACAAGGTTCTAGAATCATATATGACAATTTACATAATAAAAATTGTATTATAAAAATTGTCATTCAATAAAACCTGACCCTCGGCCATCATATCAAACTCAACCCTTGGCCGTTATATCAAAACTCGGCCCCTGGCCATTATATCATATACGGTATAAAAGCAAGTTAAAACCTTCTATTCACAAATGCCATTTAAAACTGTTCCCATGCTACACAATTTTCATTTGTTAACTATAAATAAAATAACCTGACTGAGAAAAACATAAGTTGCTGAAGATAGGTTATGAGCATCTCCAAGGTTTTATTTAACTCAAACTACATATTTATTAGAAAATAGGAGATGATCAAACCAACCACAATAATTTTTCCTAAAAACATATACTACATTTTAATTAGTCTATATTTCACAAAAAGTTGACATAATATAATCCCCTTACCTGACTTATAAGAAAGCCTACTGAAAACCCCAAAATCCACGCCCTATGGCATTTGCGTCTTAAAATCCTAAAATCACATTTCCCCCAGATAAATCAACACAAACCACAAAATATTCCTCATTTAACATTTCCTATGCCCCCTATACTCCAAAACAACAAAAAACCTTAAAATATCCTACGTACCTTGATTTTGGAGTAATGTCTGAAAAGCTCAAATCAAATATCCGCTCTGCTAGACTTGTAGATAATCTCCCCTAGATCCTTGTGGTAACTTCCGATTGTTGAATCTGGCAACGAAAGGCGAGAAAATCATAAAGAGAGAGAGAGAGAGAGAGAGAGAGAGAGAGAGAGAGAGGGAGGGATAGAGAGAGAGAAATTCAATTTCTTAATGATTAAGCAACCAAAAAATCAATTTATAGGTCGTTGACTCAGTCACCTTCGTCGACGAAATGATGCCTTCGTCAATGAAGTGCAGAAGAACATTCGTCGATGAAAGAAGGGCTTCGTTGATAAACCCTTAGCCTAAAATTTCATTCGTTCAGGATCTCTTCGTTGATGATGCCCTAAACTTCATCGACAAACCACAGAAGAGCATTTGTCAATGAAAATAGAGGATTTTTTTATGAAGCCTACTGAAATTTCCTTTTTAAATTCCCTTTTCTTCTTTTATTATTTATTTCTTTATATTTCGGGTTCGAGTTTCTACAATCTCCCCTCTTATAAAAATTTTGTCTTCAAAATTTGCTAATTAATTTCCATCACATCCATTGAATGAACACTGATCTACTGATCCGACTCTAAAAAGAGCAGAAGGCCACCCACATAGCAGTTCCGTCCCAAATTTATTAAATACCCTCACTTATGGTGAAGGAATACAGTGGTTACATGTATAGTCTCGGGAGATTACAATATCCATACCAAATTCTCCCAAAGACCAACCATGAACAAACCATAACCAATAGATAAAACTAAAAAACCTACCCTAAAAAAAACCTATATACAAAATTAATACTTTCCAGCCATTCTACTTACTTGATTAGTGCTGAGCCTCTCCAAATAGTCGTGGATAATTCTGACATATTTTTGCTTCTAATTCCCATTATGCCTCCTCCACTACATGATTACGCCAAAGTACCTTTACCAATGGAATTCTCTTAGTACGCAGCTCCTATTCCTTATAGTCTAGAATTTGAACTGGTATCTCCTCATATGCCAATATGTCTCTGAGCTCCAAAGACTCGTAACTGATCACATGTGAAGGATCCAAAATGTACTTCCTTAGCATGGACGCGTGGAACACTTCGTGAATCATAGATAGTGCTGGAGATAATGCTATTATATACACCATCGAACCGACTCTCTCCAGAATCTCAAATGGTCCAATGTATCTAAGGCTTAGCTTCCCCTTTTTCCCAAATCTCATTACCCCTTTCATCGAAGAAATCCTAAAAAATATGGCATCACCTAACTCAAACTCCAGCTCCCGTTAATGAGTTTTCGCATAACTCTTCTCCTGACTCTGTGCTGTCTTTATTCTTTCCTATATAAACTGGACCTTTTCAGAGGCCTACTGAACAAGCTCCAGCCCTGAAATTTGTCTCTTACTAACCTTTTCCTAATACAAAAGAGATCGGCACCTGCGACCATACAACGTCTCATATGGTGCTACCCCGAACCCTAATACACACGATCGTAGCATATCCTCTAAGATTTGAATAGTCCTCTCTGACTAACCATCGACCTATGGGTGAAAAGCAGTACTGAAAGTGAGTTAAGTCCCCAAAGCTTCCGGTAGACTCTTCCAAAATCGGGAAGTAAACCACAGGTCCCTATCTAAAACGATAGACACAAGCACTCCATGCAGTCTAACTATCTCCTACACATAAAGCTCTTCCGGTTTATTCACAGAATAACTGACTTTAATTGGAATAAAATGAGTAGTCTTCATCGATCTTTCAACAACTACCCAAATAGCATTCTATCCCAAAAGGTTAAACTTTAATTAGCCTGAAATAACTCTCCTTTACCACGATTAAACTATTTTTAACAGGGCGAGGTTTGGGTGGCTGAACCTTGGTTCGGTCGGCCGATCAGACACAATTCAAAAAGTTATTCAACTAAGTTCGGTCACCCGAACATAGGTTCGGCAGCCCGAATCAAAGTCAGTAGCCAAGGTTCGGGACTTCGGGTGCCCGATCAACTTTTCGGTGCCCAAACATCAGTGTTCGGTTGTCCGTGGATATATTTGAACTAAAATCATAGGGCGCCTGAGTTGGTGAACAGTCCCTTTCGAGGGATCGGGTGCCCGAGGAAGATGTGCGCATTTAGGGTTCAGTCACCCAAGGGCTAGTCAACATTTTGACTTTCAAGGTTCAGGCGCCCAAGGAGTTTTGTACTCCAAAGGTTTGGTCACCCGGCTCCTCTTAACTTGCTTAGATTTGTCCAATTTTATGCACAATTATAACACACTCATATATTTTATGCTATGTGTGTGAGTGTTGGAGCGTATGGTCTTGCTATGGTCTAATTGAGCTTACGCTATATCCTATATGTATGATGTGCAAGTAATAAACATACAACCATAGCCTAGGTTACTATTACAGACCCATATAAATTATTACAGACTGATATGAATTACAATTACAAAAACAAGTCTTCGTGGTCTTTTCGTTTCTTCAAGTGTCCTTCCTTGAGATATTTTTTTGAACCTGCACAAGCACTTGACAATCATCAAATATCAGTATTTGTCATTATCAAAACTGGGTGCAACCTATGAGGTCAACATTTTCCCCCTTTTTTATGATAACAAATATACCATGAAAAAATTGGGTATAGCTCAAAGAAGCCCCCCCCCCCCCCCTAACAATATGCATCATGTATTTATTTAACCCAAGTTTTTGCCCTACATCTCCCCCTTTTGGCAACATCAAAAAAGGCCATAGGAGTTAACACTTCTAGGCAAAAGGGAAGTGTTACGTTTATACATTAGGCATTTTGGAAAGATTTTAAAAAATTTCAGCAAAGTGTCGTTTGTAAATCGGACTTTCCAAAATGTATCTTGTATAAAAAATAATTTAAGTTTAAAATTCCTAACAGTTTATCCATAACTACCCAAATAGTTCAGTATGGTCCAACATTCAAGTAAAATTTTTAATATGAGTTATGTGTCACAAGTAGTAAGCAATATGCATTTCATTCAATATAGTCATGCTATAGATATAGGACATGTGTGCATAAGCAGTGATCAGCATTTACAAGGTCCAAGGCAAGTAAAACACATTTCAAGCTCCCCCTAAATTTATGCAAGCTATGAAACATTTAAGAAACTTCTCTACTGTGCATTAGACCTAACTCACGTCTAATTTGGATGAACGTGTCCTTAGGAAGTGGTTTAGTGAATATATCCGTCCATTGTTCATTTGTGCATATGAACTCAAGAGCCACATCTCCTTTTTATACATGATCACGAAGGAAATGATGTCTAATCTCAATGTGTTTAGTTCTTGAATATGAGATAGGATTTTTAGAAATGTTGATTGCACTAGTATTGTCACATTTAATTGGTATTGTTTCATAGTGTAATCCAAAATCCCCAAGTTGTTGTTTCATATAAAGAGTTCGGGCACAACAACTTTCAGTCGCAATATATTCTGCTTCAGCTGAGGATAAGGCAACAAAGTTTTGTTTCTTAGAGAGCCAAGAAACAAGAGATTGTCCTAAGTAATGACAAGTGCTGCTAGTACTTTTCCTATCAACCTTACTACCGGCAAAGTCAACATTAGTATAACTGACAATCTCAAAAGTAGTAAGTTTAGAGTACCACAAGCCTAACTCTATAGTCCCAACTAGATAGCTAAGGATTCGTTTGATAGATTTTAAGTGAGATTCCTTAGGGGCAGCCTGAAACCTAGCACACATACACACACTAAACATAATATTAGGCCTACTAGAAGTGAGATATAGGAGACTCCCAATCATGCCACGATACAATTTTACGTCAACAGGAATTCCTTGCTCATCTTTATCAAGCTTAATGGAAGAGTTCATAGGTGTACCAAGAATTTTGCAATCTTCCATATTAAATTTCTTTAGCAAGTCCCTAATATATTTAGAATGGCATATGAAAGTTCCATGTTTGGCTTGTTTGATTTGCAGCCCTAAGAAGAAAATAAGTTCACCCATCATGCTCATTTCAAATTCACTTTGCATGCATTTGGAAAACTCATTACACAATTCATCATTAGTTGCTCCAAAAATGATATCGTTCACATAAATTTGAACAATGAGCATATCATCATTTTTGGATTTGATGAAAAGTATAGTGTCAATCTTGCCACGAGTAAACCCATTTTCTAGTAGAAAACTGCTAAGCCTCTCATACCAAGCTCTAGGAGCTTGTTTCAATCCATACAATGATTTAGACAACCAATAAACATAATCGGGATATTTATGATTTTCAAAATTGGGTGGTTGTTCTACATATGCCTCTTCATTAATGTAACCATTTAGAAATGCACTTTTAACATCCATTTGAAACAATTTAAAGTTTTTAAAAGCAGCAAAGGCAAGTAGCATATGAATGGCTTCTAACCTAGCAAGAGGAGCATATGTTTCATCAAAGTCAATCCCTTCCTACTAGTTATGCCCTTGGGTAACTAATCTAGCTTTATTCCGGGTTACTACCCCATTCTCATCTTTCTTATTTCTATACACCCATTTTGTTCCAATATTGATTGATCATTAGGCCTAGGAACTAGAGTCCACACTTTACTTCTTTCAAATTGATTAAGTTCTTCTTGCATTGACATCACCCAAGATTCATCATCTATGATTTCTGTAATATTTTTAGGTTTTTCTTGGGATAAGAAAGCGGAGTGATTTACTATATTTCTCAAGAAGGATCTTATGGCTACTTCACGGGATGGTTCGCCTAAGATTTGATCTATAGGATGATTTCTAATGAATTTCCAATCTTTAGGCAATTTCTGATTTTCATTTTCATTATCTTCAAGTGATTTTTCATTTGCTTCCTAATTTTCACTTGCATTGTTTTCAATAGACATTTTTTCAAAGTATTTTCTAATATCAATATCATCTTCATCATCTTCACTAGAAAATGGATTAGATTCATCAAACACAACATGAATAGAATCAATTACTTTCAATGTTTGTTTATTGAAAACCCTATATGCTTTGCTATTGAGTGCATAACCTAGGAAAATGTCGTCATCAGATTTAGAATCAAATTTTCCTAAGTATTCATTATCCCTAAGCACAAAGCATTTACAACCAAACACATGAAAGTAGGAAATATTAGGCTTACGGTTGTTCCATAGTTCATAAGGAGTTTTATTAATCGAAAGTCTAATCATCACCTTATTCATAACATAGCATGCAATATTAATGGCCTCGGCCCAAAAATATTTAGGTAAGTTATGCTCATTTAACATAGTTCAACCCATTTCTTGCAATGACCTATTATTTCTTTCTACTACACCATTTTGTTGAGGTGTCCTAAGTGCAGAGAAGTTATGGGATATGCCCTCTAAGTCACAATATTTCTCTATGCCTTCATTTTTGAATTTCGTGCCTTCATCACTTCTTATGTGAGTTATTTTATATCCATTTTCATTCTGTATTCTCCTACAAAGTTTGGTGAACTGTTCACATGATTCATTTTTATAAGTAAGAAACAACACCCATGTGAATTTAGAAAAGTCATCCATGATTACAAAAGTATAAGATTTACCACCAAAACTTTGCACAGAATTGGGTCCAAACAAATCTAGGTGAAGCATCTCTAAAGGTCTAGTAGTAGATATGAATTTCTTTTTCTTAAAACTAGATTTGGTTTGCTTACCTATTTGACATGCATCACAAATTTTATCCTTTACAAAAGACATTTTAGGCAAGCCCTTTACTAGTTCTTTCTTAACAAGTTTAGACAACAAGTCCATGCTAGCATGTCCTAATCGCCTATGTCATAACCAACTAGCTTCATTTACAGCAGAAAAACAAGTAACTTGTTGTGAAGAAGTTATCAAGTTATCAAGGGAAGTAGTATAGACATTTTCATCGTGGTTTGCAGAAAAAAAAAAAAAGGCACTTTGTAATCTAATTTATCTTCTACTATGCATTTATCATTCTCAAAAGATACTTTATATCTTATGTCACACAACTGACTTATGCTAAGTAGATTATGCTTCAACCCATCAACCAACAAAACATTGTCAATAGTAAGAGAAGAATCCTTACCAACCTTACCTACTCTGATGATACGTCCTTTGGCATTGTCGCCAAATGTCACATAGCCTCCATCCTTGGGAACAATTGAAGTGAATTTTCCCTTATTGCCGATTATGTGCTGTGAGCACCCACTATCTAAGTACCACCGGTCCTTGGAGGAGGACGATCTTAGGCATACCTGTAAAATAAGCTAAGTAACTGATGCTGGTCCCCAAATTTTGTTAGGTCCACGGGGGTTAGTAGTAGGATCTCCCTTAACTACCCATACTTTCCTAATTCTAGCATGCTTATTCCTAAATGGCTAATCAAACTGAATGTGACCAATTTGTTTACATTTAAAACATCTTAATCTACACTTAGGCTCTTTAGGAGGAATATGAGATTTTGACTCACTTGTAAAGTGTCCTAAGTAAAGATTAGGTCGTCTAACATTTTCAACACCATTAAAACCAAGACCCTTTTTACTTAAGGAGTTTCTTTGGGCACCAAGTAATTTTTCAAAATTGTCTTTGACCTTAGTGAATTTAAAAATGATTTTGGAGCTATCCTCCAATTTCCTCTCAAGCTCAACAATAGTGGCATCTTTTTCTTTTAAAATAGAGACATAAGAGGTTTTTGCCATATTAAACAACTTTGACCAATTTTCACATTTTTTTTTTCAAATCATCATTTTCCTTAGTCATTTTGCCTAACAATTTAGAAACACGAATATATTCAAACTATAATTCTCTAAATGTAGGCATGCAATCAGAATCACAATCATCAGATGAACAGTATGAAGACAATGAACTAGAAGACAATACTTGATCCTCGTGTGCCATCAAGCACAGATTAGCGACCTCCAAGTCGCTGTGATCTGATTCTGATTCGCTGCTACTGAGTTTGTCCCATGAAGTCTTGACCTTCATGACTTTCTTATTGTTCTTAGCCTCCTTTTTCAGCTGTGTGCAGTCAGGTTGGATGTGCCCCACCTTGTTGCAATTATAGCACGTAGGAGCATTTGATTTTTCTTTTTTCTTTTTTTTTGCTGGATTCTCCCTTCTCATTAGTAGAGTCTCTATATTTTTTATAGGGCTTCATGTTCTTCCTGAAAAATCTGTTAAATTTTCTAGTTAGCATAGCCATTTCATCATCAGTATCAGATTCACTACACTCACTAGATGTGTTAGTGGAAGCTTTCAATGAAGTAACCTTCTTAGCCCTATTATGCGCATTAAGTCTCTCGTTTATGCTCAATTCATATGTGATATGGGAACCTATCAATTCATCTAAGGTCATGGCCTTAAGATCTCTACCTTCAACAATGGTTGTAGCCTTGGCTTCCCAAACATGAGGTAAGCCTCTTAGGATCTTCCCAATCATCTCATATGTGGGATAGGTCTTTCCTAACGCATGCAGTGAGTTTATGATGTGTGTGAATCTGATGTACATGCTCTGAATGGACTCACATGCATTCATCCTAAATGCCTCATATTCACTGGTCAACATATCTATTCTACTGTCCTTCATGTCTCTAGTACCCTCATAAGTGACCTCTAACTTATCCCATATTTCTTTTGCAGTAAAAAATGTCATAATTCTACTAAATTTATTTACATTAAGACTACAGTACAAAATATTCATGGCAGTGGCATTAAGACTAATAGCTTTCATATCATCATTATACTCATCCTCAGTCTTTAGAACCCTAGCTGCACCCTCTTTTTTCATAGGGACATAGTTTCCTTTAGAGACTATCCTCCACACCTTCCAATTAGTATTTTGAAGGTAGATGCGTATCCTCTGTTTCCAAAAGGTGTAATTAACACCACTAAAAACAGGAGGTCATGTGGAAGATGGTCCCTCAGGGAAAGGGGTCACGGAGCTCTGAGCCATATGTGATCTTTTTGCAAAATAACAACTAATCTATGCAATGTGGCTCTGATACCAATTGTTAGCTTTACCATGATCCCAAGAGGGGGGTGAATTGGTATTTTTAAATTTAATTCCTAGGTGAATGTCCTAACACCAGTCTGTTCACAACCTTAAGAACAATCTAGTGCAAGTAAAGTAAATATACTAGAATTTAAATAAAGCAATTTAATTAATGTCACATGCAGTCGAAAGTAGTAAAGTAAAAGTGACACACAGAGATGTTATCGACGTTCGGCCAATTGCCTACGTCCCCGCCTTGACTAACCCGCACAAGGATTACCACTATAACTTCCTCACTTAAACGGGTGGAGCGGCACCTATACAAATCAAGTCAATTCAAGGGCTGACCTCAACCGATACATACAATCCTTACCGGGCTGGATTACCGCCCCCTCAGGCCACGTCTAGAAACACTTTGATTTTACAATCAAATGGTAGAACAGATAAGTGCTTTCACGTAAAGCATATTTGTACCCAAATGCGCACAATCACATACACATCAATAACCTGGATATAGTGTAAACTCAGTGTTGCTAGTTTTGTTCAATCAATACTCAATACAGTATACTCAATATGAAGCTCAAGAGTATTCGACACAGTATAATCAGTATGATGCACAATCGTATTCAGCACAAGCAAAGTCTTGGAATCTAAACAAGATATTTTTAGTAGCACATCAATATTCAAAGTATACTGAACAGATAATCAAACTAGTTCCAAAAGGATTTTCCTCAATGAAAGATGCACAACACTAGTTTGAATAACACTTGCTTGTTTGAAAAATATTTGCACACCAAAACAACGAAGCTATTGGACACTTGCAATGGAATGCAAATATCCTAAACTTTCTTGGTTCAATCCCACACAAGATTTATGAAAGAGAAATCCGTGGGATAAACCTAAGCTAAAACTCCCAAAGAAAAAGTTTCAAGCATACATACAAATGGGAGTATTAGCAATGAACAATAATCACATAATCACAAGAAACACTCTCACGCTCTCAGATTTATTGAATGGATGCAAGATATGAGAGTATTTGGATAAAAGGTAATTTTTCAGTAGAGAGGATTTTTGCTTAATTACTTTTTGCTAATCTTCTCTCTAATCATGAAAATGAAACCATATATATAGGCAGGTGAAAAATTATAACCGTTTGGGACAGAATGGGTATTATTAAAAAAGTCCCAAAAGGTTAAACTCCAATAAGCCCGAAATAACTCTCTTTTACCACGATTAAACTAATTTTAACCGGGCGAGGTTCCTGTGGCTGAACCTTGGTTCGGTCGCCCAATTAGACACAGTTCAAAAAGTAGTTCAACTAAGTTTGGTCGCCTGGATATAGGTTCGGCAGCCCGAATCAAAGTCAGTAGCCAAGGTCCGTGACTTCGGGTGCCCAGTCAACTTTTCGGTGGCCCAAACATCAATGTTTGATCGCTCGTGGATATATTTGAACTAAAATCATAGGGCGCCTGAGTTGGTGAACAGTCCCTTTCGAGGGGTTCGAGCACCTGAGGAAGATGTGTGCATTTAGGGTTCAGTCACCCGAGGGCTGGTCAACATTTTGACTTTCAAGGTTCGGGCACCCGAGGAGTTCTGTACTCCAAAGGTTCAGTCCCCCGACCCCTCTTAACTTGCTTAGATTTGTCCAATTTTAAGCACAATTATAACACACTCATATATTTTATGTTATGTGTGTGAGTGTTGGAGCGTAGGGTCTTGCTATGGTCTAATTAAGCTTACGCTATATCCTGTATGTATGATGTGTAGGTGATAAACATACAACCACAACCTAGGTTACTATTACAGACCCATATAAATTATTACAGACCGATATGAATTACAATTACAAAAACAAGTCTTCGTGGTCTTCTTGTTTCTTCAAGTGTCCTTCCTTGGGATATTTATTTGAACCTGCACAAGCCCTTGACAATCATCAAATATCAGTATTTGTCATTATCAAAACCAAGTGTGACCTATGAGATCAACGCGATTAAAGAGATAACACAATGTTTTATTACAACAATCTGTCCAACCATGCACCCACTAAATGATCTTTAATGGCGAAAGGACAGCAAATAGAAAAACAAAAGAGGACACAATCTTGCAGTCGAGATGTGTGTAGTGCTTTGGTGGGGGGGGGGTCTTATTTATAGCCTCTGGTCCGTGGAAGAGGCACATAGGTGGCTCACTTATCATGGTAGGTGGTGATAGCTCACCTACTATGGTCGACTTTGACATTAGTGGCCGACTTTGATATTAGTGGCCGACTTTGACATTAATGGTCATATTTGACATTAGTGGCTGTCTTTGAGATTAGTGGCCATCTTTGACATTAGTGGCCATCTTTGACATACCATGCGCACCGTTCACACAGGATAGGTCATAACGTCTTGGGGGGCAACCCTTCACTGAGGATGCTACCCTCGGACCCTCGTATCTCGAAGGGGAACGTCTTCTGTCTTCGTAGTACCATTGCGTTCTACCATTTCGATCTCATATGAACCATACATCAAGTAAGTGTGCCAATTAACTCATGGGCGGTGGGCATTGCACACATATACAACAACAATTTTGGCATTTTATTCTCACATTTTCTCAAATCAAAGAAGCATTTTTACTCTCATATACTCATTCATTTGAAAATATCTTCTTGAGAGCAAAACCCTAGCTTCTCCAATCTCATTTATTGAAAAAATCCTTTTTGGAGAAATCATTTATTGGTCTTAGATCTTTGAAGCATTTATTGCACATTTATTTTTACATCAAAGACCATTCACTCTCATCTACTCTAATTTATTACAAAAATTTTTTTGAGAGAGAAACCCTAACTATATTGAGCTTAAATCATATCTTGTGAGAGTGCATCAAGTTTTTCATTGTACAAATTAGCTTTTGAAGAAGCATCTCATTGTACGCAAAAACTCTTATTCTCATTTGTAATTTGGGGTTCAGGTTTGAACCGTGCCAAACGAGAGGATATCGTTGGAGAGGTGGCTACGCCTATAAGGAATGGTGTAATGGGTGGCTCCGCCTGAGTGAAAGAGTGTGTATAAGGTGGCTCTACCTTGGTTGAAGAAGTGGATAGTGAAATCCTCAAGCGGTTGTCTTGAGGCGAGGACATAGTCGGGGATAGTCGAACCTCGTAAAAATCACCTTGTTTGCTTTCTCTTTCCCTTCACTCTTTAAATATCCGCACGTATATGTTTACATTTATTTTGTTGTAATTATTTTATATGTTTTAAATATCGTATTATCATTGTTTGAAAAACCCAAAGATTGAAATATTGTGTGTTTTGAAAATAGGGCAAAAAGTGAACTAGATTTTTAAAAATCCAATTCACCCCCCCCCCCCCCTCTCTTGGGATTACACCAAAACTCACACAAAGAATTGTTATTGTTAGTAGTTGATAGGTGGCATCAAAGGGGCACACGGCATGCCCAAAATCCCCACTAAATTGGAGTTCGACAACTCAAAAATTAAAAAATTGGTTAGACTAGTTGACCGTGTAGAAAGGTTGATCAACTACCTGTGGGTGGCACCAATGGTAACTTTTGGAGGGAACACCAATAGACTGCCTCAAGAAAATTTCCTTTCTCCATTTTTATTTGCTTCAATCTTTCATATATTCAACCTTTGGTTTGGAAGATAAAAAATAACTATCAATACCAACTAATAGGCAAAATCTTTCAAGATGATGACAGCTAGATGTTGAACTTCACATCTAAATTCCTACCACAAATGTTGTAATTTTCACATCTTGGTTAAGGTTGAGAATATGCGAAAGCTTCTATATAGAACCTTCGCATGTTATTGTGTATGGACTAATGCTTTCATTATCACAACTATCAAGGAGTTGATTGAAGCAGTTGGTGGAGTTTAGTTGTAGGCTGATCACTCTAGGTTAAGGTAGGACTTTTGAGCGTAGCAGCAAATACATGGCACATCATAGTGTCATTGCACAGGTATAGCATAATAAATGGTCTTAAAATTTTCACATGATTGGTTGTCTCTAGTATAATCACAGCCTTTAACTCTTGGTTGTTTAGAATGTTTTAGTAGTGCTTCTCACTAGGGAAAGGGAGTTTCTTGCAATACATGGGCTCGTTGGCTTTCCTAGTTCTCATACTCGATGGATTTTCTAGTAGCTAAAGATTTGGCGTGACTGATTCATCTTCTTGGGTATGCTTTTGTATGATTACACTCACCATACCTAAGTGGCAAGAGCAATGTCACATTTCAAAGCACTTTGCACTCAATTTAATTTGACCCTTTTGGAATCTTAGTTCATGTTTGGAGCAATTTCTTTAAACATTTAATGCACACTGGCAGATTGTTGACACCATCTGAAATGAAAACTTACCTTACTCTTGGCTTCAATATATTGTCATGGCCCCTCAAAGTTGGTGGCTTGGTTCCAAAGGGTTTGCGTTCCTTTGCCAGTGTTGGCATATGCAAGGTTTGCAACTCCTTTGTTAACATGTTCAATTGAGTTGGCAATTCCTCTGCGTTCACCTTTGAGATTACTTGGGGACTGCTACCAAAGCTTTGGGGTGATGGTGTGCGGTCTTTCATCCTTGCATGGAAGCTAAGCCAGCCCTTGGTTGATACATAATGCCTTGTGTCTGTTACTCCATTTGTGAGGTCACCAAGGTTTTGTTGTTTTAATTTCACATTAATGATGTCATCTGCTAATGCAAATGTAACCTAGTACTTTTAGACTATCTCAAGACCATTCATGTTGTGCTAGAAGCTGAATAACCTCCAAAACAAAAACATTTTGAACCATACTCCTACAAAGTCGCCCGAATCAGCCCTCAAGGAATGTCCAGAATTAAGCTTGTTTATTTTTGGATCGCCCAATCTCCAGGTGGATTTCCTCGTCTCCAGATATCCATTACATCTCTAAATATCTATTACACCATTATTATAGCATCGTCCATTATGGAAATAGCATCGTCCATTATGGAAACACGACCGGTATGCTATTAACTTGCATTTCCATATTTGGTCAGTCGAGCAGTAGCTTATTCTTACTGAGAGGACTTAATTTCTGCCAGTGCTTTACCAAGCTGTGGTGCGTCGATACTGTCATTCCATCTCCGTCAAATTTCACTGTTGTCCGCATAACCCATAGCATTATTAAATCAGGAAACAGACGGGGATAGCTAGCTAGGAATGATGGGAAGAAAACAAAAGCGATAACAGGTCACAAGGAGAAAGGAGATGCATGATAGCTACTAGCCAGCCGAAGCGGACAGCTTGCGGGACCTTCGAATGGTTAGCATGGACGTGGACAACACTTCATATATACATTATATATGAAAAATATAATGGAATGGTGCCACCGAACATGTGACTTTATGAAAGAATTTGCCCTTTGGCAACAAAGCAGTAGTCCCACCCTGCAAGCCCGAGTCCCCACTTGACACCCTTTCTACACAAACCACAGAAGTTACAAATTAATTCCAGCTCAAATTCATAAACTAACACAACAAAAATACAAAGAAGCTAGCTGCCTGCTGCCTGCAGCTTGCTGTGGTGGGCATGCACATGGCAATGATGATAATAATACGTTACAGAGGACAAGAAGAAGGGATTTCTACTTTTTAGACTCAACAATACTGCTACTGCTATACTGTACTGATAATGAGGAGGAGAAGCATAAAGAACTGAGCAAGTGAGGAGTAATGGAGGGTTGTTGATGATGAGGAAGAATGACCGGAGATCTCAGAGGAATCGACGGCCAGAGGCATTCCGTCGGTGGTGAGATTGCAAGAGCGAGGAGGATCATCATCGGGGCCATCGGCAGACATCATGATGGTTCTCAGGACAGCAGAAACCGTGTGGAAGTAAGCAGTGCGGTTCTTGGAAAGCAGCCATGTGAGGCCCATCACCTCACACTCTCTCCTCTTCATTTTGCTGCTCCTCTTGTCATCCTCCCCCTCCTCCTCTGTTCTGCTTCTGTTCCCACTCTGTTTCTCACCCTTAAGCTGCACAATTAATAAAAAGCTTCATACTTTATAAGCAGTACAAGGCTGGTGGAATAAACATCTCATGGGCATGGTGTGTGGTCTCAATAAGCCATTGAAGCACATGCCTTATAATCTACTTGAAATTATTTAAGAAATATTAATTTGGTAGGAGCAAATATCAAAATGAAAGATATTAAATTAATCATCCCTCATAAAATATTATGAAAGAATATGACCAGCCGATCGTATTAAGGTGTGGTTGTTTAGTGAGTAAAAGTTCGGTAAATATTGCAAGGAATTGACCATGCAGCCCATGTTTGGTGTACTATTCATAAGTAGGATAAGGACTTGAGTTTCGTTATTCCTTCTACCTTCTTGCCTTTTAATTGCCCCTTATAAGATGTCTTAACATGAACTGATCAGTTTCGGGTGAAGGGGAGGCCGTCCAATTCTCCACCCCACCTCCTCCTCGCCTAGGTTGTCCAATCTGATAAATTTCGTGACACCAAACATGCGCAAATAGCCAATAGACACCTTAGTCAAACCTAAACTCTCTATGTCTACTGAATAAATGCAGCTTTAAATTCAATGCTGTCACCAATTACAGCTAAACTACTAAAAATATTGATGAATAATCAAATCTTTTAGGAAAAAAAAAAATTATAAAAAGAAGTGTGTTGAGCGAAGTGTGAATAATAAAGGATAGCAAAGAATAATGAAGTAGGATGAATTGCAAAATCCTTTTTAGCATTGATACTTAACTTTCTCGAGATTTTTGAAATTGTATTCAACTATAAATTTAGTGTTATAAACCCTAAACCCTTTCCCCTCACTTCCTATATACATTGGACTAACAAGAAGGAAACCTTTTGACTTGCTAATATTATGGGATAAATTTTTAAATGAGAAGTTCACCTTTGAGAATTCAGTACGATAAACAGAAATAACTAAATAGTAGTCAAAGAATCTTTTCCCATAATCCACTTATATTTGCGAATAATTTACTTGAACAATAGTTTACTCCATAAAATAATTCTTTAAAATGACAACTTTACCTCTACATGTTCAAAATTAATTAATGTCAAAAAACATTAAAAATAGATTTGAACATTATTCAAGAAGATACACACTACACAGAGTCAACAACTAACCTACAAGCTAAGATCATCTATAGTATTAATTAAAAGATCTAAGAGCTTCGATTTTTATTTTTTCCCCATTCCTCTTACAAGAACAATTCTATTAATTTATATTCCTTAGATATTACACTTATCACCTCATTATCCTTATAAATGTTCTATTACCTTTCTAAAAATCCTCAACTCAACGGTTGTGGAAATGGTCAAGACTAGTATATATTAAATATAAGTTATTCGAGAAGTTTTACAACTTACTTATTTTTATTTTCCTAATATAATTCTATAGCTACATATATAAAGGAAGCTTAGACTTTAACCTTACGCTTTGTTCCAATTTAAATATAAAATTATACTAAAGTTTTTATAAAATCCACACTACCCAAAAGTTAGCAGACTGAACTGTATGTAAACAGTACTAAAATTTAAGTAAGCTGAGCACATTTTGACAGGCGAAATGTCAATGTCAGAAAAGAGAACCTTTTAAAATTTTGATCAATATTTTATTATGCTTTTCGGCTTCAGTGATCACTGTAAAAAGGAAAAGGAAAAGAAAAAAGAAAAACAAAGAGGGGAGGAACTTTCCCAAATTCCTACAATGCCGAAGGCCAAACCCTAATCCCATCTCCCTCAAAGCTCATACTCCATTAGTTGTTGCATCATTAATTCAGAAACAGCAAAAATTGAAAGAAAGAGCAAGCAATTAAATGAAAGAGAAGTCACTCACCTGGGACAGACTGTTGAGGCACTTCGTGCAGCCATCCAGGCCTGGGTTCCCATTCTTGCACTCCCTCTCCAACCTCCTCACACTCTCGTCGCCGACAAGATTCCCTTTCTCCGACACCGAGAACGCCGCCGGGCAGCTCACCGGATGCAACCTTATCCCGCAGTAACAGTAAATCAGATCGCACGTCTGGTTGGGTCTGGCCAGCTCTACTCCTCTCTTCTCCAGTTCCTTTTCCAGATCGTCCACGCACGCCTCTGAGTCGTCCGGTAACAGCGGCATGTCGTATCCCGCGGTTGTCTGGGTCGACATGCCGCCCGCCCTCTTGAGGGCAGTGCCGGAGTAGGCGGCATAGAGCCATGCCGCCAGCACAGGGCAGCATCGGCTCTTTTGGAGCTGTTGCTCCCCCGTGCTGCTTGGGGGACTCGTTGCAGCTCCGCAGGCAGCTTTAATGCCGCTGAAGAGGTCGTTGGAGAGGTTTAAGGGGCAGCCGGTGGCATCGGACTGCTCCGGGAATGCCGGAATGGTGGTGGGAGGGGAGGAGGTGGGGAGGAAGGGCTGGACTGGTGCTGGGTCAGGGTCAGCGTGGAGGCCGCCCAGAGCAGAGGAAAGGGTGAGAAAGAGATGGAGGAGGAGGTGGAGAAGGGGAGAGAAAGATTGACAGGTGAGATTTGAGGACATGTCTGAGGAGTGGAGTTGGGGAAGGAAGGGAATGGGGATGGGGTTGGGTTTACGATTATGATTTATGGGGGGGGGTAACTGTGGGTGGTAAGGCAATAAAGAGGCGGTGGTGCTGGTGGGGATGGGAAAGGAGGAATGGCTTTGGATGAAAGTTTGGTTGTATGCTGGGGATTGGATTTTTAATGGAAGTTTGGTGGTAGCTCTAAATTGAAGTTTGTGGGAGGGATGGCACCATTGTATCATAAACAAATCATTCATTAGTTGTGATAAAGAGGCCCATGCCATAATCTCATTTTGTTCTTTCTACCAAATAATTGAAAAGAACAAAAAAAAAAGAAAGAAAGAAAGAAAAGGGAATCGTTTGGTTTGCAATTTTTTTTTTTTTTTTAATGCGTGTATTACTTTTTGTGTTTGTGTACATCAGAACTCATAAACATGGCATTCTCCACCACTTGGAAACTAATTATATATGTATACATATTGTATACTTATTGCATCTATGATAGATTGATAGTTCAATGTATATAATAAAGGTGGGAAATATGTATGAATAATGATTTGAATAAATAAATAGATTGATGCAGACAACTTGTATATAAAATATAAATAAATCATTAATAGTCAATTGATAAAAAGGTAAAATAAAAGGTAAATTTATTTTGAGCTCATAAGTATAAAGCTTGCGAATGTTATTTTGATGATAACAAATCAAGTGGATTTAATATGTTCTGGTTAGAGTGATGATGTTTCAGGAATTAAGCATTAGAGTTCAAGATCAATAGTGCATTGATAGCTTACATTCCAAACAAAGTGATCAAAAGAAAGTTCAACAGATTAAACCTTGACAAATCTGATGAAAGTTTAAAGAATGTTAAAACTCAAAGTCAAGATAGACTCAAAGGAAGACATACATGAAAACTTCACACTTCGAATCTTTAAGTTTTAAGAAAGTCTTATGTAAGTACATCACTTTAAAATCAATATGGATGCTTTGAAACTCTTAGGAATGATTATTGACTTAGAGACCAATTTTAAAATACTTGGAAAATATTTTTTAAGGTCAAAAGTTATTTCAAAAAGGTTTAAATTATTTTTAAAATGAAAAGCACCTTACATATGCATTGATGAGCAATTTTCTCTATCAAAAACTTCTTATCCTAAATAGTGTCCAACATGAAAGTTGTGGAATTTTCTAGTAACTTTCTATTAATACCAATAACGATCAAATCGGAGTTGTATAGTAAGAGTTATATTAAAAATACTGAAAGGTAGCTGAAGCTAATAGCACCTCTATTTTTTGAAAGCCGAGTGACTTTCCAAATTTTAGATAAAGTAGCATGGGAATGTTTTCAAAATTGTTTGCTTGTGCTCCAAACTTTGTAAAAACTTAGGAAATACTCCAAGAACCTTGGGCAACAAGAAAATATGTTTTAGAACTCTATAAGTACATGGAAAATTGAAGGATTTTTGCATACAACTACTTATAATCTAGAAATCAAAGTCTCTAATTCTCAAAACTTTCTTGCTCACACATCCTTACTGAAGTTCTACTAAATTCCTTCTGATACAACCACTCGATTTTTATACTCTTACTACGTTTCATTCAATCTAAAGAAGAACTCGGTGATTAATTTCTTGAACTTCAAATTCATTCTTTATTGATATTTAATTTGAAATATATTAGTACTCTAATTTGTACTAATCAACTCTATTGTGAGAGTGTCTTTGTACACAAGAATTTGTTCTTATTTCTTATTGTTTTTTACGGTTCAGGTTGTTGAATCATTGTTTACCAAGCGTAGGGTATCGCTTGGAGAGGAGGGCTCTATCCTATTTAAAGAAGTGTGTAAAAGATTTGCTCCACTTGGTTAAGGGAGTAGTATAGTGAATCCTTGGGTGGTGTACCTAAGGCGAGGATATAGGCGGGTATAGTCGAATCTCATAAAAATCTTGGTGTCACTCTCTTCCCTATTTTATTTAAATTACAGCACATATAAACTGCATGAGTGCTTATTTGAATTGCTAAAAATTAATTTGCTTTTGGAAATTATGGAAATCGTAAGGGAGTATGTTGATTAATCAATATTATTGCGGAAACCAGAAGGGAGTACATTGATTGATTAATATCAAAACTCATTAATATATTGGTTGGTTACATACTTAAAATCAAGATACTTATTTGATATCGATATTTAAATTTTGGAAGCTTGGTTGAATTTTCTATTTTTGTGATATAAAGCTAACTTCATTGATTGAATTGAGTATTAATTGTACTTGTGAAGTTGTTGTGTTTGAAGAGTGTGATTGCAAATTAACTCTAATTGAAAAAGGGGTCAGCTCTTAATTAAAAGAACTTGAAAAACAAAGGAATTTCAAAGAAAATTTTAAAAACCCAATTCAACCCCCCCCCCCCTCCGGAGTACATCTAACTTTTCAAAAAATTTAGAAATTGTAGACTATTTTTTTTTTTCCTTTTGTACCTGAAATGTGTATTTAAAACTTGGCAAGCTGAACTTTAATTCAAAGTTTAAACAGTTGGCCCATAATTATTTATGCAATGTAGTGTAATGGGAAGAAAATGAAAAACTAAGTGGAATGTATAAGTCCCGTCTTCTAAATTCAATTTATTACAACACATCAATTATATTAGTTTTATCAGTTAGTTTTCATTATATTTTTCTGTTTCTTCTGTTTTCTTTCTTTTCTATCTTCTTCCTCTGGTTATATATACAGAGGCTTCAGTCTGTAATATGTACAAAGAGAAATAACAGAAAGTTGATTATCTTCATTGTTTTGAATTCAATCTGCTACACACTCTATTTCATGGTATGAGAGTAGAAAGAAAAGAAAGTTGCGTAGCATCATTGCAATGTCCACTTCTTTCAAGTGAAAAAAGCAATCCGTATCACTTACAAAGTGGTGATTCACTAGGTATAATACTAGTTTCAAATGTCCTCACTGAGGAAAATTATCATACATGGAGTAAATCCATGATGATGGCCTTGAAAGCAAAGAACAAGATTGGTTTTGTGAATGGAACAATTATTCGTTTAGCTTCAACAGATGCTTCAAATGCTCTATAGGAAAGATGCAATAACATGGTTTCTTCTTGGATAATCAATTCAGTATCAAGAGAGATTGGAGCCAGCATCATTTGTTCCAACACTGCTACAGATATGTGGCAGGATCTCAAGAACAGGTTTACGCAAGGAAATGGACCAAGAATTTTTTAACTTGAAAAGGATTTATCAATGTTAGTTCAAGAAAACATGTCAGTAAGGGATTACTATACAAAATTTAAGTCTTTATGGAACGAATTAGCTAACTATAATCAGATTCCCACCTGTTCTTATGGTGTACTAAGAACATGTACTTGTGATGCCATTCGGGAATTCTTAAAATATCAGGATAAATAGCATGTAATTCAATTCTTAATGGGATTGAATGAAGTTTTTTCTCACATTCAAGGGCAAATTCTAATGATGGAACCCCTACCTGAAATAAATAAAGTTTTTTCTTTAATGGTCCAAGAAGAAAAGCAAAGAGAAGTCTACAAACCTAGGGTAATTGACACAGTTGCTCTTATGAGTAAAGCGCCATAATCAAAATTTTCAGGTCACAAGTTTTCTTCAGGAAATCAGCAATCAAGGAAAGCAAAATTGTTTTGCACTCATTGTGGTTTGAACAATCACACAGTTGACAAATGTTATAGAATACATGGCTATCATTCAGGTTTTAAATTCAGTAATTCTCGGCAGAAAGGAAATTCTTCATAAGCTAATCAAATTACAAGCCATCTTCTTGATACAACCTTTGAATCTTATAATAATTTGCCTTTCTCTCAAGAGGATAGCTAGAAATTATTAGCTCTAATCCACTCACAACCTGATAAACCCATTAGCCATCAAACAGCCAATGTTATTTTCACTAATCCTCCACAAAACACCCGAGGTATGAAACTTTCTAGTTTTTCTTTGAATTGTTCAGTAACTTCATCAACATCTCAGCATCATTGGATTATAGACACTGGTGCTACAGACCATATTGTTCATTCCGTTGATAATTTTACTTCTATAACAAAGGTTTTGAACACTACTGTTATGCTTCCAAATGGAACCATTGTCCCAGTTACTCACCTTGGCACAATTAAACTATCTGAAAGTTTAACTCTTAAAGATGTACTTTGTGTACTTTGTGTTCCAACTCATAATGGTTCTAGATATTTTCTTTCTCTAGTGGATGATCATTCTAGATTCACTTGGACCTACTTAATGAAAAGGAAATCTGAAGTTTAAAATATTTTTATTACCTTTTATAATTTGGTTGAAACATAGTTTGAGACAAAAATAAAATGTGTAAGATCTGATAATGGTTTAGAGTTCAACATGATAAATTTTTTTTCATTCAAAAGGAATTTTGCATCAAGTATCATGTTTAAAAACACCCAAAAAAAATTATGTAGTTGAGAGAAAGCATCAACATTTTTAAATGTAGCAAGATCTGTAAAATATCAATCAAACATGCCTTTGATTTTCTAGGGAGAATGCATACTCACTGCAACATATCTTATTAATATACTTCCATCCTTACTTTTGAATAACAAATCTCCACATGAAGTCTTGTATAATTCTGTTCCAGCATATAAACATTTAAAAGTTTTTGGATGTTTATGTTATGCATCAACTCTTACCTATTCTAGATCAAAATTTTCTTCAAGAGCAAGACAATGTATCTTTATAGGGTATCCATCTTGTATAAAAGGATATAAACTTTATGACTTAAAACATAATTTTTTTTTTTTGTTTCTTAAGATGTCATATTTCATGAATCTATATTTCTTTCATATGATTTCAATAGAACTTCTAGACATGACATTTCAATTCAGTCAAATACCATTTCAAAAAGTCCAGTTCCAGTTCTTCCTAAGCCAGTTTCATATTTTTCTGTGCATATTTCTTTTTCAGAACCATTGTCATCAGCAATTCCACCTATTACATCTGTTCCTCCCATTTCTTCTCATACAAATATACCCTTACATGATGCAAATCAATTTCCACCTTTGCGAAAATCCACTCGACAGCACAGATGCCTAGTTATCTGCAATCATATCATTGCAACTTAGCTACTTCTGCTTCTCAATCATCTCCCAAGGATCTTGCTATTGTTTCAGGTAATACACATAGCATTTCTAAAGTTCTTTTTTATTCTAGATTATCTTATTCACATAGAGCATTCTATTGCTATTTCTTCTAATATCGAACCTTCATTTTATCATCAAGCTGTTTAGCATGCTCATTGGAGAGATGCTAAGTCTGCAAAATTATCTGCACTAGAAATGAATAACATCTGGATTCTCACAACACTACCATCTCATAAAACTCCTATAGGGTGTAAGTGGGTTTATAAAACAAAATATAATTCTGATGGTTCAATATAGAGACACAAGGCACGACTGGTTGCTAAAGGTTATACTCAATTGGAAGGTTCGGATTTTTTTGAGACTTTTTCCCCTATTGCAAAGATGGTTACAGCAAGGTGTATATTATCACTTGCTGCGATACAAAATTGGCATATATTTCGTCTTGATGTCAATAATGCATTTCTGTATGGAGACTTAGATGAGGAAGTTTTTATGAACCTCCTCCAAGTTATCTTAGCAAGGGAGACAAAAGAGTGTGTAAGTTGCAAAAATATTTGTATGGCTTGAAGCAAGCCTCAAGGCAGTGGAATTCTAAGTTTACTTCTGTGTTGTTTACATTGGGTTTCTCACAATCTAAGGCTGATTATTCTTTGTTCACTAAGAAGGCTGGAAATTCCTTCATTGCCTTGTTGCTGTATGTTGATGATATACTTCTAGCTAGCAGTGATCTAGCTCTTCTTCAACAGGTTAAAAATTCACTAAGTGCTGAGTTTAAGTTGAAGGATTTGGGCCTTGAAAAGTTCTTTCTTGGAATGGAGATAGCCCGATTGAACAAAGGCATATCTTTATCACAAAGAAAATATTGTTTAGAGTTAATTTCAGACTCTGGATTGCTAGCTGCAAAATCTGTTTCATTTCCTATGGATCCTCATAACAAATTATCTAATGATATTGGTGACTTGGTAGATGATATTTCAGCTTATCGTAGACTTATTAGAAGATTGTTGTATCTGACTCACACCAGACTAGATATTACATTTGTTGTGCATCATCTTAGTCAATTTTTGGATACCCCTCGCATTCCTCATTTACAAGCTGCTATGCGAATCTTGTGATATCTCAAATCTACTCCTAGCCAAGGATTATTTCTTCCATCATCATCAAAGGTTCATATAAAAGCTTTTTCAGACTCAGATTGGGCTAACTGTTCGGATACTCACAGGTCCATCAGTGGATATTGTGTTTTCATTGGGGATTCTCTTGTCTCATGGAAATCTAAAAAGCAACAAACCATCTCACGTTCTGCAACTGAAGTTGAATATAGATCAATGGCATTCACAGTTTGTGAAATTATTTGGATAAAAAATTTACTTGCTAACTTATATCATTCTCATCATCAACCAACTCTCTTATTTTGTGATAATCAAGCAGCCCTTCACATAGCAAGTAATCCAGTTTTTCATGAGCGAATTAAACATATTGAAATCGATTGCAATTTGGTTCATGAGAAATTGCAAGAGGGTCTCATTACTACTTTACATGTTTCTTCCACTCATCAATTTGAAAATTTAATGATTAAACCTTTGGGTTATCAAGCTTTTGCATTACTTTTATCCAAGATGAATGTGCACAATATTTACACATCATTTTGAGAGGGACTATTACAGCACAGCAGTTATGTTAGTTTTATCAGTTAGTTTTCATTCTGTTTTTCTATTTCTTCTGTTTTCTTTCTTTTCAATCTTCTTCCTCTAGTTATATATACAGAGGCTTCAGTCTGTAATACGTACAGAGAGACATAACAGAAAGTTGATTTTCTTCATTGTTTTGAATTCAATCTGCTACACACTCTGTTTCACAATTCTTTAATGTTGCTTCTTCTATCTTTGCTTGTTGTTTTCTCCTATGACACTTTCAATAGGGATTTTTCGGCCCCAACAATTCCAAGAATTGATACCTACAAAAAATAAAGGCTAAACTATAGTATTAGAGAAACCTCGTTTTTTGTTTGAATAAACTTTAATATGAAACTTTAATCTGGATAAGGAGTAGGAAAAGAAGAAACAGAGAAAAAAAATTTTGTACTAACATACCATGATAATGGTTTTGATGTTTGCTCGAATGAGTTTCACATAGCTATAGACCAAAAAAACATTAGATTTAACACTTTGGGTTTATAGTACTGTTAAAAGCCAACGTTTGTTCTTCATGAGGGCATAGAAAAAAGTAGTAAAGAAGAAAAAACCTAAGAGCTGAATTTAGAAAAAAAAAATAATTAAAATTAAATTGAAGGCAAGGAAAGGATCAACAATAGAATGGCAGATTGAAAGGAATGGAGAGCATATTTATCTTTTTGCGGTAGAGAAATATAGCAGGAACCAAAAGAAATTTCTTATACACAAATCAGAGAATAGAAAGATTAGATCCCAAGAAATATGCAGAAAGCAGGGAAAAAATCAACATTCCAGTAAATATCTCAGTCAAGTGAATGCACAGAAGAACCTACAAATGAGTATAGCATCACTGATCCTTATAGGAATCAGTGTTAACACTTTTAAAAGTTCTACCATACAACCTTAATAGCTTGAGTAAAAGTTATAGCAAAGTGGGGCAAAGTTCTAAAGTTACCAGCAAGGTCTGAAAAAATATCAAGAGCTTGCAAAGTTCCAACATGAAACAAAGGGGGGCAAATGGGATCCAACAACGTGAAGGAAGTATATGTGGTTGAGTATGCATCAGGACAATTGTATAGAAAGAAGCATGATTGAGCAAAAGAGTGTTACTTAAACTTAATTACCCAAAAACACACACACACACACAAATAAAAATAATACAACAAAATAGTCAAATATGACATGAACTACATGTACCCAAACACATGAAGTCTCCAACACAACTTTACTTTTTAGGATGTAGTAATCATAGTTGTATTTATATGTGTTTCTCATAGAAAAAGAGAACTTCAAACCTTTGGAGGGTCAAATTGAACAGAATGATTTATGGCTCCACCAAGAAGAATAATGCCATTTGAAATGAAAAATGAGAATATTATTTAACTGCATAGTAATTGCAAGATGAAAATCCAACTTTAATTATCTAAAAAATGGAAGTTGAATCATGTCCGAAAGACCAACCTTCCATAATAGTTGCTTTACCAAATTCACAACAGACATAAAGATTGTTTCATAAGAATTTTGAGAATACGATATAGCTTGAATAATTTCTAATAAAGAGACCCAGTAATTTAGTAATAAGTTTTAAATAATAAATAACCTTCCAATTTAATTGCTGTAAATTCACTCGCTGATGTAGTGGTCAAAAAATTTTAGCATACATATTAATATGGCCCAATTCTGAGAATTGCAATTGGAATACCTTAGTATCATTCCTACTTGATGGAGGTCAATCATAAATGTAGATTGTTCAGTAGTCATAAGCTTGCTCCCCATTGCACAAAATATCCTATATAATGGAATTGTGGTTAGAATGTCATTCAGATATGTAAGTGGTGCTCTAAGAAGAATACTTCTAGGTAAGAACTGTTAGTCAAACCCACAGTTGCAGCATTGCAGGTACAAAACTCTTAATATGAGCAAGAAAAACAATTAGATCCACCTAAAAAAAAATGAGGATTCATAAATCATAGCAAGTGTTATATTAGAATAATAAATTGAATGCATCAATAACCATGTAAAAGGAACTAGCATATATCTGCCAAACTGACATAACCAAAAGGAAAAGCTAAATTGAACATATGGTCCTTATAGTGTGTTGTGTGACTGTCGGTGTAAACATAAGTATAAGTTCAAGAATAGGATGATACAACATAACAAATTATTATTAGTATTCATAGAAAAAATTATGGGATGACATATGCATTACAAAGTTCATATAATAACTGACCTGCTTAAGGTAGACACTTTTCCTTGAATAATTAAGACTAGTGATGATATTGATCCTTCCTTATATGACACAACTTTAAAAGATTAGGAAATAATACTAGTGCAGTAAATGCGCAACCTGAGCTTAGCATTGTTAGGTTAGGTAAAGAAGAGAAAAGATAAATTTAAAAATAAATAAATAAATAAACAGATAGATATATAAGAAAGAAAGAACAGAATTTGAGAACAAATATGCAAGAATAAACTAAATGATCCAATTAACATCATCCAAAATCTTAAAGGCGTCTAGTGTCATTCCCTGCAAAATATGTCAGGTAATCATGTGATGACTCCTGTAAGTTCCCTTATTGCTAAATTTCAGTACTTTTAATATAATGCAAACAAAAAAAAAGGACCTATAGGAGCTTGTGTTAGATAGCCGTTGCCTTCCATTTTGTATATCAAGCAAGATCTCCGTTGTCAAAACAGGCCTCACATAATTGTTCAGACGAGCAACTAATGCCAGTGAAAACACTGAATAACAACATGAAGAAATTGAGACAAGTGCACTAGGATAGAAAATAACACCACAAGGGCTTAACCAATGGTAGGTTAGAATAATTCCTACCAATCCAGCTCAGCTGCAAAATTCACAGCCTTAAGCAGATGTGTGGAGAACATAAGTATATGAGACAACCCATGAACTGTGAAAAATTACGGTACAGGCAACCCATTTTGAGTCGCGCAAAGCAGAGTGGTAAAACACGGAGGAACAACACAACAGATTTCCCAAGAATTACATTGGCACAGCATCAAGACAAACGCAGGAAATCAATGATCCATTGCAAACAGCACTCATTTTTTATGTATATCTATCAATTTTGTAGCTTTTCCCGCATTTTCCTATTGGATATGTCCCTACATGAATGACATGGATCGCACATGAAAGATGTGTGTCCTATACATTAAGGGTAATGAAAGGTCATAATATGGATTGACTAAAAGAGATTAGCTTGCTTTGAAAATGCATGTATGAGATTAATAGCTGGAAGTTGAAAGAATTCCTATATATATATATATATATATATATATATATATATTAGCTACTGTTATGGGGAGTATCTGTAAGGGAAAAATCAGAGTGAATTTAAGGAAAAAGAAGAGAAGGAATATAGGAATTGTCCTCTCTCTATCTTAGCTCTTTGTACATCAGCCATACTCCCATAAATATGGTGAAATAAAGAAAGAGAATGATTTCTACGGTTTCTACAAGTGTTCTTCTCGGTTAAAATATATCATGACTGTAGAGACCCGGAAAATAATAACAATTAAATAATAGAGAGAAAGGAAAATTTGAAAAGGAACAAAGCAGGGTTCGTTGGCAAACACCCTCGTTTCGTCGACGAACTCCCTTATATGGTTTGTGCATGAGTCTAAGTGTATTGTCGACAAAGAGATACTGAGAAGGGGGAAATTTAGACCCTTTGGTTCATCGACGAGCTCATCACCTTCGTCGACGAACTACCTTCTTCGGTTCATTGACGAGTCGACGTAAGAAAGGAAAATTCAAAAAGGAACAAAGTAGGGTTCGCCGACGAACGCCCTCGTTTCGTCGATGAACTCCCTTATATGGTTTGTGCATGAGTCTAAGTGTATTGTCGACGAAGAGATATCGAGAGGGGGGAAATTTAGACCCTTTGGTTCGTCGACGAGCTCATCACCTTCGTCGATGAACTACCTTCTTCGGTTCATTGACAAGTCGACGTGTCTCGTCGATGAAGCCACGTGGCCATCCATCTATATAAACGCAAAAATCACATTTTCAGTTAGAGTTTTGTTTTTTTACTGTTCCTCTCTCTAAAAATCGGTCCTCTCACCTTCTCTCTAAGTTTCCGGCTCCGTTTTTCTCTGATTCGACGATCAAAAGTTACCACAATGATCCTAAGGAGATTTTCTACATCTTAGCCGGAACATAATTTTGGTTTGAGAAATTTAGGCACAATCCCAAAATCAAGGTAAGTAGGTTATTTTAGGGTTTTTGTAGTTATCAGGTTTTTCTAAACTTAGGTTTTGTATAAGATAGAAATATACTGGTATTTGAGTTGATTAAACTAGGGTGTTGTAATTTTAAGGTTTGGGTTTCAAAACACCACAAGCATGGGTTGAAGATCCTAGTAGGTGTTTCCTCAGAAACTTAGGTAATATTGATAAATAATCAATAGTTTAGAATTTTATGGATAAAAGATAATTATGAGCCTAGGGAAAGGACAAATATAGTTATTATTCTGAGTTTGGATTATTGAAATTGGATATATATATTCAGGATTTTGTGTGGTGAGGGTGTGAGGATAGAGTTGAAGTTAGGCCTCCCAATTAATCAGGTGAGGGAAATATACTATGCTAGTAATTTAGGAATTTTATTAGTAAAATGTATGTATTTTGGGATATGAACTATGTATGAAATTATGTGTTTTAAGGGAATATTTTATAGATTGTAAATTACTTTTATTATCAGGAAATTATAGATTACAATACATGGATTTTTATTTATTCAATTGTGTGGCATGAGTAGTTATCAGTTCAATACAAAATTTACACAACTTTCAGAATATCATGATTTACAGTAAACACACAGAAATATAATTTTTCAGCATTTACAGAATACCATGATATATAGATTTCAGAACCATAACTTTTAGATATTTCAGTTATTTAGATATTTCAGTTATTCAAATATTTCAGTTATTCAAATACTACAGTTGATTTAGAACAGTTCTTTCAATGTTATGGTTATTTCAGTTGAAATAGAATCATGGTAAAATAGTAAGATATATATAGAATAGTATTCTATAGTATTAGACCTTGATGGATCAGATCAATTTTCAGAGCACGGTACCGTAGCTATTTTAGATCAGGGTGCAACCACATATCTCAGATAGTGTGTGGATTTATCAGCAGTCGATTGTGCCTTGGGAGGTACTGCAGACTCCTCAGTAGTCTAGGTTGAGGTGGTCGGTCTGACTAGGGAGATTCAGTTGACTTATCGTGGCAGGCCAACCAATGTTAAGTCCCACCTACGGGCTATACAACCCTATCATGGGGGGTGGGTTAAATCATGACATACAGTCATCTAGGGAAGTTTTCACAGTTACGTATATTTATATAGAATTTCAAAAAAATAGCAGATATATTTATAATTACGAGAAGTATGTTTAAATAGAAACTTCAGGAACATTTGTGTTCTAAGCCACCTAGGTGTGAGTTATACTATATATTAATTTACATGCTATCTCAACTTTAGTTGTTCAACAATATATTATTCATGTAAACTCAACTGCCACACATTGGTAATGGCATATTTCGTCTTATTGAGCGTTGTTTCGTCCCAGTAATTTAACATTTTTCAGGTGATCTAGTTAGATGAGCAGATCAGGCTCAGAGATAGAGAGGATATTTATACTGCTCTGTCAGGAGGGTAAGTATTTTGGGGAGTGTGTTTATTAGTAGCATCTAGGAGTTCTGGTGGAGGATTTTTGGAAAGATGTATATGTATATATGGTCTGGAAAAATACTGAATTCTGGTATTGTATTTATGTACGCATGACTTTATGTTTTCCGCTACATAGGTATGTTATGGTAGTTTTTTTTTTTATTAGGGGTATCATAGTAATATGATTTTACAGTATAAAAAAATGGCATAAATTTTTGGGTTGTTACAGTTTGGAGTCAGAGCTTAGGTTGTAAGGTTTTGTAGACCCTAAAGTACAGCGGAAAACAATACCATAATATGAAAAGGAATTTTGAGAAGGATAGAAATTGAGATAGAATAAAATTTTAGTGAGTTAATGTTAGGGAATTAAGAAGAGAATTTTGGGTTCTGTTTTGTAGTCTGTAAGCGGGAACTTCGGGGTGGTTTCTTTGATTTTCCTGTGGTGATGATTTCAGGAAAACCATAGTAAACTATCGTCGGTTTCTTTTTCCATATGGTAGGACTAGGCCTTAAATTAGTAATAGATGGTATGAAGGTATTTTAGTTATATTAATATAAGAATAACATTATGAGGTTCGAATTCTTAGGATAATTTGGTAATATTGCAGGATGGACCCTGGAGGTAGTAGTGCTCATGCTAGCGGCAATGATGGAGTAGGGCCTTCTAGCATGAGAGGTGGGGATTTAGATGCTGTTTTGCGTAGCGTAGATCAACAGGTTATAGCTAAAATTGCACAGAGCTCTAGAGAGCAGGGAGGCCTGTCTGCAGTTTAGGGTTGTACGATAGAAAAGTTCACGAAAATGAATCCTTCGGCATTTCTAGGAGGAGCTGACCCCTCAGTTACTGAGAATTGGGTGCAAGAGATTGAGAAAATATTGATGGTGCTCCACTACACAGATGAGCAGAGGGTCCTTTATGTTACATATAAGTTGACAGGCGAGGCCAAGAGATGGTGGACGACTACGAGATTATTGGAGGAGCAAAGACCCATACCAGTGGCTATGACCTGGAGTTGGTTCAGAGAGATATTTTTTGACAGATATTTTCCTACTATCGTCAGAGACGCTAAGGTAGTAGAATTTTTGAATTTGACTCAGGGGAATCTTATGGTATGGCAGTATGCATTGAAGTTCGTCGAGCTGTCATGTTTCGCCCCTTATGTTGTCCCATATGAGGCTAAGAAAGCAAGGATGTTTCAGAGGGGTTTGAGACGGGAATTCTATAAACAATTAGCAGTTGTGAAAATACAAGACTTCTCTAAACTGGTTGGTAGGGCCACAGTAGTAGAGGAGAGCGAACAGAAAGATGTGGGAGCACCGATCCAGAGAAAAAGGCCCATGCTTCTAAGATTTCAGGTAGGTTCCAATCGGGGCTCATGGAGAGGAGACTAGTACAATAGAGGATAAAGGCATATGATGAGGCACAGTGGTTCTCAAGGTGGGTAGACTTATCCCATCTGCCCTAGATGTGGTCGGAAACATTTGGGTGAATGCCGGATGGGAAAGAATGTCTGCTATTGATGTGGGAGATTTGGCCATATGGCTCGATCATATTAGGGACCGCCGACCCACGCACCAGCTCATAGACCATTTTGGGGAGGTTATCAAGCACCCCAAGGAGGCCAGTAGAGAAATACAGTTCCGGTGAGGTTTTATGCGCTGATTCCGGGAGATGCTGAGGCTGCTGGAGACATTGTGACAGGTACTCTTAATATTTTATCATATAAAGTTGTAATTTTGTTTGACTCAGGTGCCGTCCATTCCTTTGTATCATCGGGATATGTTAAACTATTTGGGATTGAGACCCGACTGGGTCAGTGGTGAGGTGTAGGAGGGTACTTAAAAACTATCCAGTGGGTATTCAAAAGAATGTATTACCAGCTGATCTCATAGTGTTAAACATGTAGGGGTTCGATGTGATATTGGGTATGAACTGGTTGACAGCTAATTACGCCACCATTGACTGTCATAAAAAAGAAGTGATCTTCAGACCCCAAGATGAGCAGGAATTTAGATTCATAGGATCAGGTGTGCGCGCCTCGCCACAGTTTTTGTCAGCTATTCAGATGAGGAGGCTTCTTTAGAGTGGTTGTCAGGGATATGTTACATATATAAAGGAGATGCCAAAGGAATAATGGAAACAAATTGATATTCCATTAGTCAGAGGATTTACAGATGTTTTTCTAGAGGAATTACTTGGTTTACCACCAGATCGATAGATTTATTTGTTGTGGATTTATTACTAGGATCAGCACCGATATCTAAAGCACCCTACAAGATGGCTACAACCGAATTGAAAGAATTGAAAGACCAGTTGTAGGAGCTTTTGGATAAAGGGTTTATTAGGCTTAGTGTGTCGCCTTGGGGAGCACTAGTCCTATTTGTGAAGAAGAAAGACGGGACTATGAGGATGTGCATTGATTATAGAGAGATAAATAAAGTGATGGTTAAGAATAAATATCCTCTTCCCAGAATTGATGATTTATTTGATCAGCTTTAAGGGACTCAGGTCTACACCAAGATTGAACTTTGGTCAAGATATCACTAGGTGAAAGTTAAAGCAGAGGAAGTTCTGAAGACAGCTTTCCGAACTAGATATGGGTACTGCGAGTTCTTGGTAATGCCATTTGGTCTGATTAACACACCTGTAGTATTTATGGATCTAATGAATCGGGTGTTCTATTAGTACTTGGACCAATTTGTTGTGGTATTCATTGATAATATACTAGTCTACGTGAAAAGTTTTGAAGAGCACGAGGATCATCTAAGGTTGGTATTGTAGGTGTTGAGGGAAAAGAAGTTATACGCTAAATTCAAGAAATGTGAATTCTGGTTTAGACAAGTCTCTTTCCTCAGGTATGTGATCTCCGGGGATGGCATAGCAATAGATCCAGGTAAAATAGAAACAGTGGTAAGCTGGTTGAGACTGAGAAACGTTCAAGAGGTCAGGAGTTTAATAGGTTTGGCAGGATACTATAGGCATTTTGTGGATGGTTTTTTCAGATTATTAGGTCCACTGATGCGGCTTATGAGGAAAAATGTGAGATTTGAATGGACCAATGAGTGTGAACAGAGTTTTTAGAAGTTGAAGTAACTACTGGTCACTGCATCGGTATTATATATTCCATTAGGAGGGGATGGATTTGTTATATACAGTGATGCATCCCAGAAGGGACTTGGGTGTGTGTTGATGCAGCACATAAGGGTTATTGCTTACGCTTCTCGATAGCTTAAAGAATATGAAAAGAACTACCCAGTACATGATTTAGAATTAGCTACACTAGTGTATGCTCTAAAGATCTGGAGAGTTTACTTGTATGGTGGGAAGTGTGAGATCTTCATTGGCCATAAAAGTTTGAAGTACTTCTTCACCCAAAGAGAGTTGAATATGAGGCAGAGATGATGGTTGAAATTCATTAAATATTATGATTGTACTATTAACTACCACCTAGGAAAACAAAACGTGGTGGCTGAAGCTGTAAGCCAAAAATTAGTGGGTGCAGCATTGTTAGCAGTGACGATCTAGCATCCGATCCAAATGGAGTTGGAAAGGCTCGGTGTGGAGCTAGTAAAGGGTGATCACTAGGCATTAATCTCCAACTTGATATTACAGCCTACCTTGTAGGAGAGGATTAAAGCTGCTCAGAGAAATGACCCAAAATTGGTAGAATTGATAGATAAAGTGCAGGATGGATAGGGGAAGGAGTTTAGTACTTCGGATAATAGAGCTCTGAGGTCTCATACCAGATTGTGCATGCCTGCAGATGTTGAGATTAGGAGAGCTATTCTAAAGGAGAATCAAAAATCTCTATACACAGTGCATCCTGGAAGTACTAAGATGTATTGAGACCTCTGAGAATCTTTCTAGTAGAGCGGCATGAAAAGGGAGATAGCTAAGTTTGTGGAGCAGTGTTTGACGTGCCAGTAGGTAAGGGATGAGCACTAGACACCGGTGGGTCAGTTGTAGCCACTCCATATCCCTGAGTGGAAGTGGAATCATATATCCATGGACTTTATCATAGGGTTACCGCCAGTGTTTCAGGGACAGAATGCTATTTGGGTGGTCATTAATTGATTAACAAAGACCGTGCATTTTCTCCTGATTAAGATTAACTACTTTATGAACAGATTGGAAGAGTTATACATACAAGAGATAGTTTGATCCCATGGTGTGCCAATATCCATAGTTTTAGACCAAGACCCACGATTTACATTGCCATTTTTTAAGAATTTGCAGGAAGCTTTGGGGTCTCAGTTATCATTCAGTACAACATTTCATCCTCAAACAGATGGACAGATGGAGAGGACGATCCAGATACTTGAGGATATGTTACGAGCATGTTTGCTGGATTTTGGGGGTAGTTGGATCCAGTATATGCCGCTGGTAGAGTTTACGTATAATAACAGCTACCAGGCCAGCATCGAGATGACACCATACGAGGCATTATAAGGGAGAAGTTGTCGTTCTCCATTATACTGGGATGAAATAAGTAAGAGGCAAGTACTAGGGCTAGAATTTGTGTAGCAAGTGTATGATAAAGTTCAACTTATTGAAGATAGAATCAATGTAGCTCAGAGTCAGCAAAAAAGCTACCCAGATACTGGCCGCCGAAAGTTGGAGTTTGATGTGGAAGATCAGGTATTTTTTAGAATAGCACCGCTTAGAGGAGCTATGATATTTGGGAAAAAGGTAAGCTGAGCCCTAGGTTTATTGGCCCATTTAAGATACTTGAGAGAGTGGGTTCAGTCGCTTACAGGCTAGCTTTACCACCAGCCTTATCCGGGATTCATGACGTATTCCATGTTTCCATATTGAGGAAATATATCCTAGATACCTCCCACATGATCAGCTACATGGAGATAGAGCTTAGAGATACTTTAGTATATGAAGAAACATCAGTGGAGATTCTAGATAGAAAAGAACATGAGTTGCGCACCAAGAAAATTCCACTAGTAAAAGTACTACGGAAGAACCATGCAGTAGAAGAGGGATCATGGGGGCTTAAGGAGGAAAGACGACAGAAGTACCCACATCTGTTTTGTGGGCATCAATGTTAATTAGGAAAAGAAACAACAATAATTCAAATAAAGTAAGTTTTGTTTTGATAATGTATATATAGTACAAGGTAAGTAATGTGTAAATTGCATTTTAGATCATAGGATTGGTAGTGTTTTGGTTTTGGGAAAATTTTCTTTTATGTGTATACTTGTAATCTCTCAGAATTATAAACGTAACCACGGTATTCCTCTACCATAAGTGAGGGTAATTAATAAAATAAGTAGAGAATTTTCTATAGAGGATAGTGTATAGTACAGTTAGAAAATTCTGAGTTATTGAAAAGAGTGATTGGATGTTATTTTAATTTTCAGTTCAAAGGCCAACTAAAAGACTTGCACATTCATATACAGGGCTACTAATAATCAAGCTGAATACTGCAAAGCATATATTAATTGATTACTTGTATTGTGTTTGATTGGTTTGAATAGTTGATTATTTGGTTGTTTATGTTGTGGATGCAGATTGAATAGAATACGTAAGTTTTTCGTGTGGATTGCCTAATCAATAAGAAAATAAGAAGTCTTTAAAAAGAATTGTAAAAGGTTAAGATTTCAAATAAGGACTTAAAAGAGAAATTTTAAATAACCCAATTGACCCCCCTCTTGGGACTACACCTTTGGTTTCAATTAGTATCAGAGTCCGGTTATGATAAATCCTAACTAGTAACTATATAAAGATCTAGATGGCACAAATACGAGTAGCTCCCTTTGGTGAGGATCAATCCTCAACTAGACTACCCATTTTTTGTGGACTCAATTACACCTTTTGGAAACAACGAATGCGAATCTACCTTCAAACAATGGATTGGAAGGCATGGAATGTTGTCACAAATGGTAATATGATCCCTACTAAACTAGTGGATGGAAAAGAAGTACCTAAAGAAGAAAAAGAACTAATCGAATCATATTACAAAATGCTGCAAATTAACTCAAGTGCAATAAACGCCCTATATTGTGCGCTTGATGCGAATGAACTCAATAGAGTAATGGCATGTAAAATAGTAAAGAAAATTTGGAAAAAATTAGAAGTAACCTACGAAGGCACAATAGATGTTAGAGACAGTAGAATTGATATGTTGACTAGTGAGTACGAAGCTTTTAGGATGAATACTGATGAAACCATCACAAGCATATATACTAGGTTCACACATATCATAAACTCACTAAGTGCCTTAGGAAACCCATGAGATGATTCACAAAATTCTAAGAGCACTTCTACCCATTTGGGAACCAAAAGCCACAACCATAGCAGAAGGTAGAAACCTCAAAACAACTTCATTAGATAAACTCATAGGATCACTTCTAACCTATGAAATGGCTTTGAAAGAAAGAAGCACTGAAAAAAATAAAAATAAGAATCCTATAGCTCTAAAAGCCTCGAAAGAACATTCAAGTGAAGAAGATAATGAATCCAGTGAATTAGAAGATGAAGAATTAACTTTCATAGCTAAAAGACTTGGAAAATTCTTCAAAATAAACAAGAAATTCACTAGAATTCAGAGGATCAAAAACTGAAAAAGGTGAAAATATAAAAAAGGAATACAAGAGCAAAAATGAATCACCCACATGATATCACTGTAAAAAGACTACACACATCAAGTTGGACTGCCCATAACTTAAGAAGGAAAAGAGGAAAAAGAAGCCTGCAATGAAAGCAACTTGGGATGACCCAAGTTTGAGTGAATCGAAGAGTGAATCTAGTGAACAAGAAGTAGCAAACATGTGCTTCATGGCACACTACGAAGAGGTAAACTCTTACTACTCTTTTTCGATAGATTCGTGTAATGAATCATGTAATGAGTCATGTGAAAGTATGCCTTATTATAAAGAACTTCAAGCTGAATTATTCTCTCTTCATAATAAATTCATCAAGGTCTCAAAAAGGAACATAAGTTTGAAACAAAAAAATGAAACACTTAGAAATCAACTTGAATCTTTGAAAATTGTTGAAGAAGAAAAAGACCTAAAAATTGATGAGCTTGAGAAGAAAGTAAATGACATGTCTCAGAAATTAGCTAAGTCTCAAGTGAATGAAGATGGCAAGAGAGAGCTAGAAATAATTGATCTTAAAAACTCAATTCAAGATAAGGAAAATATTATTTACAATTTCACTAGAGGTAAAGTAAACTTTGAAAGAATGATAGGACAACAAAGGATGGCTAACAATAGAGAAGGAATTGGTTACAATGGAACACCAACCAAAAGAAAGAAACAACTGTTTATGGGGTATTTTGTAAAGCAATCTAAACACTATGCAAGTACTTCATCCACAAACATTTATGAGCATACTACTTTCTACATGTGTAAAAATAAAGGACATAAAATGTTTAATTGTCCACTCAAGAAAAAAATACACCAAAGTGAAAAATGAATGGAAGACAAACACACAAACTAGATAAGACTTAAAGAGAGTTAAGAAAGTTTGGATTCCAAAAGTAACCACATGAATCCTCTCTTGTAGGTTTGTTTTAGGTCCACTCCGTCTAAAGGAAAATGGTACTTGGACAGTGAGTGTTTAAGACATATGACGGGAGATAAATCAAAGTTCGCTTTTCTTACTCAAAAGGATGGAGGATATGTAATCTTCGGTGACAATGCAAAAGGAAAGATCATCGAAATTGGTAAAATAGATAAATACTCTTCACTCACTATTGATTATGTCTTATTAGTAGATGGTCTAAAGCATAATCTATTAAGTATTAGTCAACTTAGCAACAAAGGATTTGAAATAACGTTTAAGAAAGAAAAATGCACAATACAAAATTCTAAGGATCATAAGACACTATTCACTGCACATAAAATGAATAATGTGTATTGCATAAACCTTGATAGCCCAATCTCTCAAGATATAACTTGCTTAGCTATCATGAGTGAAAATAGTTGGCTTTGGCATAAAAGATTAGAACATGCCAGCATGGATCTCATATCTAAACTCTCCAAAAATAAGTTAGTTAAAGGCTTGCCTAATACCAAGTTTATCAAAGATAAAATTTGTGATGCCTGTCAACTAGGAAAACAAATCAAGACAAGCTTCAAAAGGAAGAAACATATGTCAACTAGTAGACCCCTATAACTCATACACTTAGACTTGCTTGGTCCTACTAAAACTCAAAACTTAGGAGGAAAACAATACGCCTTCGTAATTGTTGACGATTACTCTAGATACACATGGGTATTGTTTTTAGCTAACAAAGATGAAGCTTGTAATTTGTTAATCACTTTATGCAAGAAACTTCAAAATAAGAAAGGGTACAATGTTTCAAACCTAAGAAGTGACCAAGGAAGAGAATTTAAGAATCAAGACATTGAAAAGTTTTGCAATGATAATGGTATAAGTCACAACTTTTCAGCACCTAGAACCCCACAACAAAATGGAGTTGTGGAGAGGAAAAATAGAACTCTTCAAGAAATGGCAAGAACTATGCTTAGTGAAAATAACTTACCCAAGTATTTTTGGGTCAAAGCTGTAAATACAGCTTGCTATGTAATTAATAGGGTTTCTATTAGATCAAGTCTAAACAAGACACCGTATGAATTATGGAAAGGAAGAAGGCTCAACATAACTTACTTTCATGTTTTTGGGTGTAAGTGTTTTGTACTTAATAACAAAGATAACTTAGAAAAATTTGATGCTAAATTAGATGAAGGAATTTTCCTAGGATACTTTACAAATAGTAAGACCTATAGGATCTATAACAAAAGAACACTCACCATCATTGAATCAATTCACGTAAACTTTGATGAATCAAACCTTTTTTTTTAAGAGAAGTCAAAAATGAAGAAATGGATGATATTTTCAAAAAGGAGGATGAGGTAGAAATCAAGGAAGAAAAGGAAGTAAATGAAGAAACCCCAAAAGATGAAAGCATAGAAAATCTTGAATTACCAAGAGAATGGAAGCATATAAAGGATCACCCTCAAGATCAAATTATAGGTGAACCATCTAGAGGTGTAACTACTAGATCTTCTTTAAAGAATCTATGCAATCACTATGCATTCCTATCTTAAGATGAACCTAAAATTTTTGAAGAGGCCCTTAAAGATGACTCTTGGATAATTGCTATGCAAGAAGAATTAAACTAGTTTGAAAGAAGTAAAGTATGGAAATTAGAAGTACCCAAACCTGTCAATCATTCAATCATAGGAACCAAATTGGTATTTAGAAATAAAAAAGGATGAAAATGGTATAGTCATTAGAAACAAAGCTAGACTTGTAGCTAAAGGGTATAACCAAGAAGAAGGGATAGACTATGATGAAACCTTTGTCCCTATAGCTAGAATGGAAGCTATAAGAATAATGTTAGATTATGATTCCTACAAAGAATTTAAATTATACCAAATAGATGTCAAAAGTACATTCTTAAATGGGTATATTAATGAAGAGGTATATGTTGAACAACCCCATGGTTTTGAAAATATAGAAAATCCTAATCATGTATTTAGACTAACTAAGGCTTTATATGGATTAAAGCAAGCCCCTAGGGCTTGGTATGAAAGACTTAGTGGATTTTTAATTGAGAAGGGGTTTTCAAGAGAAAAAATTGATAGTACCTTGTGCATTAAAACCAAGAAAGATGATATACTCCTAATTCAAATCTATGTAGATGATATAATATTTGGTGCTACTAATGAATATTTATGTAAAGAATTTGCAAAATGTATGCAAGAAGAATTTGAAATGAGCATGATGGGGAAGTTAAACTATTTTCTTGGATTACAAATTAAACAAGCCAAGCATGGGACTTTCTTAAGTCAATCAAAACACATAAGAGAAATGATACAAAAATTCGATATGAAAAATAGTAAACCCATAGGAACTCCTATGAGTACCTCCATTAGCCTACATAAATATGAAAAGGGAAAACCTGTAGAAACAAAGTATTATAGAGGTATGATTGGAAGTCTACTATATCTAACAGCCAGTAGACCCGACATAATGTTTAGTGTGTGTATGTGTGCACGTTTTCAATCAAAACCTAAGGAATCACACCTAATAGCTGTTAAGAGAATCCTAAGATACGTAATAGGCACCATGGACTTAGTACTATGGTATCTTAGGGACACCAGATTTGAAATGATTAGTTATTCCGATGCTGACTATGCAGGGTGTAAAATAGATAAAAAAAGTACAAGTGGCATATGCCACTTCTTAGAAAGATTTTTAGTTTCTTGGTTCTCTAAGAAACAAAACTCCGTGGCTTTGTCAACTGTTGAGGCTGAATATGTAGTAGCCAGGAGTTGTTGTGCACAAACACTGTACATAAAACAGCAATAAAAAGATTTCAATTTGAAATACACAACTATACCAATTAAGTGTGACAATACAAGTGCAATAAATATATCTAAAAATCCCATTTCACACTCAAGAACTAAGTACATTGATATAAGACATCACTTTCTAAGAGATCATGTTAAAAAAGAAGACATCATTATTGAGTTTATCAATACAAATGATCAATGGACTGATATCTTTACTAAACCTCTCTCAGAAGATAGATTCATAACTATTAAAAGAGAGCTTGGTCTATTACATAGTAGAGAAATTGAGTGAAAGGACAAAATTTAAAGAAATACTTACTGTCAGCTGATTGATTGAATTATTCTTCCTGAAACAGAAAGCAGTTAGCCAACTGACCTTGAGCTCAGCTGACTAGCTGACAGAAAAACCCTATGCTCGTTTATAAAAACCCGAGCCATTCGAGTGGTTAGTCAACTGACCTAGGGTTTGTCTCTTCGTGTGCTCTCACTCTCTCCCTTTTCTCAGCTTCCTCCCATCCAAAACACCAAGAATCTCATCTTCCATCTACCAAATCTCACCAAATCTTAGCCTATACACCTACTATAATGACCCAAAGAATACTGGTATTTAAATAATAAGAGGGAGGAAGAATGAAAATAGTAACAAAAGGAGGCAGCCAACTTCGTCGACGACGTTACACTTTGGGATGTAATGACTCAAGAAAATTTATCAGGTCCTCATCGACGAACACAAGGGATTCGTTGACGAGGGTACAAGAGGGCCTTGTCGACGAAGACAAGTTTCGTCGACGAGAAGATACTAAGAGAGAATTTTTGGAAGTTTGAATTTCATCGATGAGGGTGCAGGTTCGTTGACGAACTTTCTATAGGACTCGTCGATGAGGTGACGTGTCTTGTTGACGAATCCGGCTCTATAAATAGTTGAAAGTTGGATTTTTACAAGGAAAATTTACAAAAATTCATCCCTTCTCTCTCTCGTACGGCTCCACCTCCATCTCTCTCCGATTTCGGCCCCGTCATTTGCGGGATCAACGATCTAAGGCTACCATGACGCTCTTGGGGAAGTTCTCTCCAAGTTTGCTGGAGCGGATCGTCGGTGGGACGAAGTTGGATTTCATCTCAAATTTAGGGTAAGGTCTTTTAAGAAAAATTTAATTTTCCAGCAGTTGTATGAAATGTTATAGACGTAAAAATAGTGATATTTTGTTCTGGGATATATGGTTTTCAGGGTGTTGAGTGGAGAACCATATATATGCTATGCTAGGAATCAGGTAAGGGAAATATGCTATGCTAGGCAATACTAGTATGATTTTAGTATGAATTATATGCTTTTACCAAATTATTATTTCACAGTACGAATTTATACAGTTTATAAAATGCATTTAAAATGTTTTAAATTACTGTGTGGCATAAGAATATGGATATAGTATAGAAACGTGTTTTTACAGTATTTTCAGGATTATGTTTTACGAAATATACAGAAAGTGAATATATTTTATAGTAATTAGAGAATATCATGATTATATAGTTGATACAGATACAACTTACAGTACCATGACATACAGTTTTACAGTTCATTTCAAAAATACAGTTGATATAGAAACAGTTTATTACAGTGTCATAGTTAATACAGATATTGCTGGTAAAACAGATAGATTGTATATAAGAATGTATTATTTAGTATCAGACCCTAATGGACCATTACAAATTACAGAGCGTGGTACCATTGCTACATACAATATAGAGTGCAACCACCTATTTAGATAATACGTGATATGAAAGTCGATCGTATGGAGCCCATGAGTGGACATGCTCCCCATCAGATATTGGTTGAGGAGGGCTAATTAGACTGATGGAGTATAGTGGTTTATCCTTGTTGGCCAGCCAAGGTAGATCCCACCTACGGACCGCACAACCCTGTCATGAGGGGTTAAATCATAACATACAGTTATCCACAGAAAAGTTTTCAGCTATTAGATGTATATATAGTTTTATGGTAATAGTGGGGGTACTTATGTATTGTAGAAGTATTATGAATGGAAAACTTATAAAAGCAGATATGTTAAGCAACATGGGTACAGGTGGTGGTTGTATATGTTATTTGTATGTATATTCTCATATTCAATTATACATGATTATTTAGAAACAGATCTTTAAAGTATTGTAACACATTTGCCACACACTAGCAATAACATATTTCATCTTACTGAGCATCGTCTCATCCCATTACTTTAACATTTTTCAAGTGATCCAGGTGGGCGAGTAGATCAGGCTCGTAGATAGAGGGCCCTCAATATTGCCTTGTCAGTTGAGTGAGTATTTTTGAGAGTATTTATGTATAGCCTTAGCCTAGTTGAGGGTACTTTGGGAAACAGTCATATATGTATATTTTGGGGACTCATTTTAGCACTCTAGTATTGTATATTTTCTTGATGGTGTTTATATGGATTCCACTTCTTGCTATTTAGGTTGATGGTTTGGTTAAATTTAGTAGGTATCAAAGCATTATAAATTTTACAGTATATATATATAAAACCCCAGTTAAATAGCAGGTTGTTACAATTTGGTATCAGAGCCTGGGTTGCTAGGTTCTGTAGACTTTAAAGTGTAGCAGAAGCAATACCAGAGTATAGGAAAGGATTTAAAGTTTGTTCTGTGGTCTGGTTACAGGACTTTCCGTGGTGGTTTCTGTGTTTTTCTTAGGATGACAATTTCAAGAAAACCATAGTAAACTATTGTCGGATCGTGTATCTAGGTTGCAGAACTGGATATTGAGTAAGGTCAGGAAAGGTAGTTAATTTTGAATTGGTATAGGATAGGTCTGTATAGGAGATAAGGTGCTTAAGTGCGTTTCTTATTTCAGGATAGACCTGGAAAGTAGTGGTATGAATGCAGGGGAGGATAGGCTAGGACCTTCCAGCATAGGTGGAGGAGATACAGATGCTATACTGCATAGTGTCACTCAGCAGGTGATGGCTGAGATGACCAGGAGTTCTGGGGAGTGTGACTGTTTGATCGAGCAGTTTATGCGGATGAAGCCCCCATCCTTTGCTGGAGGAGATGACCCGATTGTAGTTGAGAATTGGGTCTAGGACATTGAAGAGACATTGGTTGTGCTTCCTTGGTCGGATGAGTAGAAGGTAGTGTTTGCAACATTTAAACTGATAGGGGAGGCAAAGCGCTGGTAGAGATCAGCGCGACTGATAGAGGAGCATAGACAGGTTCCAGTGCCAGTGACTTGGGGCTGATTGAAGGAGCTGTTCTTCGAGCGATATTTCCCTGCTATCATTTGGAGTGCGAAGGTAGTAGAGTTTATGCATCTAGTATTAGGGTAGATGACCGTATCTCAGTACGCGGCTCGATTTATCGAGTTATCACGTTTTGCTCCACATTTGGCACCTGACGAAGGGAAAAAAGCAAGGAAGTTTGAGGAGGGATTAAGGCAGAATTTTTTTGAGCAGGTGATTGGCTTCAGAGCTCAGACATTTACGAAGATTGTAGACAGAGCTGTGATTATTGAGAGTGGTATACATAGAGGTATAGCGGCTTAGAGTCAGAGGAAGAGGTCTGCACCTTAGGGCTTTCAAGATGGCTCCAATAGGGGTCCATGGAGAGGAGGTCATGATAAGGGATGTTAAAGGTAGATGACAGGACCTCATGGGAATCAAGGAGCACTGAATGTCCTTGTATGTCAGACGTGCGGAAGATGTCATTTGGGGGAGTGCCAGGTTGGGAGAGATGTATGCTACCATTATGGGAGACCCGATCACATGGCACGTGCATGCCCCAGTCAGCCAGAGCAAGTCCCAGCTCCCAGGCCCTATTGGGGAGGATATCAGGTGCCTCATGGAGTACAATAGAGGAATGTGGCCCCGAGGAGGGTTTACGCTTTGATGTCGGGTGATGCTGAGGTTGCTACGGATGTGGTGACAGGTACATTTACTGTTTTATCAAACTTCATTATTGTTTTATTTGATTCAGGTGCTACTCATCCTTTGTCTCTACATCGTATGTTAAATTATCTGGAAGTGAGACCCAATTATTAGATATGGAATTGTCAGTAGCTGCACCATCAGGGTCAGTAATACGGTGTTCGAGGGTGCTCAGAGGTTATCTTATAGAAATTTAGGGGAGAGTGCTACTAGCAGACCTGATTGTGTTTGAGATGTGTGGATTTGATATAATATTGGGTATGGATTGGTTGGCTGTTAATCACACCAGTATTGATTGTTTTCAAAAAGGAAGTAATTTTCAGACCCTCTGGTGAGCAAGAATTTCGGTTTGTTGGCTCTCGTGTGCGTGCTCCCTTACAGATGGTATCAGCTATACAAGCGAGCAGTCTACTCCAAGAAAAAAGTCAGGGTTTGTGGCTTTTGTAGAAGAAGTGATAGAGAATGAATCAAAGATAGACAGTACCCCAGTTGTATGAGAATTTTTAGATGTTTTTCCAGAGGAGCTACCAGGGTTGCCTTTCGAACGCGAGGTGGATTTTGCTATAGATTTGCCTCCAAGGACAACGCAGATCTCTAAGGTTCCTTATCGTATGGCTCCAACTGAATTAGGGGAATTGAAGAATCAGTTGCAAGATTTGTTGAATAAGGGATTTATACAACCCAGTGTATCACCATGGGGAGCTCTAGTATTGTTCGTGAAATAGAAAGACACGAGGATGTGTATTGATTATAGAGAAATCAACAAGGTTACTATTAAGAATAAATATCCTCTACCCCATATCGACAATCTGTTTGATTAGCTCCAGGGTACACGGGTGTATTCCAAGATTGACCTCAGATCAGGTTATCATTAGGTTAAAGTAAAGGCAGAGGACGTTGCAAAGACAACCTTTAGGACCAGATATGGGCACTACAAATTCCTCATTATGCCGTTTGGTTTGACGAATGCCCTAACTGTGGTCACGGGATGAATAGAATTTTTCACTAGTATCTAGATCAGTTTGTAATAGTTTCTACTGATGATATACTGGTGTACTCGAGGAGTTTTGAGGGTCATGAGGTGCATTTGAGGTAGGTACGACAAACACTTAGGGAGGAAAAGCTTTATGCCAAGTTTAGTAAGTGTGAGTTATGGCTTGATGAAGTTGCATTTTTAGGCCATGTGATCTTAGGGGAGGGTATTTCAGTGGATGCAAAAAAGATCAATGCAGTAGTGAATTGGGCCTGGTCAAAGAACGTGCAAGAAGTCAGAAGTTTCTTGGGACTGGTAGGTTATTACTGACAATTTGTAGAGGGATTTTTGGCTTTGTCAGGACCTCTCACACGTTTGACCAAGAAGAAGGCCAAATTTGTGTGGGATGAAGAATACGGGCAGAGTTTCCAGGAATTAAAGCAGTGGTTCATCACTGCACCAGTACTGACAATTCCATCAAGAGGTGATGGTTATGTGATTTACAGTGATGCGTCTTTGAAAGGACTTGGTTGTGTACTGATGCAGCATGATAGGGTAGTGGCATACGCTTCCAGGCAGTTGAAATAATATGAAAAGAAGTACCCTACTCACGATCTGGAATTGGCTGCGGTTGTACATGCACTGAAGATTTGGAGACATTACTTATATGACAAGAGGTGTGAAATATTTTCTGATCACAAGAGCCTAAAGTATTTCTTTACACAGAAAGAGTTGAATATGCTCCAAATGAGGTGGTTAGAACTCATCAAGGATTACGAATGCATCATCAGTTACCACCCAGGTAAAGCAAATATGGTGGTTGATGTTTTGAGCCGTAAATCAGAAAATACAGCATAACTAGCTATAGTAGTTCAGCACCCAATTCAGATGGACTTGGAAAGGCTCAGCGTGGAATTAGTAGCAGATGATCCTCAAGCGTTTATTTCCAGTTTGGTTGTACAACCTACACTTTATGAAAGGATTAAAGCCACTCAGGGGAATGATCCAGAATTGGAAAGAAGTGATAGCCAAAATGCAGGACGGTCAGGGAGAAGAATTCAGCATTTTTAATGAGGGGGCTTTAATATTTTGCACTAGATTGTGTGTACCTGTAGATGATAGCATCAGGAGGATGATTTTAGAGGAGGCACACAAATCTCTATGCACTGTTTATCCTGGCAGTATGAAAATGTATAGGGATCTATAGGAGTATTTTTGGTAAAGTGGCTTGAAGAGGGAAATAATAGAATTTGTACAGCAGTGCTTGACGTGCCAGCAGGTTAAGGCTGAGCACCAGAGGCCGGCAGGACAGTTGCAGCCATTTTTCATTCCCGAATGGAAGTGGGACCATGTATCCATGGGTTTTTTCACTAGGTTACCACCGGCGCCGCATAGTCAGAATGCCATCTGGGTAATTGTTGATAGGTTGACGAAGACAACACCACTTTATGCCCATTAAGGTTTGCTACCCTATGAACAAGTTAGCAGAGATTTACATTTAGGAGATTGTTCGACCCCATGGAGTGCCGGTATCCATAGTCTCGGACCGTGATCCATGTTTTACATCGCAGTTCTAGAGGAGTTTGTAGGAGGCATTGGGGACTCATCTAGCATTCATCACCGCTTTCCATCCTTAGACAGATTGTAAGACAGAGAGAACTATTCAGATACTTGAGGATATGTTATGAGCGTGTGTATTGGATTTTGGGGGTAGCTGGCCTCAATATATGCCATTCGTGGAATTTGCTTATAATAACAGTTATCAGGCTAGCATCGGCATGGCACCATATAAGGCGTTATATGGTAGAAGATGCCAATCTCCTCTTTTCTGGGATGAAGTCAGCGAGAGGTGAGTTGTGGGTCCAGAGATGGTTCAGAAGGCATGCGATAAAGTTCGACTCATTCGAGATAGAATCAGTGCAGCATAGAGTCGACAGAGAAGCTACACGAATACTTGCTACCGAGAACTAGAATTTGAAGTGGGTGATCATGTATTTTTGAAAATAGCACCATTGAAGGGGATCATGAGGTTTGGGAAGAAGGGTAAGTTGAGCTCTAGGTTCATTGGCCTATTTGAGATACTTGAGAGGATTGGGTCAGTGGCTTATCAGTTGGCTTTACTACCATCTCTATTCAGGATTCACGACGTGTTTCATGTCTCTATGTTAAGGAAATATGTCCCAGATCCTTCCCATATCATCAGCTATGCAAAATTGGAACTCAGGGGTGATCTAGCATATGAAGAAGCTCCAGTACAGATCTTAGATAAAAAAGAATAGGAATTGCGCAGTAAGAAAATACCACTAGTAAAAGTCCTGTGGAGGAATCACGCGGTAGAAGAAGCCTTGTGGGAGCTTGAAGATGAAATTAGACAGAAATACCCCCACTTGTTTAGTGGGTTATAGAGTGATGTGTAATTAAAGTAGTGATAATTTTATTTTGCACAATGTAATTGTAATGTAGAGTATATGATAGGTAGTATTTTGGTTTTGGGGGAATTTTATTTTATTATTGTAATCTCCCAGAACTACCTATGTAACCACGGTATTCCTCCGCCATAAGTGAGGGCAATTAATAAAATAAATAGACCGTTTTGCCTTTAAGGGATGATGAACTATATGAATAGTAAATTTTGAGAACGAAATTTTATAAGGAGGGGAGAATGTAATGACCCGAAGAATAATGGTATTTAAATAATAAGAGGGAGGAAAAATGGAAACAGAAGGAGGCAGCCGACTTCGTCGACGACGTTGCACTTTGGGATGTAATGACTCAAGAGAATTTATCAGGTCCTCGTCGACGAACACAGGGGATTCGTCAACGAGGGTACAAGAGGGTCTCGTTGACGAAGACAAGTTTCATTGATGAGAAGATACCAAGAGAGAATTTTTGGAAATGTGAAATTCGTCGACGAGGGTGCAGGTTCGTCAACGAACTTTCTACAGGACTCGTCGACAAATCCGGCTCTATAAATATCTGAAAGTTGGATTTTTACGTAGAAAATTTACAAAAATTCACCTCCTCTCTCTCTCTCTCTCTCTCTCTCCTACAACTTCACCTCCATCTCTCTTCGATTTTGGCCCCGTCACTTTTTGGATCGATGATCGAAGGCCACCACGACGCTCTTGTAGAAGTTCTTTCCAAGTCTCCTGGAGCGGATCATCGGTGGGACGAAGTTGGATTTCATGCCAAATTCAGGGTAAGGTCTTTTAAGAAAAAATTAACTTTACAGTAATTGTAGGAAATGTTGTAGACATAAAAATAGTGATATTTTGTTTTGAGACATATATAGTTTTCAGGGTATTGAGTGGGGAACCCTGCGAGTGTAGGACCCGTTATAGTAGGGGGATTTTAGTAGGAATCAGGTAAGGGAAATATGTTATGCTAGGCAATACTAGTATGATTTCAGTATGAATTATATGTTTTTACCAGATTATTATTTCACAGTAGGAATTTATACAGTTTATCAAATGCGTTTAAAATGTGTTAAATTACTGTATGACATGAGAATATGGATATAGTAAAAAAAAACGTGTTTTTATAGTATTTTCAAGATTATATTTTATAGAATATACAGACACTGAATATATTTTATAGTAATTATAGAATACCATGATTACACAGTTGATACAAATACAGTTTATAGTACCATGACATACAGTTGTACAGTTCATTTTAGAAATACAGTTGATAAAGAAACAATTTATTACAACGTCATGGTTAATACAGATATTACAGAATCATGGTAAAAATAGATAGATTGTATATAGAAATGTATTATTTAGTATCAGACCCTGATGGACCATTACAAATTACAGAGCACGGTACTGTTGTTACATACAGTATATAGAGTGCAACCACCTATTTAGATAATACGTGGTATGAAAGTCGACCATATAGAGCCCACGAGTGGACGGGCTCCCCATCAGATATGGGTTGTGGAGGGCTGATCAAACTGATGGAGTATAGTGGTTTATCCTGGTCGGCCAGCCAAGGTAGATCTCGCCTATGGGCCGCACAACCCTGTCATGAATGGTTAAATCATGACATACAATTATCCACAGGGAAGTTTTTAGCTATCAGATGTATATACAGTTTTATAGTAACAGTGGGGGTACTTATGTATAGTAGAAGTATTGTGAATGGAGAACTTATAAAAACGGATATGTTAAGCAACATGGGTACAAGTGGTGGTGGTATATGTTATTTGTACGTATATTCTCATATTCAATTATACATGATTATTTAGAAATAGATCTTTAAAGTATTGTTACTCATTTGCCACACACTAGTAATACCATATTTCATCTTACTGAGCGTCATCTCATCCCATTACTTTAACATTTTTCAGGTGATCCAGGTAGGCGAGCAAATCAGGCTCGTAGATAGAGGGCCCCCAGTACTGCCCTGTTAGTAGAGAGAGTATTTATGTATAGCCCTAGCCCAGTTGAGGGTATTTTTGGAAACAATCATATATGTATTTTGGGGACACATTTTAGCACTCTGGTATTGTATATTTTCTTGATGGTGTTTATATGGATTCCGCTTCTCACTGTTTAGGTTGATGATTTGGTTAAATTTAGTAGGTATCAGAGCATTATAATTTTTACAGTATATATAATCCCTAGTTAAATAGCAGGTCGTTTCACCTACTGTTATCAATAGAAATTCTCCAAAATGTCGAGACAAAAGTCAGTTGGAAGCAAGAAACCGTTCACCTCTACTCAAACCAATGAAGACCCTTTGATCAAACAATGGCTTGTAGCACCGCACGCTAAAACCTTTTATCGAAATTATCTTAGCGCGGCGGATCCTATTCTAGGTAAAATCCTCGATGTTTCATTTTTATAATATGATTTCTCACATATGATTTCCCTATTTGACACTCTAGAATGGAAAATTTTCATTTTATATCAAGCCAAAGGACATTTTCGCAATCTCATAAAAATTTTCTATGCAAACCTTGTCAAGGAAGAGATTGGCCTATCATCTAAGGTAATGGGAAAATCCATTTCCCTTACCTCTGAATCCCTTGGAATGATTTTTAAAATTACCAAAGGATATTTTGAATGTCCTCCTTTTGGTACTTCTTGGATTCTAGAATAGGATTTTACTCCAGAAGAATTCCTTCCTTTGATACTAGAAAATGTGCCTGTTTCTTTTGACAGTCCTCCGTTATACAAAAACTTGAACCTTCAAGCTCAAATTTTGCAAAAAATCATCACTTATAATATACTCCCTTAGGCTGAATCACATGCATACATCTCCTATGTTGATTGCTTTGTCCTCTGGTGCTTGCTCAAGGGCAAGAAACTGGACCTCCCTAGTCTCACGCTTAGATGGATGTTATCTAGGGTAGAAGCACAACAAGTAACTCTTCCCTATGGAGGTGTTCTAAACCAGCTTTTTGCAAAACTCCCAATATCCTCACCTTCCGATTTCTTTGTGAAACGCACCTATTATGACATCTTTAATTCCACAACTTTGAAATTAATGGGTTATAGTAGGTACGGGGATGACTGGATTCTAAAAGAAGTGGAGGACAAGAACGTCGACCCCCTCTTACCACTACTCCTGCATTATTTAATCCATTTTAAGAGGATTCACAGCCTTCAGCCAAAACATGCAAGACGGGATGCAATCCCTTCAAACCAATTTCTCCTCTCTTAAAACCAACTACTCTTCACTTGATGAATGTCTGAGCCGCATGGAGAAACACATAGCCAGCTCCTCTCATACCACTGATCCTATGGATATCAGTTCAACTCCTACCATTGATGATGGGAGTGATGATGAAGACTCCACGGAGAAGAGTGATAATGCAGAAGAAGGCTTTGAAGAAAAAGACGAAGAAGAAGAAGAGGCTGATGGAAAGGAGTGAAGACGTGGAAAGGGCTCTTTTTGCTACTGCTTTGTATTTGGATCTTGTTTTTTTTTTTTTTGCATGTACTAAGTATTTTGTATGACTTGAACTCCGTTTGATTACTTTGCTTGTACTTATGGCCTAACTCTTTCCCTTTGTTTTGAATTATGTTCAAAGGGGGAGAGATTGTGAAATGTAGCAAAGATTATATGTAATAAGCTCTCATATGATGTATGTTTGAACTTATGTTTGAACTTATGATGAATGATATGTAGATGATATGTACCTTGAACTTATGATGAATGCTATGTCTGAATTTATGATGAGTAGAAATAGTCATGTTGAATATTTAATTGAAAGAATGCTTATAGTAACGGGGAGCCTTTCTATAGGAACCCTCATCTTTGCTCCTCATTTGTCATCATCAAAAAGGGGGAGATTGTTGGCTTAACTGGGCTTTTCAATCTTGTTTTGATGATAACAAAATGACGGATGTTTTAACATGTGTTGTTCAGTGGTTGGTTTTATTTCAGGACCAAGCCAAAGGACACTCATAGTTAATCAAGGAAGCAAGTTGCAAATCAAAGACAATGAAATGAAAGCTTCTCAGAATATTGAAGAAATAAAAGACACATGATGAGCTTAAAGGCTTGGCAGGACTTGAAGTAAAGACTAAACCTCAAGAGGCTACAAGACCTAGTGATTAAGGAGAGCATGCTTAGAAGAATGTTTGTAAATACTTCAAATTCATTATTATTTAGATATGTGAAGCTCTTTAGGATAAGAAGACTTAGAAACCATTTCTTCTAAAACCCTTGAAAATTATTTTGAAAGAATGGTACTTGAGTATTTCAAAATGAGCTAGAGTTTAAAAAATCAAAAATGAAAAAGAGAGCACTAGTCAGCCGACTGACCATTTTTGAACTGGGATCAGTCAGCTGACTAACCCCCTGGTTTGTCCAGCCGATTGACTATTTTGAACATAGTTGAGTCAGCCGACTGACAATTTATCAGAATTAATTTTTTGAGAGAAAGAATGTTGTTAACCACCTGTCCAGCCGATTGACTAGTACAAAAATAACCCAGTTGAGTGAGTCAGCCGACTGACTCTACAGAGATTTTGAATTTCGAACTATACAAGAAGTTTTTAATTTAATATCTTTTGAAAAGTTACCTAAATACTCAATGTCAACTTGTTAACTGAAGAAACTTTTCTTTAAGAAGTCTATAAATACCTCCCTTGCTCAATGAAAATAACGCTTAAGCAATACACAATTTTTATGCTAAAAACTCTCCTAAAGCTCATACTTGCTCACACTCTTACTGGGGGAAACTTTACGAAATTGTTGGTTGATTAAAAAGCTTTTGTTCTAACTTGCAACTAAGATTTCAATACCAATGAGAAAGAACCATTGGTGACTTCTAAACCTTGAGTTTCATATTTTCTATTTAGTTTTGGTTTTGAAATACGATTAGTGATTTAACTTGTTAACTTGCTCTGTGTTTGAGAGTGTTTTTGTACGCAGATATTCGTTCCTTTCTACTAGATCTTTGACAGTTCAAGGTATAGTTGGATTGTTGCACCAAGCATAGGTTGTTGCTTGGAGAGGTTTCTCTTCCTGAAAAAGAGGTTAGTTATTGTAAAGGTTTTTGGTTCCACACGGAAGGAACAAGGTATAGTAGAATCCTTAGGTGGTTGACCTAAAGCGAGGACGTAGGCTGGGTAAGCCAAACCTTGTCAAAACACCGTGTAACTCTCTTCTCTTATTCTCTTTTAAATTCTAGCAACAATATAAACTGCGTGGATGTGTTAATCTTACAAACAACATTAGATATTAAATAAACCTAAGATTAAAATTGATTGGGATGATTATCATTGATTGCGCAAACTGAAAGGGAGTATGTTGGTTAATTAACTCCTAAATTATTTTAACTAAAGGTTTATTTAAAATCTGAGTTATTGAAAAGAGTGATTGAATGTTATTTTAATTTTCAGTTCAAAGGTCAACTACAGGACTTACACATTCATATATAGGGCTGCTAATAATGAAGTTGAATACTGCAAAGCATACATTAATTGATTACTTGTATTGTGTTGGATTGGTTTGAATAGTTGATTATTTGGTTGTTTATGTTGTGGATGTGGGTTGAATATAATACGTAAGTTTTTTTGTGTGGATTGCCTAATCAACAAGAAAATAAGAAGTCTTTAAAAAGAATTGTAAAAGGTTAAGATTTCAGAAAGGGACCTAAAAGAAACTTTTTAAATAACCCAATTCACCCTCCTTCTGGGACTACACCTTTGGTTTCAATATATATATATATATATATATATATATATAAGGATTTTGTGCAGTACGCTATGGGCGTGAGGATAGAGTTGAAGTTAGGCCTCCCAGTTAGTCAAAAAGGGAAATATGCTATGCTAGTCATTTTAGGAATTTTATTAGTATAATGTATGTATTTTGGGATATGAACTCTGTATGAAATTATGTGTTTTATGGGAATATTTTACAGATTGTAAATTACTTTTATTATCAAGAAACTATAGATTACAGTACATGGATTTTTTTTTTATTAAATTATGTGGCATGCCATTCAGTACAAAATTTATACAACTTTTAGAATATCATGATTTATTGTAAACACAAAAATAGAATTTTTCAGCATTTACAGAATACCATGATATACAGATTTTATAACCATAACTTTTAAATACTTTAGTTATTCAGATATTTCATTTATTCACATACTTCAATTATTCAGATACTACAGTTCATTCATAACAATTATTTCAATGTTATGGTTATTTCAGTTGAAACGAAATCATGGTAAAACAGTACGATATATATAGAATTGTATTCTAAAGTATCAGACCCTGATGGATTAGATCATTTTTTAGAGCACGGTACTGTAATTATTTCAGATCATAGTGCAACCACATGTCTCAGATAGTGTGTGGATTTATCAACAGTCGATTGTACCTTGAGAGGTACTGTAGACTCCCCGGTAGTCTGGGTTGAGGCGGCCGATCTAACTAGGGAGATTCAGTTGACTTATCCTTGTAGGCCAACTAGTGTTAAGTCTTGCCTACGGGCCGCACAACCCTGTCATGGGGGGATGTTAAATCATGACATACAACCATCCAGGAAAGTTTTCATAGTTACGTGTATTTATATAGAATTTCAAGAAAAAAAATAGATATATTTATAATTCCTAGAAGTATGTTTAAATAGAAAGTTCAAAAATAGTTGTGTTTTAAGCCACCTAGGTATGAGTTATTATGTATACTAATTTACATGCTATCTCAGTTTCTGTCATTTAATGGTATATTATTCATGTAAACTCAGCCGCCACACACTGATAATAACATATTTCGTCTTATTGAGCAGTGTCTCATCCCAGTAATTTAACATTTTTCAGGTGATCCAGTTAGACGAGCAGATGAGGCTTGGAGATAGAGATGATATTTATACTGCTTTGTTAGGAGGGTAAGTATTTTGGGGAGTGTGTTTATTAGTAGCATCTAGGAGTTCTGGTGGAGGAATTTTGGAAAGATGTATATATATATATATATGGTTTGGGAAAATACTGAATTCTGGTATTGTATTTATGGACGTATGACTTTATGTTTTCCGCTGCATACGTATGTTATGGTAATTTTATTTTATTAGGGGTATTAGAGTAATATGATTTTACAATATATAACAAAATGGCATAAATTTTTGGGTCGTTACAATGGTTGATTCCGATATGTTTACTGTTAAAACTAGAAGAAAATGCACACGATAATTATGTGGTTCGGTTGACTCCAACCTACGTCCACAGGAAAGGTCACTCCTCCTTTTCCTTATTATTCAATGATTATCAGCCATCAATTTATATAGATATAAGGGAAGTTAATTTTAGCAAATGCACAAACTTCTCCTAAAAATAAAATATCTGTGTGGCAGAGATAGAAGGAAGAATATACATCAAATATTTTAGCCCCAATCATGGCCAATTAGCCATAAATGAAACGAGACAGGTCATGCCAACACTCTCCCTCAAGTTGGTTCATATATGTCTCTTATGTCTAACTTGTCGAGTGAGTTTTAAAACACCTTACTTGATACGGCCTTTGTGAGAATATTAGCTAGTTGATTCTCATATGTCACGAACTGAACCTTAATTATCTTGGTCTCAATGTTGTGCTTGATAAAGTGCTGATCCACCTCAACATGTTTGGTTCGGTCATGTTGAACTAGATTATATGCAATGGCAATTGCGGATTTATTGTCACAGAACAAGTTCATCTCAGATCTTGGATCAAACCCATTTTTTGCTAGTAGTCTTTTGAGCCATAAAAGATCACCAAGTCCCTTTGCCATTCCTCTAAATTCAACTTCAGCACTAGACAAAGAGACCACTTTCTATTTCTTGCTTCTCCTTTTAACTAGATTTCCTCCCACAAAGGTGAAGTTGCCCGATGTGGATTTTCTGTTAGATACATCTCCTACCCAGTCTACATCAGTATATCCATCAACATTCAGATGATCATTCTTGGACAATATGAGTCCTTTTCCAGGTGCGGATTTCAAATATCTAAGATTCGGGTAACAACTTCCACATGATCCATGCTTGGATAGCTCATAAACTGACTTACCTTACCTACTGCATAGGCGATGTCCGGGCTTGTGTGGGATAGGTAAATGAGCTTCCCTACTAACCACTGATATCTTATTAGTTGGCCGTTGATCGTTGAATTTGCCAAGTTTATGATTTTGAATTATCGGAGTGTCTGCAGGTTTGCATCCCAACAAGCCCACCTCAGCAAATAGGTCTAGAATGTACTTTCTTTGGGAAAGGAAAATACCTTATCTAAACTTGGCAACCTCAATGCCTAAAAAATATTTTAGGCCACTGAGGTTTTTCATCTCAAACTCTGTTGCTAGCTGCTCTTGGAGTCTAGCAATCTCTTCTGTATTGTCTCTTGCTATAATCATGTCATCAATATAAATGATCAAGCCGATTACTTTACCAAGTCGGTGCTTTATAAATAATGTGTGATCAACATTACTTTTTTTGAATCCATACTTTCTCATAGCAATGCTAAACCTTCCAAACCATGCACACGGTGACTGTTTTAACCTATACAGAGCTTGTTGAAGTTTGCATATGTCATGCCCTGAACCCACCAGGTGGGGCTCGGGGCGTGATGAGACCATTCATCGTCTCTGATACCATTGATGCAGCGAAATAATTAAACAACCTCAAATAAAATACCAGAGTACAATATACTATACATCCAAAAAGTGTATCTATTTGTCCATATTTTTCTTGTTACATAACCAGTATTTAAAAACATAATTATACAAATATCAGTTCTTGCAACCACTCATAAGTTACCAAAATTCTAAACCCTGCTCTGAAGCTTTCTAAGCTCGATGACCTAAAGGACCTGAAAATTCAATAATTCGCCAGGGTGAGACACCTCTCAATAAAGAAGAATAAACTATAACAGTGTGGCAAATGAGTTCTAGAGTATAAAAACTAGAGTTGTTAAATAACCAAAATTAACTGAAAGGATACACACACACAGTTCGTAATCACACATACACCACCAATATTTATAGCAAAAGTTCTCGAGGATTGGAGAGTTTACATGCCTATACATGTAACGCCCCTTTGCTCTGATACCATTTGTAACCGTACCCTTTAATCTAGGTGTGGCTACAACTGATATTGATCAGGGCACTGACCTTACTCGTAAGCCCTCGGAAGGAGAGTTTTATTTTGCTATAAATATTTATGCATTTAAGTTCACATACTAGTATTCGCACACATTCACATCAATCATCCCACAAAGTCTGCAAACATATACATCACAGTTCATCCACACATGATACAATACAAGCTACACATCCACACAGGATACCACATGTATACTTCACACATCCAATATTAATCATACCACAAAGATCCATGTATACACATACATCACAACACATCCCCGCTAGATACGATACATTCCATTGATCTCAGTACGTGACCCACACAGGGCAACTCCATACGTCTAAGTACGTGGCCCACATAGGGCTACTATGTACAACCCAATACATGGCCCACATAGGGCTACTACATACTACCCAATACATGGCCCACATAGGGCTACTGTGTACTACCCAATACGTGGCCCACATAGGGCTACTACATATTATCTAGTATGTGGCCAACATAGGGGCTATTGTGTACTATCCAGTACATGGCCCACATAGGGCTACTGTGTACTACCCAATACGTGGCTCACATACAGCTACTGTGCACTATCGAGTACGTGGCCCACATAGGGCTCATATGTACTATCTAGTACATGGCCCACATAGGGCTACTGCGTACTACCTAGTACATGGCCCACATTGGGCTACTATGTACTACCCATGAAGCTTTCACAAACAAACCTCACATGCACATTTATGTACACAACCAAAAGTTATTCACAACCAGGCACTATTCACAACTAAATAGTCTTCACCACCAAACAGTGTTCATAGCCAGGCAATATTTTCAACCAAACAATATTTACAAGCAAACAGTATTCACCACCAAACAGTGTTCACAGTCAGGTAGTATTTTCAACCAGAGAATATTCACAAGCAAATAATAATCACAATCGAACGGTATTTACAAATCGTTAATTATGAAAGGTTATTCTCATGCCACACAGTTTTTCCCTAAATCTGACTTATGATCAAAAACCATTATTTTCAAATGCCTATACCATTTAGAAAATCATACTATAAATATATGATTCAAATACTTGAAATTATCCGGTTTAACTTATCAAAAAGCTAGTCTAATTTTATTCCCCTTACATGTTCCTCAAAATTCTGCTTAAATCGAATGAAAAACGGAAGCTTGTAATCCAAAAATCCTAACTTTATTAGTTCGACCCCCAAAATATTTATCATTTAACATTTCATAGGCCCAAACAACTCAAATAGCTAATAAATCTTAAAAAAATCCCTTACACTAATTTTGGGGTGGTGCCCAAAAACTCAAAATCAAGTTTCTACTTCGATTAACTTGGAGAGAATTGCCCTGGGAACCTCGTGGTGGGTTTCGATCATCGAATCAGGCTAAATCTGGGCCAAAATTGAAGAGAGAAGGTGGGAGGGCCAAACCCTAGAGTGAGAGTGAGTGAGGAGAGCATCTTTCACAAATAAAATTGACCCAAGGCCTATTTATAGGCTGGCTCTCGTCGATGAATTTAAAAGGTTCTTCGATGAGTCCAAGAAGGAGACTCATCGACAAGAACAACGGATTCACTGATGAGTCAATTAAAGCTTGAAATTCCCTAGCTCTCGGTAATTCCTTGTCAACGAGCGCAGGGTGCTTGCCGAAGAGGCCCTGCTGTGTCACCATTTAAATTTTCTTTCTTTCTTTTTATTTATTTTCCATTTTTATTTTATTTATTTTGCTTTTATTTTTTGGGTTCAAGTTATTACAGCATACAACCTTATTCTTTGAAGTAGTCGTGTATCCTGGGGGAAGCTCCATGCATACTTCTTCCTTAATACTACCATAGAGGAACGCATTCTTTACGTCAAATTGATGTAATGGCTAGTCCAAGTTAGCAGCTAGAGATAATAAAAATCTAACAATGTTCAGTTTTTCCATCGGTGAGAAGGTTTTAAAATGATTTATACCATAAGTTTGAGTGTACCCCTTTGCCACGAGCCTCTCCATGTACCACTCAACAGATCTATCGACCTTGTATTTAATAGAAAAAATCTACTTGCATCCAACAATTTTATTTCCTTCTGGAAAATAGGCTAGAGATCAAAAACAAATTTTCTATAGAGCCTCCATTTCTTCCTTTATTGCCTGGGTCCACCTTGGATCTGCCAAGGCCTCGTGAATGCTTTCTGGGACATAATGTGACAATATCGAGTGCACAAAGGACTTGAGGGGTTCAGACAGATTTTGACCTAAAACATAATTAGTGATGGGATATTCAGATTTCTTTTTGTCACAGTTAGGTGAATACCAGTTGGGTGGCTTTCTGCGATTGTGCCTGAAAGATAAAGTATATTATTGGAAATGGTGTGAACCCAAGAGGTTGGGGGGTGAATTAGGTTTTAAAAACATTTTGGCTATGAAATTTTATACTGATTCATCACATATCATATCCCATTTACATAATACAAACGTGCATCTAAAATAATTAAGCTATGAGTGCAAGCATACACGTGCGCACTATATCCCATTTAATTTAAATGTGTGCATGCAAATAATTGTAATAGTGAATAAACAAGCATACACATATAGAAATTTATGTGCGGAAATTTAAATGAGATAGATAGATAGATAGATAGATAGATAGATAGAGAGAGAGAGAGAGAGAGAGAGAGAGAGAGAGAGAGAGAGAGAGAGAGAGAGAGAGAGAGAGAGAGAGTGACGGATTTGTTATTGAGGTTCGGCCAAACTAGCCTACGTCCCCGCCTTGGGTATACCCTCAAGGATTCCACTAACCTTGCTCATTTAAACGGGCGAAGCAGAAGCAGTTACAACCTCTCCTTACGGGGCGAGGTATACCCCAACTCAATTATCAGGCTGAGCTTAACTAGTCTCCTTTACACGGAAAAGACACCCCTATTTAATTTCCAGGTTGAACCGAATTGGTTTCACTTACGGGACTGAGATTCCTCGGTTCAATTCTAGGCTGAACCTAATTGATACATAAAATTATTTTTCATACATATGAAATGCTTTTAAAAAATCCAAGCATGGATGCAAACATTAAAAGTTCAAATACATGCGCTCTCTTATGATATGAGTTATGCTCACTAGAGAAAGGGTGCTTTTCAAATAAGACTTGGGATGGTGCCCCAAAACGCCAAATCAATGATCTGCTCTGGCAGCTTTGCAAAGAACAATCCTACAAACCTCGTGGTGGTTTTGGATCATCAAAACGGGCTGAATCCAAGCCGAATTTGAAAAGAGAAGGCAAAGGGGCTGTTTTTAGAGAGAGAAAATGAGAGAAGAGGGATTTCTTCACTGAAAAATGAAAGAATTCGCTATTTATAGGCAGAGACTCGTCGACGAGACACGTAGATTCGTCAATGATCCCATGAAGAACATTTTTTGACGAGACCATGAGTTTGTCGATGAGTTTCAGAATATCTTAAACCCTCTCGATAAATCCTCGTCGATGAGACATGTGCCCTCATCGACAGACCAAGGAAGAATGTTCGTCGACGAGACCAGTTGGTTCGTCGACGAGGCCTTGCTGGCACTCCTTTTAAAAATTCCTTTTTTTTTGGCCTTATAAGTCTTAACATCATATTTTGATACTAACAAATAAGTAGAACATAACATGCTTTGTTTAAGTGATGTATTTTCAGGACTCAATGATGAATGCAAGGTTAAAGTATTCATGAAAGCTTGTACTTCAAAGAAGGATGATTATATCAAAGCTTGAGGCATGGATTAACTTGAAGTTCATGAGAGCATTGATACTAAATAAAAAAACTTCAAGAATGAAAGCCCAAGTGATCAACATGGAAAGCTCAAAGAAAGATGAAGCAAGCATAAAGACCTCAAGGAATTCAAGGATTGAAAATTTGAAAGAATTTATAGGAAATTTCTTGTAAGTACTTTAAAGAATTTCAATATGGATACATGAAGCTCTTAGGTTAATTATTGGACCTAGATACCTTTTAACATACTTGGAAAATATTTTTATAAGACCAAAAATTATTTCAAAAAGGTTAGAATCATTTTTGGAATGAAAAGCATCAAAAAAAGGATTTTCAAAATGTTGTTAATTTTTCTACATCTGCATTGAGGTGTATTTTTCTTTATCAAAAAACCGTTTATTTTAAAACGTGTTCAATATAAAAGTTGTAGGATTTTGTCTTAGCTTTCATTTAAACCAAGATCATTAAATTTGGAGTTACATAGAAAACTTTATGACCTAAAAACAGAAGGGTACTCGCAGCTGACAGCAACTAGTAGACTGCCTGAACCAGGATAGGCGCCTAGGTGGTCAAGCCAAGTGATTGGCTGTGTCCTAGTAGGTGAATGCCACCCTATTGCCCCTGTTGCTCCTTTAAAAATAACATGGCAGGCGACTGGTGGATTGTGGCAGGCGACTGCCACGAACAGAATTTGAAAAAAAACCTCAACGAAAACATTTTTTAAATGGTTTGCTTGGGGTTCAAGCTTTGTGAAAACTTGGGGATACTCCAAGTCACTTGGGGACCAAGTTACATATCTTTTAAAGTCTATAAATAGGCCTCAAAGATCATTGAATCAATGCACCAAGAATTCAAATTCAGCAAATATTCAAAATCTCTCTCAATTGCTCTCAAATTCTCAAGGCTCTCTCTTATTGTACTAATCAGCTCTTTGTGTGAGCAAGTTTTTGTACACATCTATTTGATTTTTATCTTGTAGATTGATGATTCCAAGGATTTTTTGGATCGTTGGCTAAGCAAGGGGATATTACTTAGAGTGGCGGGCACTAACCTATTTAAGGAGTGACCAAACAAGGGGACATCGTTTGGAAAGGCGGGCTTTAGCCTAGTGAAGGAGTGTTTGAGCGTGGGGTATTGTTTGTAAAGGTTTTGTTCCACCCATCAACGGAAGAGGTTTAAAGAATCCTTTGGTGGTTTGCCAAAGGCGAGGACATAGGTTGGGTATAAGCCGAATCTCGTCAAAATCTCCGTCTCACTCTCTCTTTCCCTATTCTTTATTTTCAGTACATATTTAAATTGCGTGGATGGTTTAAATTTAAAATCATATAAACTACGTAAATTTGGAATCAAGTAAACCTTAAAGTTTGATTTTTATTTTGGTTGCGGAAACCGAAAGGGAGTACGTTGGTTGAACCATTCTTTGCGGAAACCATACAGGAGTACGTTACTTGGCTAAACACCCCAAAGATAAATTAACTTAAGAGTTTATTTGAATTCTGAAGTTTGGAAAAAGTAATTGATTTTTATATTGAAGAAGAAATTTCATATATACAGGGCTTTGTTCAAAACTCACATTCACCACAGGGCTGAAAACATTAAAAGCTGAAAGTTACATATATTATATTGGTTGTGATTGGATGGTATAAAGATTTGTTTTATATTCCAAGAGTCTTAAATCTTGAATGATTTCATCAATCTAATAGTGCTACAGTGAACTTATGTTTGGTAAATAAATTGTGGTTGTGTTGGTTTGGAAATTGTGATAAATTGTTTGATTATTTTTACTTTCAAAGTGTGGTTGAAGATTGAATGTTTAATTGTGTTGCTGATTGATTGTTCAAAAGAAATCAAGTTCTTATTTGATTGACAAAATAAATAAACAAGTCAAAGAATTGGTTAAATCAAAAAAGAAGTTAAGGACTTTAAAAGAACTAAAGAGAAAGTTTTAAAAAGCCAATTCACCCCCTCCCTCTTGGGAAGCTATTCCTAATTTCATTTTTCTTTCCTTTTCTTTTATTATTTTTATTAATTATAATTTTCGAGTCATTACAGGTTTGGCCAATGCCAAACCAAATTTCCTCTTTTCTTATTATTTCATTAATTACTATTTTCCGGGTCTCTACACAAAAAGTCAACAATCTCCCCCTTTTTGATAATGACAAACACCCAAGAGTAAAATGGGTACAACTTGAAAAGGCTCCCCCCCCCCCCCCCAAGAATCTGCATAATATAAAAATAAACACAATAGCTTAAACATATTCATGAAAGAAGACATAACAAATAAAATTATGTGTTTAATTTTGCGTTAAAGCACACACTTAAATATTTGTCCCCATAGTATTTGCGCCTAATATTTTCTTTTCGGTCATTATTTTGCTCATAAACATTTCTCCCCTTTTGGCATTAGCAGAAAGGGTTAGGCTAAGTAGAAAATATTTTTGAGTATTTAAAACAGACTTAACGAAGAGAACTCCCCATTTTTAAAGTAAATTTTTTTTTCTCAAAAAAACTCTCCCTCTTTTTAGTATAGGATTTGGGCATAAAAAAATGAACTGTTTTAAAGATATTTGGAAATTGTGCACATAAAATAGTTGAACTAGTCATTTAAATTTAAAATGACATGACAAACATGGTTAGACTAGAGACATCCTCAAACCATTGCAATTTAAGCACAACGTAAGACTAGCAGAAGATTTGAATTTAAAGCATGCGACATATGAAAAAATAAGTTTGAGCATAAAAATAATCTAACAAGTTCACATGTATTTCATGTATATTCCATGAACTAGTTATGCAACACCCTTTAAAAAAATTGAAATCTCATCACAACAAATGTCAACACTAAAAAGCACAAGTTATGAAAGCATTTAAGCACACAAGCAAGAAACAAGGTGTATTCTATATAAGTTCAATTCTTATATATATATATATATATATATATATATATATATATATATATATACATTTTTAAAAGCAAGAATTGAACTTTCAAATTTAAAGCATGCGGCATATGAAAAAATAGGTTTGAGCATAAAAATGATCTAACAAGTTCAAATGCATTTCATGTATATTCCATGAATTAGTTATGCAACACCCTTTAAAAAATTGAAATTTCATGACACAAAATTTCTACACAGAAAAGCACAAGTCATGAAACATTTAAGCACACAAGTAAGAAATAAGGTGTATTCTATATAAGTTCAATTCTTGCTTTTAAATATATATATATATATATATATATATGTATGTATGTATGTATGTATGTATAATAATATATCCCTTTACAATTTTTGATAAATACTGGGGGCTTATCCTTGCTAAAAAAGAATTTTAATTCAAAACTCAAGGAAGCATTATTTTTCTAGTTTATCATTTAAGTAGAAATCACAAAATACTAGAAAAATACAACCATATAGATCCAAAGATATTAAATAAATTTAAAAATAGGGATCATATGACAAAGCAAAGAGTCATGGAAAGCAGTATATTTTCATTTAAAATTTTCAATAAAAGCATCATGCTTTAAAGTACACAAGCCATAGAAAAATTTTAAACAAATCTAAGCCTATAATGTTGGTGAGAATAGCAAGATATAATTTTTATTTCTAGGTGCTCCCCCTATCAATTTGAATATGTGCTTAGATATTGTGGATAACACATACACCAGAAAATGCAAACATTAAGTAAAATTGCATACATTATGTGCAGTGTTTGTGCGTACCAGGAACAACCCATATCAAAGATAATTTAGTGAAGAAAAAACTTTAGGACTCAAAAAGTAGAAACAATGATAGTGTGAGTCCATAGGGCAGGTGACTTTATTCAGTTTTCTTAATAGTGGGGCTTAACCTCCCCTTGTATATTTGCGTGCACACATACTTGCATTACAGTTCAAGGATGATAGTCATTTATGGACACTCATCATGTATTCATCATTTTCAAAGGATTTTAGTATGCAGCAAATATTGGTCATTTAGCGTATGTGCATGACATATTGCATTTCAATTTAAAGGCATGATAGCCAGTTAAGGCTATACTAAAAAATAATGCAGTAGGGGTTCAAAATGGATGACACAACTCAAAAATACAATAAGTGTGTGTGAAGTGAAAACTCCTCCTAAGTCATGCACTCTCCTTAGTCAATGGACCATCATCAAGATATAAGACTTTTGACTATAAGGATAATGTTTTACCATTTAGGTGTTGAGTGAGAGTACATAACCCAAAGATTTGAATCAAATGGTGTCCATGAACTAAATTCATCCTAAGGCACACAGAAAACGTGTACATGTTTTCAAAATATATAGCGGTATGGATTTTACATGTACAAAACTATTTGATTATTTTGCATGTGTTTTCAATTAAGGATGAGAGTTAATTATTCTTTTGTGATTCACTCATCCTTTCAAAAATATTTTAGCATGCATTAGCTTATTATCATCTTAGTGCATGTTTTATAATATTTAATTATATTGGGAAAGTCTACCAAAATTTCAGCAGCATGTTGTCTGTAAATAAGACATTTCCCAAAAATTTATGCACTAAACCTAATAGATTCAAGCATACAATTCATAATAATTTTGTTTGAGCTTGTGAGAGCTTATAATATCTATCAGCATGCAATTCACATCACTGCATCAGCCATGCAAGAGGCATTCAGTATAAGCATGCATATTTGTTAGAACAAGTGGTTAAGGGTCTTTCATTCCAACTATGTTTTGATGACAACAACCCATTAGCTATTCTTTAAGGCTACTAACCTTTTTATATAGTCCTGTTTAGTTGCACAGATCAACACCAAAGCAAGTAAGTTTCAAATCCGCCAAAAGCAACTCATGACATGACCGAAAGCTCAGCCACTCAAACCAAAGCATTCATGGACTCTACATAATATGCAAGTGTTCTAAAGATTGAGTGTGAGACTGAGAGAAATTATTTTTTGTAAATCCCTTGTATATGGAGTGACTCAATAAAGAGAAAGAAATGGGCATATCACAAACACACATCACTTGAACAACAGGCACAATCCTACGCACACACAACAAGACAAGTAAAGCTACTTAAGGTGTCTAAAAACCCTCGAAACATGTTTCACTAAATTTAAGACATCTTACAATGAATCAGGGATCATTCCTCATAAATAGACAAGGGCCTTTTTTTTTTTTTTTAAGTTAAAAGGATTTTCTAAAGTAGAAAGAGAAGCCTCGTCGATGAACACAGGGCTTCGTCGACGAGTATAACACATGCCCTCGTCGACGAACACAGGATTCTCGTTGACGAGAATATACATAGAGTGACTAAAAATTCAGAGCACCCCTTGTCGACGAATATAGGGGACTCGGCGTCGAGGTATATGCAAACTTCATCGACAAACACAGGGTTCTCGTTGACGAAAAGAAACCAAGACTTGTCTAAATTCAGAATTAGCAACTCGTCGACGAACACAGGGCTTTATTGATGAATGTATAGAAGAGCTCGTCGACGAAGGCGAGACCTTGTCAACAAATGTCGGACTGCAGGGTTCATTAAATGCAGCAGAATAGCTAGTTTTGCCCTTGTCTTACATCAATAAATGCCCAACGGCTCTCCAGCGCCCAGCTCCCCCATTTGGTGTTTAAAAAGGGTTTTTTCATTTACTTCAAACTAAGAAAGCTCATTTAGTTATCAAAATCATTTATTGTGCATTCACTCTAGGGTTTCTTTGTGCAACTCACTTGCCCTCTTCCTCTTGCTTTTGCTCTTGTCTTACTCCATTGGAAAAGAGGATAACGTGTTGAGGATTTGGTTGTGATACTCAGTTCAAGAGGAGCACTTAATATTGTATCTACCCTTCATCAACTACTTGCATAGAAAGGCCCTTTGTGAGCCATTGTAGGGTATCTCCAAGTGAGTACCTTGTAAAAGCTCTTTGTGAGCAGTTGTGTGCAGCGGCTTCTCCGCCCGAAGGAGGATCATATAGTGGATTTTGGGAATCCTTCAGTTGGTCTCAAGGTGTGGACGTAGGCGGGGTGCCAAACCACGTTAACATCGTCGTGTTAAGCTTCTCTTCTCTCTTCTCTTTTTTATATTGCTCATTCATTGCCATTTTCTTCACTTTTATATTTTTATATAATACGCTTGTTCTTGGAAAGATTTTTGTGTTTGTAGAAAATTTGCATATCCGTGAGAAACGTCTATTCACTCCCCCTCTAGAAGCTCAATCGGGCCAACAAGTGGTATCAGAGCGCCAATTGCTAGATTTCGGAGTAACGCCTAGGCGAAAAGATCAATGTGGCGGATATGTTTGCCCAAGGTCAATCCATGGACCATCCCCCCAAATTTTTTGGAGCTATCTACCCAGCATGGAAGGATTGAATTTCAATCTTCATCCAATCCTATGACTACCGAATGTGGAACGTCATCACTGAATGAGACTACACCTTCAAGAACAAAGAAGGCGATGACATACCTATTGGAAAACTTCCTGAGGCGGATGCAAAGCTAGCATAACTAAACTTCAAGACCAAGAACTTCCTCCATTGCGTTGTAAATGATGAAGAGTACAACCGAATATGCGGATGCAACATGGCTAAGAAAATGTGGGAAAAGCTTTAGGTGACATACGAAGGTACAACCCAGGTAAAAAGGTAAAAAATTTATATGTTGGTAAAAGAATATGAGATTTTTAAAATGGAAGAAGGTGAGACAATTACTGCCATGTTTACTCGATTCACACACATCATAAATGGACTTAAAGCTCTCGGTAGAGAGTACTCTATGGAAGACAATGTGCAGAAAGTCCTTCGCTCATTACCGGCTTCTTGGCATGCCAAGTCCACAGCAATTGAAGAAGCAAAGGACCTTTCAAAGGTCACCCTTGATAAGCTAATCAGGTCTCTCATGACCTATGAGATCAAGAAGAAAAATGCTGCTGCAGAAGCTTAAGCACCCAAGAAAGCTACCGGAATTGCTCTAAAAGCCATAAAGCAAAACAAGGTTGTAGAAGAGGAAGAAAATGATGATGATGATGATGAAGTCACTCTCCTTACAAGAAGATTCAAGAATTTTATGATGAACAAACAAAGTGGCAAACAAAAGAAAGGAGAATCGAGCATAAGATGCTACAATTGTAAAAAGATCAGGCACCACATGGATGACTGTCCTCTTCAAAAACAAAGGTAACAATCAACAGGGAGACAAAAAGAGGTTCAAAGCAATGAACGCAATCGAATGGGATGAACTAGATGGAACCTCAACCGACGAAGAAATCGAGGAAGAAATTGCCCATTTCTGCCTTATGGCAGACAAACAAAGTGAGCTAAACTCTGATGATGAATATCTCCCTCTTATGAAGAACTAGAAGAAAATTGTAGAAAACTCTATATTGAAATAATAGCATCTAAAAAGAAACACAAACTCTTAGAAGAAAATCATTCAAGATGCAAACAAAAAAAAATCTGCTCATGTGACACTTTGAAAGAATAAAATGCATCTCTTAGCCTTGAAAATGAAAATCTCACTAAGGAATACATAAATTGCAAAGAGTCTTCTAAAAAATAAATTGGAAACTTAAAAATAAAAATAATCGAAATTCTTCAAGAAAACTCTAAATTGAAAAAGAAGGTGGAAGATTAAAACAATACAATTTATAAATTTACAAATAGTAAAGAAAATTTTGATAAGTTACTTGGAGCTCAAAGGTTTAGAATTTTCAAAGAAGGATTAGGATACGCCCTATCATCATCAGAATCAATAGGATTTGCAAATATTTATGCTAAAAGAAGCTCCGCATCAACGAAAAACCCTGCACCTAAACCAAACCCCTCACATGCTAATAAAGCTTGCCTATATTGTGAAAGAAAATGTCATGTATGATTTACTTGTCCCTTCAGGGGAAATAGAGAAAAGAACATGAATTACAAATGAGTGATTAAGAACACTAACCCCATAGGACCCAGGAAAAGGTGGGTACCAAAACAAGTCACTTAATGCTGTGTGTAGGTATGCTTGAAGACCAACTCCACAAGAAACAAATGGTTTCTCGATAGTGGATGCTCAAGACACATGACAGGAGATGCAAGAAAATTTCTCTCTCTCATCTACAAAAAGGAAGGATTAGTCACATTTGGAGATAATGCCAAAGGAAGAATCATCGATAAAGGTAAAATTGGTAATTCATCCTTGGCTATTGAAAATGTTGCTCTTGTAGATACTCTCAAACACAACTTGTTGAGTGTTAGTCAGTTATGTGATAAAGGGTTAAACATTTCCTTTCAATCCACTCAATGTTTAATAAATGATTTGAATGGAAAAACCATCCTCGTGGGAAAACGTGAATCCAACATATACACAATTGAATTTAATGACATTAAAACTTGTGATGTTAGATGCTTAGCAGTTACCAATAAAAATTGTTGGTTATGGCATAGAAGACTAGGTCATGCTAGCATGGATCTACTTCATAGACTATCATCTAAAGAACTAGTAAATGGCCTACCAAAAGATAATTATGTAAAAGACAAAATTTGTGATGCATGTCAATACGGAAAACAAGTTAAAACTTCTTTTAAAACCAAGAAAATGATATCTACCTCAAGACCTTTAGAGTTAATTCATCTAGATTTATTTGGTCCAAATGATATAGCTAGTATTAGTGGAAAGTTGTATGCCTTTGTTATAGTTGATGACTTCTTTAGGTTTTCATGGGTAATTTTTCTTGCAAACAAAAGTGACACTTGTAATGCATTCATTCATTTTTGTGGAAAAATCCAAAATGAAAAGGGAATGTCAATTGTACACATTAGGAGTGATAGAGGAAGAAAATTTAGAAACAAAGAACTAGAAGACTTTTGTAATGAAAATGGCTATTCACACAACTTCTCCACACCAAAAACTCCACAACAAAATGAAGTAGTTGAAAGAAAAAATCGAACACTCCAAGAAATGACTAGGACAATGCTCAACGAACAAAACTTGCCAAAATATTTCTGGGCAAAAGCCGTTAGCACAGCCTGCTATGTTAGTAACCATGTCATCATTAGATCCAAGTTAGGAAAAACCCCATACGAGATATGGAAGGGTAGGAAACCTAAAATTTCACACTTTAAGGTTTTTGGATGTAAATGTTTCATATTGAATGATAGGGATCATTTGGCTAAATTTGATTCAAAATCCGATGAGGGAATTTTTATAGGATATGCCATGAATAGCAAAGCATATAGGGTATTTAACAAAAGAACTTAAACTGTTCAAGAATCAATCCACGTTGTGTTTGATGAAACAGACCCTCACACATCCAAAACACCTTTAGAATTGAAAAAGAACTTGAGCAACTTAAGTTAAATAATGATCAAGATAAAGACTGTCAAGACACAAACATTGATCACCATGGATCATCTCCTCAAAAGCCTAATGAGCCAAAAGAAGAGAATCATGAACTACCTAGAGCTTGGAAGTTTGTAAAAAATCACCCAACTAATCTTATCATAGGTAGTCCATCCCAAGGAGTTAGCACCAGATCTCACCTAAGAAGTGGATGTAATCATATTGCTTTCCTATCTCATCTAGAACCCAAAAACTTTAAGGAAGCTGAAAATGATGAAAACTAGATAAATGCCATGCAAGAAGAACTTAGATCAATTTGAAAGAAATAAAGTATGACACTTGGTTCCTAAATCCAAAAATACTACAATAATTGGCACCAAATGGGTGTTTAGGAATAAGAAAGATGAAAATGGAAATATTGTTAGAAACAAAACTAGATTGGCAGCCCAAGGGTATAACCAACAAGAGGGTATCGACTACGATGAAACTTATGCCCCTGTGGCAGACTAGAAGCTATTAGAATGCTACTTGCCTTTTCTTGCTACAAAAACTTTAAGTTATTTCAAAAGGATGTAAAAAGTGCATTTTTAAATGGATACATAAATGAAGAAGTATATGTCAAGCAACCTAAAGGATTTGAGAGCCACACTCATCCCGATTACATATACAAACTCTCAAAAGCTCTTTATGGACTCAAGCAAGCACTAAAAGCATGATATGAGCGTTTAAGTAAATTTCTCCTAGATAATGGGTTCACAAGAGGTAAATTTGACACTACTCTTTTCTTAAAAAATAAGGAAAATGATATGCTAGTTATACAGATTTACGTAGATGATATCATTTTCGGTGCCACCAATGAAACTTTGTGTCAGGATTTTGCTCAAACCATGTAGGAAACATTTGAGATGAGTATGATGGGTGAACTATCCTTCTTCCTAGGATTACAAATTAAACAAATGAAACATGGAATCTTTATAAATCAAGCCAAATACATTGAGGACATGCTAAAGAAATTCGGTCTTGAAATGGGTAAGTCTAAAGTAACCCCTATGAGCATCACAACAAAGCTTGACGGTGATGAAAAAGGAAAAAAATGTTGACCAAAAACTCAATCATGGAATGATTGGTAGTTTGTTGTACCTCACTTCTAGCAGGCCCGATATAATGTTCAGTGTTTGTTTATGTGCTAGATTCCAATCATGTCCTAAAGAGTCTCATATTCATGCAGTCAAAAGAATCTTTAGATACTTAGTAGGCACCCATGACTTAGGACTCTTCTACCCTAAGAATGCTCCCTTTGATTTCACCTACTACTCTGACGCTGACTACAGTGGTTGCAAAACCAATAGAAAAAGCACTAGTGGAACATGTCATTTCCTAGGACACTCACTTGTGTGCTGGTTTTGCAAAGAGCAAACCTCTGTAGCTCTCTCCACCACCGAGGCTGAATACATTGTAGCCGGTAGTTGCTATGCTCAAGCCTTATACATAAAGCAACAACTTGAGGACTTCCGAATCTTAGTTAAGGGTACTCCAATCCATTGTGACAATACTAGTACCATCAACATTTCAAAAAATCCGTGCCTCCATTCTAGAACTAAGCATATTGAAATTATGCACCACTTTAATCGAGACCATGTCCAAAAGGGAGACGTTGAGTTGGTTTATGTTCCTACTGAAAATCAACTAGCCAACATCCTAAGTAAGCCTCTCAATGAAGAAAGATTCCATAAAATTCGGCATGCCCTAGGCATGTGTACTCCTTCTGATCTATCATAGGATCTTCATATTGGTTCTTCCTCCAATCTTTAGCTCATCCTCGGCTTAACTTAATCTTTCTTCCTGCCCTCGTCGATGAATACAGGGTATTCATCACTGAGAAATCTATAATATTTGTCGACAAACACTGGGAGCTCATAGTCGAACTTTCCTTAATTTCGTCGATGAACTCAGGGCCTCATCGACGAAGTCTAATAGAATACTTCATATTCCCGCTCGCACAACCCCTTCTTTTGCAAACCCTAGCCATCCTATCTTGATCCCTCTCTTTCCTCTCGACCCTCTGCCTCTCTTTCTCACCTCCTTCTCTCAACCCACCTTGTTCCGAGCATCCTCTTGACCCTTTACCTTTCTCCACCTCCTTCAGTCTCACCAATGCACACTCTCTCCAAAGCCTCCCATCTCCTTGGCTCTCCACTCATCACTGTAGCTGCCATCTCTCCCATCTCCCAGCTCTCTCTATCCCCTTCAACCTTCCATGGCTCCAAGACCTAAGCACTGTAACCTTCAAACCGAGGCCGGTGAAGGCTCCTCTCATCGTCCCACTGCCATTCCTCCTCCGACAACCCCCGCACACTCTGACCCCCATTTCATCTTTCTAGAGGCCGCTTATTGCTATCAGAATGACATTCTAAAACAACACATCGTTCACGGGAAGATTGTGCCCTCTGACTTTCTTCAGCTCCATTTTCCCACTCTCCTCTCCAAAATTAAAGCTCTCGGCTGGGATGCTCTATTCGACCTAGGAGAGCTTGTCTATGAGGACTTGGTTCGTGAATTCTACACTAATTTTGTTCCTTCACATCGCGGCATTACCACCTACTCCACAGTTCGTGGGACCATCATTCGACTCTCCGAGCATACATTCTCTTCCGTACTTGGTTGCACTATCTATTTACTCCGCGGCCTCCCCAATGCTTCCTGGCCTACTTGTTTTGAATGGTTTGACTCACACACTGCACTAAAGCTCACTACTGGAAACCCTCAAATCCTATCCATTGCCCGCCCCAAATCCAAGGACCTCACTGTTGAATTTAGGGTCCTCCACCACATGATCACATATAATCTCTGCCCTCAGACTGGTGGACGGGATTAGGTCACATTGGGCAATATTTTTCAGTATGTACTACCTATGGGTTGGGCGTGGCATCTACTTTCCCTCCATTATTGTTCAGAATATGGAAGAGAGCCTCAAACAGCAGAGGGGTTGCCTTCCCTATGGTCGTCTCCTCACGACCTTTTTCGATCATTTCGAGCTCATCCACGCTAGCATGCTCTACATTCATCCTGCGCCCGAGGATACATACATGGAGGCGACCCTTCGTCGTATGCATTTTGAAAAGGATGATGCAACCAACATGTGGGTCAAAGCCCACGAGCAGGGCCACACTCCAGTCGATGAAGTTGAGGCCGCTATGGTGTAAGAAGAAGAAGAAGCGGATAAGGATGCCTTCTATGGCCATATCTTGGAGCACCTGGACGGCCTTCAGCATGCCATGATGCAGTCCGAAATGCATCACTGTGCTCATTTTGATTCTCTCGATGCATCCCTTGCCCGTCAGGAAAACACCAACCGAGCTCATTTTGATAACCTTGACGCTTCCTTTGCTTCCCTCTTCGACCTCCTGGATCGCCCGTGCGAGTAGTCCTTTATTCCTACTTTCCCCTAATTTTGATAATGGCAAAGGGGGAGAGATAACTAATAGATAACTGATAGGTTTTTTTTGGATGTAATCAGTTGGATACTCTTTAGCTATAGTAGCTTTGTAGTCACAGTGATTAATGTAGTAGTTTAGTACTCCACTGAAATTATTGTACTTGGAAGGTATTTGTAATTGTTGAACATGAATGCACTATTTGTATTTGTAATTGATATACTGGACTGTTACATAATGATTTTATACAGGATTACACAACTTGGAAAATGTCTTACTTATAGACGGCATGTTGCCAAAAATTTAAATAAAGTCTCCATTCATATAATGCAAACATTAAGGGGGAGGATTTACTTAAATTCTTAACATATACATTTAGTAAGGGGGAGCATATATTTTTCAAAAAGAACACTAATGGATTGTCATCATCAAAAAGGGGGAGAATGTTAGACCAAGTGGTTAAGGGCCTTTCGTTCCAACTATGTTTTGATGACAACAACCCATTAGCAGTTCTTTAAGGCTACTAACCTTTTTCTCTAGTCATGTTCAGTTGCACAGATTGGCACCAAAGCAAGTAAGTTTCAAATCAGCCAAAAGCAACTCATGACATGACCGAAAGCTCAGCCACTAAAACCAAAGCATTCATGGACTCTGCATATTATGCAAGTGTTCTAAAGATTGAGTGTGAGAGTGAGAGAAATTATTTTTTGTAAATCCCTTGTATATGGAGTGACTCAATAAAGAGCAAGAAATGGGCATATCACACACACACATCACTTGAACAACAGGCACAGTCCCACACACACACAACAAGACAAGTAAAGCTACTTAAGGTGTCTAAAAACCCTCAAAACATGTTTCACTAAATTTAAGACATCTTACAATGAATCAGGGATCATTCCTCATAAATAGACAAGGACCTTTTTTTTTTAACTTAAAAGGATTTTCTAAAGTAGAAAGAGGAGCCTCGTCGACAAACACAGGGCTTTGTTGATGAGTATAACACATGCCCTCATTGACGAACATAGGATTCTCGTCGACGAGAATATACGAGAGTGACTAAAAATTCAGAGCACCCCTCGTCGATGAATACAGGGGACTCAGTGACGAGGTATATGCAAACTTCATCGACGAACATAGGTTTCTCATCGATGAAAACAAACCGAGACTTTTCTGAATTCAGAACCAGCAACTCGTCGACGAACACAGGGCTTCGTCGACGAATGTACTGAAGAGCTCGTCGACGAATGTCAGGCTACAGGGTTCATTAAATGTAATAGAACGACTAGTTTTGCTCTTGTCTTACATCAATAAATGTCCATTGGCTCTCCAGCGCCCAGCTTGCCCATTTGGCATTTAAATAAGGGTTTTTTCATTTACTTCAAACTAAGAAAGATCATTTAGTTATCAAAATTATTTATTGTGCATTCACTCTAGGGTTTCTTTGTGCAACTCACTTGCCCTCTTCCTCTTGCTCTTGCTCTTGTCTTACTCCATTGAAAAAGAGGATAGTGTGTGAGGATTTGGTTGTGATACTCAGCTCAAGAGGAGAACTTAATATTGTATCTACCCTTCATCAACTACTTGTATAGAAAGGCCATTTGTGAGCCATTGTAGGTTATCTCTAAGTGAGTATCTTGTAAAAGCTCTTTGTGAGCAGCTGTGTGTAGTGGCTTCTCCGCCCGAAGGAGGATCGTATAGTGGATTTTGGGAATCCTTAAGTTGGTCTCAAGGCGTGGACATAGGCGGGGTGCTGAACCATGTTAATATAGCCGTGTTAAGCTTCTCTTCTCTCTTCTCTCTTCTTTCTTTTATATTGCTCATTCATTGTCATTTGCTTCACTTTTATATTGAGATATAATACGCTTGTTCTTGGCAAGATTTTTGTGTTTGTAAAAAATTTGCATATCCGCGAGAAACGTCTATTCACCCCCCCTCTACACGCTCAATCGGGCCAACAATATTAGTAGACAATCAATTCATTTAAAACAAAAAGAACTATCCATCAGACAATTCAACATTTATCAATCAATGGACAATAGTGTTCAGCTCATTGTCGTTCATAAAAAAATATAGTGCATCCATCTTTATATAATTAATCTTTGAATGAAGGATGGATTGTGAGCATTCAGAGTAATGATTATGATTAACAATCCACCAAGAGTTTAAACATCTCATAGTATATAAATAGTGATTTGCAGTTCAAATTAAATTCTCTGCTCCCCCTAAGTTATGTAGCCCAAAAAAAATTTATAGTAATTGGCATAACTGATATTCTCTGATGTGGGGATGAGCTTAAGATTTTCTTAGATTAAATTTATAATTTAAGCTCAATGATGAGTTTAGGATTTTACATTTCATACCATAAGATATATTTCCTAAGACTCGATACTGTATGAATGACAAATTATGCTATATTTAAGATTTTTATATTAAAGCATATATATAGCATTAAAACTCTTTTGGCAAATAAATCTTCTTTGTCCATTTGAAGGGGATAGCCAATACATTTATATATTATCCAATCATGATGATATGTATATATTAATCTTAGATTGGATATATCAATTAAAACTCACGTATTTGCTAGATTTTCTTAGGGTTCTCAGTATAATGATAGTGTATATTGAGGTTTAGAATTTTAAACAGTATACACTATTTAAGCATTTAAGGCATTCTAAGCCTATTTACAACAATTGCATAAAATATAATGAGTATTTAAAAAAAATATTCCTATTTAGCTTCTCATAAGATGGCATACAATCACAGAAATATTATATGATTCACAATAATAATCTAACATAAAATGCATCAAGTGAATCATAACATGAACCAACTAATAAATTAGAAGGAGAAAAGATATACCTTTGTGTTTTACTCCTTCTTAAGCATTTGAGCTCGAAGTGGTGTTTTTTTCTCTCTTGATTTTCAAGATTCTTATGGTTCCCAAAATCCTTAGCACTTAGAAAAATATAAACTTATAAAAGCATTAGCTACTAAGGTACAATGAAAGTATGCATGACATACAAGATGATATACATTAAGAAACAGGTCATGCACAAATCATTTTCAAATATTGGGAAACTATGCATTTTAAAATCATTTTTCTATGAGATATGATAATTTTGACAAATACTTTCCGAATCCTCCAATAAATTGATTTTACAAAAGCATTTTCAATAATCAAATGGGAAAATCTATATAATATAAGTTGTAGAGGATTTGTAAAATATTGACCCTCAAAACAGAGATACACCGAAAATGAGCCATTGCAATCTTTAGCATAAGCGGTTAAGCTTTTTGCAACCAGGCTCTGATACCAATTGTTGGAAATGGTGTGATCCCAAGAGGGAAGTGAATTGGATTTTTAAAACTTTTTAGTTAAATTAAACTTTTATACCGATTCACCACATATCATATCCCATTTTCATAATACAAATGTGTATGTAAAATAATTAAGCTATGAGTGCAGGCATACACGTGTGCACTATATCCCATTTAATTTAAATATGTTCATGAAAATAATTGGAACCGTGAATAAACAAGCATACACATATAGAAATTTAAGTGCAAAAATTTAAATGAGATAGAGAGAGAGTGTGACACATAGATTTGTTATCGAGGTTCTGTTAAACTAGTCTACGTCCCCACCTTGGGTATACCCCCAAAGATTCCACTAACTCTACTCAAATGGGTGGAGCAGAAGCCGTTACAACTTTTCCTTACGGGGCGAGGTAACCCCCAACTTAATTACCAGGTTGAGCCCAATTGGTCTCCCTTATGAGACAGAGACACCCCAATTCAGTTTTCGAGCTGAACCAAACTAGCCTTACTTATGAGGCTGAGACTTCCTAGTTCAATTTCGGGCTAAACCCAGCCAGTACATAAAATTAATTTTCGTACATATGAAATGCTTCTAGAAAATCCAAGCATGGATGTGCACATTCAAAGTTCAAATTCATGCATTCTCTTATGATATGAGTTATGCTCAATAGAGAAAGGGTGCTTATCAAATAATATATGCACAAATAAAATATATGTGTGTGTATAAAGATATATTCTCCAACAAAGATTTTTGCAGATAAAAATGTTTGGAGAATTTGGAGTTTAAGCTCAAAAAAAATATTTATGCAATAATAATATGTCCCGAAAAATATTTATCAAGAAATAATTGGGAGAAACTCAAGACATACACTCAAAAATAATTTTCAAGACAAAAGCTGTGTGAGAGTAAAAGTTATGGATTAACAATATGAATGCCCAAAAATAAATGTACTCTCTTCAAAAGAATTTTTTGAGATAAAAGAATAGAAGAGAGTTGCGGAGATTTGTTTAAAAGATTTTTCCCCAAAAAAGTAATTTTAGCAATAAAAATTTGTTTGGGGGAACTTTGATTAACAAAGGATTAGAGAGAAATTTGGAGTTAATCAAAGTTGCTAATTTGGAGTAATGAGGAGATATTTTTAGATTTTTAGGAAAATATGACCGTTGGGGACATGGAGGTAATTTTGGAAAAAATATTAATGATGTTTAATTAAAATTAACCTCAATTAAATGTGGTAAAAAATTGAACAACTCAAGAGGTTCGGTTGATCGGCGGATAGGTCCGGTCGCCTGAGCACTCACACAAAATCAAAACTACTTTTCGAGTTCGGTTGACCATTGACATACTCAATCGGATGAGCGAGGCAATTTTCCAAGGCAACATGGTTTTGATCGCTTGGTGAGAGGTTCGGTTTGCCGAGTCTTGAACTCCGGTCGAGCGAGGTCAATTTGAACTATTAATTCGGTCGGTTGAGTATGGTGAATTAGGTCACATCTAAGGTTCGGTTGACCGTGGGCAATACGTTCAATCTATGGTCAGTCGGCTGAGGCGTGGTGTAACTGTTGACCTCTAACCTATTCGGTCAACCGAGGCATTTATAATGCCAAGTGTTTGGTTGCCCAAGTCTACTCAAAAATAGCATTTATGTCCTCCTTTGGTCTCTATGCTATTTTAACCTTGGTGAAAAAGCATGTGGCATTCAAGTCTAAGGGTATTGGTCCCTATCTATGGTCGATCTGAGCATTCAATCCATATCATGCAAATGCATGTTGACTCACTCTAAAAATGAGAAGCTTAGAAGTTATCCCAAGTATAGGAGTTCAGTCGTACAATAATTAGCCAAAGGGTCAGATTGTCTCCTCAGGGAATGCAGTTCAATTCCAAATTTTGTATAATTCCAAAAGAAAATAAGAAAAGTAAATTTTACTAAACAGAGTTCAGATTTGGTTTCTTGAATTTTTGAGATTTTTGCAATGGAACTTAAACCCTTACTAAGATTTAATATGCACGAAAATAACTAAATAAATGTTAGATTCAATACCAAAATAATAAAATAAATAAATCCTACAATCATTCAACTAAATAAAATTACAAACGTTAAACATAAACCCAAACAAGAATAAATTATGACTAAATAAAAACACTAACTTTAATAATAAAAACACCCAAAGAAAATATCTAAATCCCTACAAAAACTTTAAATAAAAAAAAGGGAACTAAAATTAACAATAATAATGCTCAAACAAGAATTTAAATGCAAGAGAGAGAGATTTAAATAGAAATTTATCTAATAAAAGGAAGATTCTTAAATTAAACAAGCAAACAATTTTTTAACAAAAAATAATCCAAACATTGAATAAATTAAAAACTTAACAATAAAATTAATTTTAACAAAATTGAATTCAAAGAAAGAGAGATATGAGAGAGAAAGAGAAAGTAGAAGAGAGAGAGAGAGAGAGAGAGAGAGAGAGAGAGAGAGAGAGAGAGAGAGATAGATAGATAGATAGATGGCAGGTTGTGAGAATAAGGAGGAGAGTTGCAGCACCGCAGCTGCTACTTGAAAGCCTACTGCTACAGTTCCTTCTCAACCTACTGCGCACGGCACCCCAAAGAAAAATAAAACCCTACCTAAAGCCTACCTTGAAATTGGAATAGCTTCCCAAGTGGGGGGGTGTCTTGGGGTTTTTAAAAAAAATTTATTCCCTTTAGGATTAGTTCTTTTAAGTTGTAATGACAATCAAGACTTAAAAACAATCACACTCAACACAACAAGATCAAACACTCAATTTATGTAACAATAACCCTGTATATATGTGAAAATTTGCTGAACTCAGTATAAGCCTTGTATCACAATTATTCTTGTTCCTAATGTTCAGTTTTTAAATAAACTTTTAGATTAATAGGTCAAGGATAAGCAACCAACGTAGTCCCTTTTGGTTTTCGCAATCAATGCTGATTTATCCAAAACGAATTACCTTCCGGTCTATTTAACAACCAAACATTCAGAATTGAAATTAAAATCAACCACATAGATTATATCTTTTGTAAAAAGAAAAATAAAGAGTAGAGTAGAGAAAGAAGAACACAGGGATTTTTATGAGGTTTTGCTTCAACACAGCCTATGTCCTCACCCTTGGCAAAACCGCCAAAGGATTCACTATTACCGTTCCTTTACCAGGAAGAACAAGACCAATTACAAGCACTCCTTGGGTAAGGCTAGAGCCCGCCTTCTCCAAACAATATCCCCTTGTTCGGTCCAACGATTTAATACTCGAACCATCAACTAATCCTGTTACAAATATGGAAAACAAGACGTATAAGAACTTGCTCCTCAAAGAGTTTATTAGTACAAATTTGAAACACTTATGTACTTTAGTAAATTCAGAATATGAATTTCAGAATGAAGCTCTTAGAAACTTATCACCGTAGGTTTCTTTCAATAAATAAAAGAATCAACAACTCGATGCACAAACACAGTGAGAGATTCGACAAAACTTCTCTTAACTTCATGCAAGGATGTGAGCAATTGAAGTACTTTGAGAATTTCAGAATATGAGAGTAAGATAGCAAATATGATTTCTTAATGATCTTGGTGTCTTAAAATCAATGTATCTTGAGGTATTTATAGAATTAGAAAATCTCCTTGCTTGTTACTGAAGAATACTTAAAGTAGTTTCCAAACATTAAAATTATTTAAGTTTCCAAAAAATTTGAATTTCAAAAATTATATCTGTTGAAAGTTTTAAAAATGCTGCGAGGCAGACGACTGTGATGTCCAGGCAGTCGTCTGTCCATATAATATAACTGTAAAAAACATAGGCAGAGAGGTTGCAGTTGTCTGTCCCTTGAGTGGCAGTCGTCTGTCACCAGACTATGAGGTGGCAGTCGTCTGTCCATATGGTGACAGTCGTCTGTTCATGAATTATTTTAATTTTTTCAATAACACAGAAGGTGGACAGTCATCTGGTAAAAAATTCACAGACTTCTCACTTTGCACTGGCAGTCGTATGTCAAAGCCTTGATAGTTGTCTATCAGGCTTCTGTTTTTAAGTTTTAGGCTTTGTTAATTTAGCCAGTCGTCTATCTATTAACAGACAGTCGTCTGTCCACTGACTGTTTTTCTTTTCTAGTCATTTTTGACTTCTCTCTCATTTTAGCTTAGATATTCTTGGAATATAGATTTGTTTAACTTAAAAAAAAAACATGTTCCAAGTTTTGTGTTAAGGTCTTTAAGTTTCTTTGCCTAATGAGCTTCAAAATGAAAACTTCATACTTGAATGAACTTGAAGTACTTACAAAGTCTTGTCCTACCCCTTTGATTTTTCTTTGCTCTGAATTTTCTTTGTTGCTGGTCTCTGATCTTTCAAACTTCTCTGAGCTTTAATCTCTTTAAATTCTCTTGATATTTCATCATTGTTTCAGACTTTGAGCTCCTATGATCTTTGAGTTTTCTTGAACTGGATCATTTTGTTGATGTAAACTTTCCACATTCCTTGATCCTTGTGAGCTTTCAAGATATGGCATTTTGAGGTCTAAGCTTTATTTTCTTTGAGCTTTCATGTTGATCTCTTTAATTCTCACGCTCTTATGATCTTCAGACTTTGATCCATGCTACATGAATACTTTCAACATTGATTATTGAAAAATACAACACTCAACTGAAGCATGTTAAGTCCTACTTGTTTGTTAGCATCAAAATAGGATATTAAGCCTTGTAAGGCCAAAAATCTCCCCCTTTTTGATGATGACAAACAAGAATAAAAAATTTGAGTGAGCCTTAAAAAGACTCCCCCTTTCAATAAGCTTTATCTTAATAGGATCAATATTAATTTCAATTGTATCAATACACTTCTCCTCATTTTGAATATATATTATGTTCAAGCTCACTTCTCCTCCTTTTGAATATATATTATGTTCAAGCTCTTTTGAATATATATTATGTTGAAGCTCAATGTTTGTGACTCAATTTTTTCTAAACACTTCTCCCCCTTTTGACTTCGATAAAAAAGAAAATGTGATGATCAAGTTCGAATATCATGTTGAGTATATCATCAAGCATGTGTACATACCTCAATTAATGTTTCAATATAGCATAGGTAGTGTGTTTTAAAAGGCATATCTTTTCTAACAGCTGTTTCTTCCTTTGTTCTTATCCAAGATATCAATTATTGATTTCATGATACCAACTTAACAAAATATGTGATACCAATTTAAAATATAATGCATGATATCAATTTATTTATAGGGAAATGATCATATGCCAGTGATAAATCATAACACTCCCCCTGTCAATCACCATACTCAATAATATCTTTTAAGTCATAAGATCAGAAGGTTCAAAGTTTTAGATTTAACATTAACATTAGAACAAAGCATTTCAAAGTTTCAGGGTTTCAGAGCTAGAAAAAAATACAATTAAAGACTCATGGTCTTTGCGTACACATACTCCCCCTTTTTACATCAACAAAAAAATAAAATACATTTAGAATTTGATGTGTAGCATACAAAGTAGCAAAAACACCATCAAAGTCTATGTATCAGAGTTAGTATCACTATCTTCAGCAATTCCTTTTCCTTTGGATTGCTGTGAGCCTTCTTCTTCTTCTTCTTCTTCTTCTTCTTCTTCTTATTCTTCAGTTGCTTCTTCATCATCTCCTGCATCTTCTTCTTCTTCTTTTTCTTCTTCTTCTCCTTCACCTTCTTCATCTTCAACTTCTTCCTCATCAGTATTCCCATTACCCTCGTTATCTAAATTAGTGCCATGTTTAATGACATGATGCTCTGTTTTAGCAATGCGATTATCTAGCAAGGTATACTTGTCATCAATGGTTGATTTTATCCTGAAGAGAAGCAAAGTTTTCTCGCATTTCAGAACTAAAGCTAGTATAATTATGATAAAACGGAACAAACCAAGGTGGCATATCAGCTTCTTCAGGAGCTGGATTCCTTTCTTCTTGTGCAGGTCTTGCTGGTCTCTTGCCTCGAAACATCCAACCTTCGGTATACTTTTTGTAACCCATTCGTTTCAGTGTAGTAGATGAGAAAACATGGTAATGGGTTCGTTTCACTATTTTTGAAGCTGGAGAGAGAACTTAAAAATGGGCAAAGATTAAGGAAAGAATGCTGCTGTATGGAAGCCCAATTCTAGGAGATTAAAGCTTCATCACCTTCCATTTTTGTATAATGGTTGATAAGTCTAATTTCTTCCCTTTTAGTAAGCACCACATAATAAAATAATCGAAGAATGATACATGATCAAAGGATCTAGACCTCAGAATTATATTGTATGCAATGATCTTATGTAAGATTTGTGCTTGAAGATTGAGCTCTTTATATGGTGGAGGATGTCCAAAATAAATAGGTGCATCGTTCATCACAAGAGGAAAAAATTCTTGTGGTGAAAATCCTTGTTCCATAGTCCATTGCTTCTCAACTAGAGTACACTCAAAACTTCCATGCTTGATATGAAGAATTTTCCTTAATGAGTGTGGGGTAAAAGTAATCTTTTGACCATAAATTTCAGTAGCAATTCTAACTTCCTTCTTTACCAAGTTTGAATAAAAAATCTTAATCTGATTTGGGTAATACCCTTTCACTTGATGAAGAATGAACTTGTCCCACCCTATAGTTTTGAACATTTCAATAATATCAGGAAAATTTTCTTCAAAGAAAGTTACGTCTAAAACCTTACAGAACATTGGTTCGATTGTAGAAATGTGATTGTGATACAATGCTTTCGCATGCGAAGAGACAAGCCTCTTTTCTATGTCATTGTTGCTTGTAGGCTTTGAAGAAGACGAGGAGGCTTTGTCCTTCTTTCCCACTGTTTTGGTACGAATCATCTTGATGAACTAGTTGAAGTTCAAAAACCCTAGATGTGTATGGATTAGGGTTGTGATTGAGGATCATTAGGAATAGCTTGGGAGAGAAAGAACTTCGAAGAAATAGTAGCCTGCCAGTCGCCTGCTAGCTCACTGGCAGTCGTTTGTCTACTGTCTTTTACACAGACAGTAGTCTGCCAATCGCTTGCTAACTTACTGGCAGTCATCTGCCTTGACCAACTGAATTCCTTCTTTTTTTAGTTAACTTCTCTTATATGTAACATGCCTAATTCTCGTCGAATAAATACAAATTGATCCTTAGCTAATGGTTTAGTAAATATATAAGCTAATTGAGCATGAATATTAGCAAATTCAAGAACTATTTCTTTCTTGTCTACATTATCTCTTAAAAAATGATGACGTATATCAATATGTTTAGTTCTTGAATGTGATACCGAACTTTTTGAGATATTTATCACGCTTGTATTATCACATTTTATGGGGATTGTTTGGTATTGAATTTTGAAGTCCCTTAATTGTTGTTTCATGTATAAAGTTTAAGCATAACAGCTCCCAATTGTTATGTATTCTGCTTTAGTTGTAGATAATGCTACGGAATTTTGTTTCTATGAAAACCATGAAACTAGTGAGTGTCCTAAGAAGTGGCAAGTCCCACTTGTGCTTTTTCTATCTATTTTGCATCCTGTATAATTTGCATCTGAATAACTCATCATTTCGAAATCAGTTCCTTTTGGATACCATAACCCTAAATCTAATGTGCCTAGCAAATATCTAAGGATCCGTTTCACTGCTCTTTGATGTGATTCCTTAGGAGCCAATTGGAACCTAGCATATATACACACACTGAACATTATATCTGGTCTACTTGTTTTTAAGTAAAGTAAGCTTCCTATCATGCCTCGATAATGCTTGGTATCAACTTGTTTCCCTTTTTCATCCTTGTCTAGAATAGTTAAGGTGCTCATGGGAGTTCCTATAGGTTTACTTTCTTTCATATCAAACTTCTTTAACATGTCTTTAATATACTTAGTTTGATTTATGAAAGTTCTATTTTTAGCTTGTTTGATTTGCAATCCTAGAAAGTAATTTAATTCTCCCATCATGCTCATTTCAAACTCTCTCTACATAGTTATAGCAAATTCATTACACAAGTCTTCCTGAGTTGCTCCAAATATAATATCATCAACATAAATTTGTACTATAAGCATATTATTATCTTTGGTTTTTATAAATAAAGTGTTATCTATCTTTCCACTTGAAAAATTATTTTGGAGTAGAAATTTGCTTAGTGCGTCATACCAAGCTCTAGGAGCTTGTTTCAATCCATATAGGATTTAGTTACCTTTAATACATGATTTGGATTTTTAGAGTCTTCAAAACTTGGAGGTTGTTGAACATAAACTTCTTCATTAATATAGTCATTTAGGAAAGCAATTTTTACATGCATTTGGTATAATTTGAAGTCTTTATAGGCTGCATAGGCAAGAAGCATCCTTATTGCTTCCATTCTTGCTACAGGAGTAAAGGTTTCTTCATAATCAATGCCTTCTTCTTGATTGTAACCTTGGCTACAAGCCTATCTTTATTTCTTACAACTACCCCAGTTTCATCCTCTTTATTTCTAAACACCCATTTAGTTCCTATAATTTACTTTTCTTTGGGTTTAGGTATAAGTTTCCATACTTGACTTCTTTCAAATTGATTTAGTTCCTCTTGCATAGCTATGATCTAAGAGTCATCTTTTAAGGCTTCGTCTATATTCTTCGGTTCATCTTGAGACAAGAAAGCATAATGATTACAAATGTTTTTTAATGAGGCTCTAGTGGTTATTCCTTTTGATGGTTCTCCCAGAATTTGGTCTTTTAGGTGACTTTTAGCATATCTCCATTCTTTAGGTAGTTCTAGATTTTCAATTGTGTTTTCTTTTGAGACTTCATTATTATTTTCTTCTTTTATTTCAATATCTTCTTCTTTATGTGAACTATTTTCTTTTTCATCAATTTTAATTTTGTTAAATGATCATTTGATTCATCAAACATTATGTGTATTGATTCAATAATTGCAACAGTTCTTTTTATTGTAAACCCTATAAGCTTTACTATTTGTTGAGTAACCTAAGAAAGTTCCTTCATCAGATTTTGCATTAAATTTTCCTATATCATCTTTAGTATTAAGGATAAAGCATTTGCAACCAAATACATGAAAGTAAGAAATATTGGGTTTTCTTCCTTTCCATAATTCATATGGTGTTTTGTCTATACTAGATCGTATGGATACTCTATTTATTATGTAATAGGCTGTATTTACTGCTTCTGCCCAAAAATACTTGGGTAAATCATTTTCGTTTAGCGTGGTTCTTGTCATTTCTTGTAAGGTTCTATTTTTTCTTTTAACAACTCCATTTTGTTGTGGAGTCCTAGGTGCAAAAAATTATGGTTTATTCCATATTCATTACAGAATTTTTCAAAATTTTTGTTTTTAAATTCCCTACCTTGATCACTTCTAAAGTTTGTTATATTATGACCCTTTTCATTTTATAATTTCTTACATAATGTTTTGCTAGGAATACCCAAATGATTCTTGAATAATCATCCACTATTACAAAAGCATATTATTTACCTCCTAGGCTTAAGGTTCTAGTTTGACCAAACAAGTCTAGGTGCAGCAATTCTAGGGGTCTTTTTGTAGATATGTATTTTTTCTTTTTGAAACTTGTTTTATCTTGCTTTCCCTTTTGGCATGCATCACATATCTTGTCTTTTATGAATTTTGTATTAGGTAGTCCTTTGACAAGATTTTTCTTTGATAATTTGGATAATAGGTCCATACTAGCATGTCCTAGTTTCCTATGTCATAGCCAACTTATTTCATTCATTGCTACCAAACAAGTTATATTCTGATTTACTAAGTTCTCAAAATTTATACAATAAACATTATTTATCCTATGAGCTATAAACAGGGTTTCATTGTTCTTAGAATTTTGAATAACGCATTTTTCTTTCTTAAAGATTATTTCAAAACCTTTGTCACTTAATTGACTAATGCTTAAAAGGTTGTGTTTCAATCCTTCTACTAAAAGCACATTGTTAATAGTGAGAGAAGATTCTTTACCTATTTTTCCAATGCCCATAATTTTACCTTTGGCATTATCGCCGAAGGTGACATATCCTTCATCCTTTTGTCTTACAGAGGTAAACTTGGTCCTATCACCAGTCATGTGCCTTGAACACCCGCTGTCCAAGTACCTCTTATCCGTTGATCATGTTGTCCTAAAACATACCTACAATGGAGGATTTTTTTGTGTTAGTCTTTGGAACCCAAATTCTTTTAATTTTCTTTGTTTTGTTGCTAGTTCCATTATTGACTTTCCATTCCCCTTGCACTTTAACATACTTTCTTTTTAGTGGGCAGTCAAACATTACATGACCTTTAATCTTGCACATATAGCAAGTGGTGTGTTCATGTTTATTGTTTGAGGAAGTGCTAGCATAGTGCTTGGCTTCCTTGACGAAGTATCCCATGTACAATTTTTTATTCTTTTTATTTGCCTTACCATTATAACCTATCCCTTCTTTATTTCCATGTAGCCTTTGCTGTCCAGTCATCTTTTCAAAATTATCTTTACCTTTGGTAAAGTCATATATAATTTTATCTTTATCTTCTACTAATTTCTTAAGTTCATTTACTTCTAAATCCTTTTTATTCAAATTATCTTTCTTGAGTTTTGCTTAATTCTTGAGTTACGTTATTTACTTCCTCTTCTAACTTCTCAATACAAGTGTCATTTTCTTTTTCAATGATTTTGAATGATTCAAGTTGCTTTAATAGTTCTTTATTTTGATCTTTCAAAGTTATATTTCCCTTGTAAATTTTTATGAATCTCTTGTGCAAAGAAAACAACTCAGCTTGCAATTCCTTATAGGAAGGCATGTTGTCACATGACTCATCACACGACTCATTGTAAGATTCTGTAGAGGAATAGTAGTAGTTTACCTCTTCTTCATTCGCCATGAAGCATATATTTTCCATCTCTTGTCTGATTGATTCATTTTTTGTCTCGATGGAGCTTGAATCATCCCACATAGCTTTCATAGCTTCCTTCTTTTTCTTCTCGTCTTTCTTGAGCAACAGACAATTCGGTTTGATATGCCTTGGTTTCTTGTAGTGATAACATATTGGAGGTTCATTCTTACTTTTATTTTCTTTCCTATTTGTCTCTCCTTTTTTAGGTTTCTTTTTATTGAACTTCCTAGGAAATCTCTTATTTCTTATATAGAACTTACCTAGTCTCTTAGTGATGAATGCTAATTCATCTTGATCTAAGTCACTTGTCTCACTTTCCTCTTCACTAGAGTTGTGGCTAGACGCTTTTAGTGCAATGGATCTTTTATGCTTTGGTTCAAGATTCCTTTCTTTTAAGGCCATTTCATAGGTAAGAAGTAAACCTATGAGTTCATCTAAAGAGGTAGTCTTAAGGTTTCTACCTTCAGTGATAGTTGTAGCCTTTGGTTCCCATATTGAGGGAAGGCCTCTTAGGATTTTTCTGATCATTTCGTAGGTAGTATAAGTTTTCCCTAAGGCACTTAAGGAGTTTATTATGTGGGTAAATCTGGTGTGCATACTTGATATTGTTTCACCAGGATTCATCTTGAATGCTTCATATTCGCTTGTTAACATGTGTATCTTATTGTCTCTAACATCAATAGTTCATTCATATGTCACTTCTAATTTGTCCCATATTTCTTTAGCCATCTTGCATGTTATAACCCTACTAAATTCATCAGCATCTAAGGCACAGTATAAAACATTTATAGCGCTTGAATTGATTTGAAGTATTTTATAGTCTGAATCGATCATATCTTTTTTTTTCTTTTGGAATTTGTTTTCCATATACTATTTTAGTGGGAATAAGGTCTCCATCCATAACAACTTCCCATGCTTTCCAATCCATGTGTTGGAGATAGATTTGCATTCTCTTTTTCCAAAATGTATAATTATGTCCACAAAAAATTGGTGGACAGGTTGAGGATTGGCCTTCACCAAAGGGGGCTACTCCTATATTTGTCATTTGATCTTTTTATAGTTTCTTGTTAGGAATTACTATAACTAGGCTCTGATATCAATTGAAATTGGAATAGCTTCCCAAGAGGGGAAGGGTGAATTGGGTTTTTAAAAAAAAAATTATTCCCTTTAGGATTAGTTCTTTTAAGTTGTAATGATAATCAAGACTTAGAAACAATCACACTCAACACAGTAAGATCAAACACTCAATTTATGTAACAATAACCTATGTGAAAATTTGCTGAACTCAGTATAAGCCCTGTATCACAATTATTCTTGTTCTTAATGTTCATTTTTTAATTAAACTTTCAGATTAATAGGTCAAGGATAAACAGCCAACGTAGTCCCTTTCGATTTCCACAATCAATGCTGATTTATCCAAAACGAATTACCTTTCGATCTATTTAACAACCAAACATTCAGAATTGAAATTAAAGCAACCACACAGATTATATCTTTTGTAAAAAGAAAAATAAAGAGCAGAGTAGAGAAAGAAGAACACATGGATTTTTACGAGATTCGGCTTCAACACAGCCTACGTCCTCGCCCTTGGAAAAACCGCCAAAGGATTTACAATTACCGTTCCTTTACCAGGCGGAACAAGACCAATTACAAGCACTCCTTGGGTAAGGCTAGAGCCTGCCTTCTCCAAACAATATCCCCTTGTTCGGTTCAATGATTTAATACTTGAATCGTCAACTAATCCTATTACAAGGATGGAAAACAAGACGTACAAGAACTTGCTCCTCAAAGAGCTGATTAGTAAAAATTTGAAACACTTATGTACTTTAGTAAATTCAGAATATGTAGGTATCTTTCAATAAATGAAAGAATTAACAACTTGATGCATAAACACAGTGAGAGATTCAGCAAAACTTCTCTTAACTTCATGCAAGGATGTGAGCAATTGAAGTACTTTCAGAATTTCTGAATGAGAGAGTAAGACAACAAATATGATTTCTTAATGATCTTGGTGTCTTAAATTCAATGTATCTTGAGGTATTTATAGAATTAGAAAACCTCCTTGCTTGTTCCTGAAGAATACTTAAAGTTGTTTCCAAATATTAAAATTATTTAAGTTTTCAAAAAATTTGAATTTTAAAAATTATATCCGTTGAAAGTTTTAAAAATGCCGCAAAGCAGACGACTGTGAAGTCCTGGCAGTCGTCTGTCCATATAATATAACTGTAAAAAACATAGGCAGACAGTCGTTTGTCTATTAACAGACAGTTGTTTGTCCACTGACTATTTTTCTATTCTAGTCATTTTGGACTTCTCTCTCATTTTAGCTTAGATATTCTTGGAATATAGATTTTTTTAACATAAAAAAAAAAAAAAAAACATGTTTCAAGTTTTATATTAAGGTCTCTAAGTCTCTTTGCCTAATGAGCTTCAAAAAGAAAACTTCATACTTGAATGAACTTGAAGTACTTACAAAGTCTTGTCCTAAAGACCCCTTTGATTCTTCTTTGCTCTAAATTTTCTTTATTGTTGGTCTCTGATCTTGCAAACTTCTATGAGCTTTCGTCTCTTTAAATTCTCTTGATATTTCATCATTGATTTAGACTTTGAGCTCCTATAATCTTTGAGTTTTCTTGAACTAGATCATTTTGCTAATGTAAACTTTCCACATTCCTTGATCCTTGTGAGCTTTCAAGATATGGCATTTTGTGGTCTAAGCTTTATTTTCTTTGAGCTTTCATGTTGATCTCTTTAATTCTCATGCTCTTATGATCTTCAAACTTTGATCCATGCTACATGAATACTTTCAACATTGATTCTTGAAAAATACAACACTCAACCGAAGCATGTTAAGTCATACTTGTTTGTTAGCATCAAAATAGAATATTAAGCCTTGTAAGGCCGGCATACCCTTTAAATTGAAGAATAGCCCCCCTTTTATTCCCTCAGGTGGCTACCCAAAGAGACCCAGCGCACACGACCATTCCTTTCACGCATGCTTCACATGGGCTTGCTGCATGGGTGGGTCACATGAGCCCATTAAGCCATTTTTTTTTTTCTCTATATTGTTAAAGCCCTCCAGGCCTCTTCATGCTCTGGGCTTGCTTTACACACAAATTCACGTGCATGAAGCCCATCCTCTACCACTCACACACGCACATGGCCACTATATATATATTTGCATGGCTTCAATTTTCTTGCTTTCATGTGCACGGATTCTTCATGGCTTCCTTTCATGCACGCACATGGCCATTTGGACACGAGTTCGATCACACGGCCCTAAACAAATACGTGCATGGCTCATAGTCATGTGCATGCCTTCACTTACATTTTTAATTTCAATTTTAATTTCCAAAAATTCTCCTACAATATTAAAACATGAATGGCCGTAAATTTATGACAAAAATATGATATTTATCTCAAGATTATCAAATGAGCTCGATGTTAAAAATATTAGACATAATTGAGCATTTAATTAGAATTATAATCTTGAATGCACAATTTTAAATGCCTAATTACACAACTTTGATGCATAATCACACCCCCCAACTAACGTTTTGCTAGTCTCTAGCAAATGATATGAATGAAATCCAAGGCGGTACCCATAAATACTAATTCCAACAAACATGAAATGAATGCACATGCAACACAACCATACCATTTCACATACAGGAATATAACCAAATTACACACAATTCACGCAACTCCGAAGCAAGTCATTTATGCAAGTTTCATCATTATATAGCCATTAAAAATTGCATACTCATATAAAGTTAACTATTAATTACAATTTAGTGTTAATGTAGCCATATAAATTCGAGTATAAATAGGTGAAATCTCGAGGCATATGTAATGTGTATGACTCATTACACCCAGGATGTCCATGGACACCTAAAGAACGGTCGTTTTTACTCAACCTAACTAGTATACCCTTAAAAATACTCAAAAAGGATGGGTTCACTCGTCATATGTGAGGAGGAGTGTCATGATCAAACATCCCATATATTGCATGGAACAAACGTTAAATGTATGGAGTGGACTAGTCTGAAAAGGATCTAACCTATTTGTGAGGTTTCGGGTCCTTCACCCTAGCATCTTCTCACCTACTCTCCATATCCAACCAAGACCATCCTAGATCAACTTATTCACAAACCAAACATTAATATTTCTAAGCGGTTGAAGAGTCTTCATATGTGGAGAACATGTGTCGTGTCCATAACTTTTTGTGGTATTTGTGTGGAGCAAGTAATTATTATTTCACTTCATTCTTGTGCATTTCTATTTCTCTTATTCTTTCTTCTACTCATTCTTCAAATTCTTTCCTTTTCATGGTTAGTTATGACTATCATTATACTTCTTTTGCTACCTTCATTCCACCCATGTGAATTGAGATTGAACAGTAGTCCATGAACTAAGTCTATTTCTAGGTGGTGCTCAGCCTTCACATCTTGAGTAGGTTACGAAACCTAGGTTTCTATCTCCCCACTCGATGTCACCTCTAGGCTAGCAAGTCAAAAACTAAGACAAATGTACAAAGAATATCTAGGAAAAAAAAAAAGGAAAGTTGAGTTTCATGAACTCTAAGCTGACGTCAAAAACTCAAAAGAACGATAAGTGGCTCAACAGTACCTCACAAGGTGTCAAAGTCACCATAGGCGCTCTCTCAGTGCTTATAAGGAACCCTAAGTTCTACAAGTTACATGAGTATTTTCAGTCTCATGAGATACCATGTAAATACAGGAGTTTATATAACCACATTAACACGAATGAACTACCAGTCAACCTTGATAGAGTTATAATTCCTAGATTAGCCATATAAAGAGAAACTACACATAAATAACTTTATTATGTAACTCCTAAGTTATATGTAAGTATGTAAAGAGTGTAAGTCAGTATTAATAATGACCTAATCAATTTAAAAAAAAAATTAAATCTCATAAAATGGAAGCACATAGTGTCACATTCAAATTCTCACCCTTCAACTAAAGTGGAACATTGTCCTCAATGTGAAAGCATATGAGAAATAGAAAAGATATGCACGGGGGAAGTAGAGCATACCTGGGGGGAGAAGTAAGGGAAAATAAAAATTGAAACTAAGGAAAAATGTACCTGAAAATTAACTAAAAATAAAACAAGGTAAAACAAAATGAAAGGAAAGGAAAGAAAAACATCACAGTTTGTCTGGTGGAGGCTCTAGAGGAATTTCATCCGGTGGGTGTAGTTTTATAAATTGAACTGGCAGGTCTCAAATTTTAGCCACCACAATGAATTAGTCTTATTACCTGCACAAAAGTTAGCCTTAAATGAATTAATGCTCTTCAAAATACCAGACAATACATGTGCAGATTGAATTTCTTATTTTAACAAGAAAGGATCTTCATTTAGTATGTTTTCCAGGGAATTTACTTCTTTAAGAACTGGTTTTTGAAAAAAATTTGTTAGAACAGTTACCTTTAGTTCCTCAGAAGCATCAACATTAAAATTTTTACCTGGTTCCTTAAAAGTTGAACTCTCGCCATTCTGCTCAACTTATTCATCTGATGCACCAATTACATTACCGTTGCAGAGATTTGCTTCAGCATTACAATCCTTGACATGTACTATAGTAGGTAATGACGATTCCATGGTTGTCACTTACACTTGAGTATCGGGCTTGGATAACGGCTCCTTTAATTCTGAGCACGCTTCCTCAGACTTTTCTCTAGCTTCATCTGTCTCCATTGCAACTTCAGGTGTCCGGGAAACTATTTGTCTATCTTTCGGTATCACAAGTTGAGGTGTAATAACTCGAACCAAGAAAATTAAAAAAAAAAAAAAAAAAAAGAGAAAGAAAAGAAGGGAAAAAGAAATTCAAAAAGGGCATCAAGTAGGGACTCATCGACAAACTTGTTTTCCTCATTGACGAATGACTTTCTGCGTCTCGTCAACGAGTAATTATTGAGAGTAGAGAAAATTTAGGTTTTTAAATGATTCATCGACAACCCTGATGTTCTCATCTACGAATGTCCTTATTTGGTTCATCGACAAACCTTTTGGACTCATCAACAAAAGCCAGATTATAAAGAAACCCAGGATCATTTTCTTCCATGAATTCCCTCTCCTATCTCACTCTATCTACCCAAGGCTTCGGTCCTCCCACCTTTTTTCTTCAATTATGGCTCGAATTTAGCCCGATTCGATGATCAAAAACCACCACAAGGTTTCTGGGGTGTTTCTGTCCAAGTTAGCCGGAGCAGAAACTTGATTTGGAGTTCTTGGGCACCACTCCAAAATAAGGATAGAAAGTATATTTTTAATATTAAATTAATCATTGGGAGTGTGTGGGCCTAGGAGATATTAAATGATAAAAATTTAGGATTGGAATTGATTAAGTAAGGATTTTGGAATACAGGGTTCCGTTTTCCGTTCGATTTGGGAAAAATTGCGAGGAGCGGGTAAGGAGAAATAAAATATACCAAGCTTTTTATTAAAGTTGAATTGGTTATTTTCAAGTATAGGAATCGTGTAATTATAGTATGATATTTTGAACAGTTTAGGCAATTGAAAATAATTATTTTGATTATAAATCATAATTGGTAAAAATCATGTGGCATGAAAATAATCCTTCTTAATTGACTAGTCGTTAATACTATATGGTGGTGAATCTCGTATGCTTGTTAGTGTTGTATGGATGTGAGTATTGCCTAGTTATGAATACTAATTGGTTGTGGATACTATCTAGTTGTTAATATTGCTTGGCTATGAACATTCTTTGATGGTGAACATGGGTTGATTGTGAATACTGTCAGTTGTGAGTATAAATGTGCAGTGAAATACGTAACTACCATACGTGGGCCACGTACAGTGAAATACGTAGCTCCCGTATGTGGGCGACGTATAGTGAAATCCATAGCTGCCGTACGTGGGCCACGTACAATGAAATACATAGCTGCCCTACATAGGCCACGTATAATGAAATACGTGGCTGCCATATGTGGGTCACGTATAGTGAAATGTGTAGCTGCCCTATGTGGGTCACATATAGTGGAGTATGTAGTTCCCCTACGTGGGCCACATATAGTGAAGTACGCATTTGCATTATATGGGCCACGTACAGTAAAGTACACAGCTGTCTTACATGGGCCATGTACTGCAAGGTATGTAGCTGCCCTAGGTGGGCCACGTACTGAGTTTAGTGGATTTTATTGTATTATGCGTGACTGAATTGTGGTGTATATCATTGCAGACTACGTGGAATGATTGATAAGAATGTGCATGTATAGTGGTATATGAACTTAAATGCATAAATAAATATGGGAAAGTAAATCTCTTTGCCCGAGGGCTTGCTGAGAAAGGAAAATGCTCTGGTAGTTGTAATGGTACCAGAGTAGAGGGAAGTTACATGTATGGGAGTGTAATATTCTCTATTCTCAGAGACTTTGCTTATAAACATAACCCCGAGGGCTTACTATGTAAGGTGAGTGCCCTGGTAGTTGTAATGGTATTAGAGCAAAGGGAAGGTACATGTGTGGGCGTGTAATCTTCCAAATCCTCAGGAACTTTTTCTATAAATATTGGTTGTGGCTGTGTGAATACAGTTTGTAAGTGCCTTGCCAGTTGTCGTTGATTAATTGATGATTTTATAATTATATATGTATATCAAAACTATTCTGCCACACCCTACTATAGTTTATTTCTTCCTTACTGAAAGGTGTCTCATCCGAACGAATTATTATCTTTTCATGTCCTTCAGGAGATCAAGCTTAGAAAGCTTCGCGGCAGGGTTTAGAATTTTGGTGACTTGTGAATGGTAGTAAGAACTAAAATATGTAAAATAATGTTTTAGAATTTCTGGTTATGTAATATATGTGGATGATTCTCCTTTTTGGGGTGAATATATAGTATTCTGGTATTTTATTTGAGGTTGTTCATTATTTTTTCACTACGTGAATGGTATCAGAGACAACTAATGGTCTCATCACACCCTGGGCCCCACTTAGCGGGTTTGGGGCGTGATAAAGTGGTATCATAACTTTAGCTTATAGATTCTGTAGACTTTAAGAGGATTAATACCAGAGTATAGGTTCAATTTAGGATGAGGGTAAAAACAAGTAGACTAAGGTATTGATAGGAATTACAACTTTATGTCATAGCATGGAGGCTAAAATCCCTTGACGGACTTCTGTAATTTTTTGAATCAATCGACGTTTTCAGAAAACCACTGTAAATCCATCGATGGTGATGTTTCTAGGCAGAGAAACTAAAATTTGGAATTTGAACTTGAAGATTAAGATGATTGTGGTTAATTGGTTGTTGGATGTTTAATGGAGATTTGAATGTTAGTCTAGTTCCTTACTTTATAACTGTGCCAGTTATATTAAGATGTGGAGATTTTAAACTTGTCTTTGTTATGTCTTCAGAATGGATCCTAGAGGTAAAGGCATGGATGATGATGGGGGCAATGAGTTGCGGGCTTCCATTGGAGATAAGATTGAAACCTCCCGAATGTTGAAGGTATAGTACGACAGGTTAAGGAAGAGATGAGACGAGACCTCGAGGAATTGAGCTACCCACCAGTGAACCAGGGTTGTTTGATCAATCAATTCATCATCCTGAAACCCTCTCCTTTTGTGGGAGGTGCTGACTTAATCGTAACAGAGAACTAGGTGTAGGAGATAGGGAAGATATTTAAAGTTCTGGATTGCACTGAGAAATAGAAGGTCCTCTTCGCCACCTTCAAACTGACTGGAGAGGCTGAGTGGTGGTGGTTGGTAGTTAAGCTTTTGGAAGAGCAGTAGGTAGTACCTACTGTTATGATGTGGAAGTGTTTCAAGGAGATCTTCAACGACCAGTATTTTCCCACCACCACAAGGAATGTAAAGGCAGAGGAATTCTTCAACCTGACATAGGGGAGTCTCACTATGTAGCAATACGCTACTAGGTTCGTGGAGCTTTCTCACTTTGCTCCTTTCATGGTTCCATATGAATATCAAAAGGTGAGCTAGTTTGAGAGGGGCTCGAAATAAAGAATCCACGAGCATGTGACATGCTTATAGATATAGAGCTTTTAAGAATTGGTGGATAAAGCCACCATTGTAGAGCTGAGCCTGCAGGGAGGTGTAGGGATATCAAAGCAAAGGAAAAGAGCTATGTCTCCCAGCTACCATGCTAATGTCAGACAGAGTCCATGGAAGGGAGAAAGAGATACTGGGGGTCAGAAACCAGTTAGGAGTGATCAAGTTCATCGGGGTAATTCAACACCCTCAAAGTGTGTGAGGTGTAATCGGAGGCATTGGGAAGAATGCCAGGGTAGGGGTCCTATGTGTTATCGATGTGGCAAGTATGACCACATAGCTTGTGATTGAGCTACTGGGTCAAAACTACGGACAACTGAGCAATGCACCCACTCTAGATCAGAATCGGGGGAATAATCTGGTGCCATGCGACGGGCCAGTGCATGTTTACACACTTGCCCCAGTTGGAACAGACACTTCTAGAGGTGTAGGTAATGTGTGTATGTTTGAGAAAAATAATAAGTTTTATTTAATTCCGGGTGATGCAATTGCTCACATGCTAGAATATATTGAAATGTATGAAATGTGTGATATAATATATTAATATATGTTGATTAGCGAATTTCAAGGACGAAGGGAACTTCTTCTTCACTTTTCAGAGTACTAACGAGCTTCTCTATCTCAAGAGAATCCCCTAAGACAACATGTACTTGTTGATGTTGTTGCTAGTATACTAGAGGATCAGACTAAGGTTGTGCTGGAAATACCCCCTATTCTAGGGTACTTAATTGCATGCTCAACTTATTAATGGTGCCCCGCAGTTCATTTATGGTTTGTGTATTAATATGCATAAATTCTTGAAGTGTATTAGGCATTTGTGCCATGCTATCCTCAAACGACATCATCGGTGGAACATGAGCTTCATTAGATTGAAATCTTGGAAGTGCATAGCTCTGATAAATCTACTGTGCCTAATATTGATGCGGAGGAGCATTTGGATAATAAGTTGGCTGCGAAGGTGGGGCATAAGACTAAGGAAGCTGCTGAAACTGTGAAAAAGATTGATAAGACAGATCATTCCTCTATGAGAAATTTGGGTGATTCCTCCATTCCGAATTGTAGGTGTTCGAGAATGGCTGATTTGGAGCTTTGTTAATCCAATTTGCAGATTGTTTCTGATCAAAACTACTCTTCTTTTCTAATCCTTCTACCTTCCTTTCCAGTGTAGCGACAAGAGCCGAAAGATCATTCTCCTCTTTGACCTTATATGTACCTCCACCACCAATTGCGTTGAGAGGTTGTACTGCCATTGGTGCCCAATCATATTGTGTATTCCAGTGTTTGGCATTTTCAGCTAAATAATCAAAGAATGATGGTGCTTGATCCAGTTCCTTGCTAAAGAGTTCACCATTGCACATAGTCTGGACAAATTGTTTGCATTCAGGAGTAAGAACTATATAGAAACAATTGACTAACCTCCATGATTCAAACTCATGACGTGGACAAATATTTAGCAGATCCTTGAATCTCCCCCAAAAAGCTCAAAAAGTCCCATCACCCTTCTGCATAAACTGAATGATCTATTCCTACAAAAGTTGAATTCTCTATGAGGGACAAAAATTATGCAGAATTCATGTTCCATATCAGCCCAATTGGAGATAGGTCTCAAAGAATTAAACCACATCTCCGCTTTATCCTTCAAAGAGGGAAATAAATGAAGTTTAGTAAATTCATCAATTCTAACTCTAGTAATAATATTATTGCAAGTCAAGTCAAAATCTGCCAGATGTTGATAAGGACACTCAGATTCCGTCCCATGGAAACTAAGGTATCACTCACCTCCTCTCAAGCTTAATTGGAAAATTAAATGCATCATTAGGTAAAATAGTGTAAGACGGTGTAGTGATTTACATGGGCAACAGAAAATCCATAAGTGTGCGTGGTGCAGATGCAGCCATATATATATATATATATTCAAAACCTTTTTTTTTTCATGAAGAAAAGAAAAATAAAATGGAAAAGCACTAGTTTAAAACTAAATTTGGCATTCCCCGGCAACGACGCCAAAAACTTGACTCACTCTAAAAATGAGCAGCTTATAAGCTATCCCAAATATGGGAGTTCAGTGGTGTAATAATTTGCCCAAGGGTCAAATCGTCTCCTTAGAAAATGCTGTTTAATTCCAAATTTTGTGTAATTCCAAAAGAAAATAAGAAAAGAAATTTTCACTGAACACATTTCAGATTCAGTTTCTTGGATTTTTGAGATTTTTTTCTGTGGAACTTAAACCCTAACTAAGATTGAATATGTACGAAAATAACTAAATAAACACCAGATTCAATGCCAGAATAATGAAAGAAACAAACTCTACAATCATTCAACAAAATAAAAATAGTAACTTTAAACATAAACTCAAACAAAAATAAATTCTAACTAAATAAAAACACTAACTTTAATAATAAAAACACCCAAAAAAATATCTAAATCCTTACAAAAACTTTAAAAAATAAAAAGGCAACTGAAATTAACAATAATAATGCTCAAACAAGAATATAAATGCAAGAGAGAGAGATTTAAAAAGAACCTTATCTAATGAAAAGAAGATTCTTAAATTATACAAACAAACTATTTTTAAACAAAAATTCCAAACTTTGAATAAATTAAAAACTTAACGGTAAAATTAAGTCTAACAAAATTGAATTCAAAGAAAGAGAGATATGTGAGAGAAGGAGAAAGTAGAAGAGAGAGAGTAGAAGAGTTGTGTGTGTGTGTGTGTGTGTGTGTGTGTGTGTGTGTGAGAGAGAGAGAGAGAGAGAGAGAGAGAGAGATGGCAAACAGTGAGAGTATGGAGGAGGGTTGCAGCACAACAACTATTGCCTGAAAGCCTGCTGCTACGGTTCCTCCTCAACCCGCTGCACACGACACCCGAAAGAAAAATAAAACCATACCTAAAGCCTACTTTTTAAATTGAAGAATAGTCCCCCTTTTATTCCCTCAGGTGGCTACCCAAAGAGACCCAGCGCACACGACCATTCCCTTCATGCATGATTCACTTGGGCTTGCTACATGGGTTGGTCACATCAGCCCACTAATTTTTTTTTTTCCCCTTTCGGTAAAGCCCTCCAAGCCTCTTCATGCTCATGGGCCCGCTTCACACACAACTCCATGTGCATAAAGCCCATCCGCTGCTACTCACACATGCACACGGTCACTATTTTTTTTTTTTCTTTTGCATGGCTTCAATTTTCTTACATTCACGTGCATGGATTCTTCACGACTTCCTTTCACGCATGCAAACAGCCACTTAGACACAAGTTCAATCATGTGGCCTGAAACAAATACGTATATGGCTCACAGCCACGTCCATGGCTTCAAGCACTTTTTTAATTTAAATTTAAATTTCCAAAAAATTTCCTGCAATATTAAAACATGAATGGCTGTAAATTTATGACAAAAATAGGGATATTTATCTCAAGATTATCAAATGAGCTTGACATTAAAAATACTAGACATAATTGGGCATTTAACTAGAATTATAATCTTGAATGCACAATTTTAAACGCCTAATTATGCAACTTTGACATGTTATCACATGCATTATTATAGACCAAAATAATGAAAATTAAATGTAGTACAAGTAGAATAAAAATGTCTTCTTCTTTTGCTCTTCATTTTCCATGGAATTCGCCAAGAGTGTGTAAGCTTTATGCCCCTGGTGGCTTCCATTTTTCGATATCTTATGTTCGTTCTAAAATGAAAACATGTTCACACACTAAATGCACATATAAGATACCAGTACTTTGTTAGCATCAAAACAGAGATTGGACTCATAAAGTGAACATATAGCCATTAAAAGCATGTAAATCATTAGTAAGTAAAGAAGTAGTAGGGGAACTTACCTCCTGGATATTCTTAGGAGTCGGGTCAGCAGGTACTCTGGAGGTGAGGGGTTCTGTTGGAATTGGTGTATTCCCAAGAGGGGGGTGAATTGGGTATTTAAAAATTTATGCTTAGGTTCAATTCTATTTGCAATAGTAATACACAACCTAGGGTATGTCTAAGTATTTCCCAATCATTCACAATATTTAAATCATGCACAAATTCATAATTAATTAAATCTAAGCATACATGTGTAAGAAATTAAAGTGCAGGAATTTAAAAGCATACACAAGATATGTTATCGGGGTTTGGCAACTGTGCTTACGTTCCCGTCTCAAGCTATCAAAAAAGAGGATTCAACTATGGCTCACTTAACGGGTGAAGCGGCACCGAATACAACACCTTACAGGATGGTGCACCTAATTCTCTTAACTGGGTCTGAACCAAGTCGGTGCTTTCCGAACCGGGTCTAAGCAAGCCCGGGACTATTCGCAAGGCTAGTCTCCCTCCTCCAATCATATGTCGAGAATACAACAAAAATTAAAATTTACATATAGAAAAAAGCTTCTTACACAAGAAAATATGTACCACTAAGCACAATACAACCAATGCACTCACCAATGAAAAAGATTTAATGCTCAAGTGAGATTTTCAACTATATCTCTCAATCAAACAAAATATATGATAATGTGAGAGATGCTAATATCTATACGATCCTTGATCCAAATGTATAATGCACTCTAAATATTCATCAAGGAAAATAAGGCACAATATAATTTCTACCTCAAATGTATTTCAACAACGAAGTGTAGGTAGTGATTTAGCTTCTAAAATAATTTTCGATAATCACACAAGAAGCTCTTGAGTCTTGCAATGAATTTGCAAAGACACACCAACAATAAAAGGTTTTTCCCAAAGCTAAATGTGTATCAATCAAAATATGGGAGGAACTTAAAGAAAATACTCTCAAAAGAATTTTAAAATATGTAGTACATGAGAGTGATGATACTTCAAACAAAGATTTGAAGCACATAATAAAACCAAGTCAATCTCCTTTTAATCTTGCAATTAATTTGCAAGTAAGGAAAACAACAAAAATGATTCTCTATAAAAAATGATTTTATCAAAAGGAGTTTGAGAGAGTAGAACAAATAAGCTTGCGGAAGTGAGGACAAATATTTAAATTCTAAAGAAATATTTTAAATAAACAAAACTGAAATTATCATTGAAAATAACTTGAACAAGTATTAAAGAATAATAAAGGAGAGAGAGAGAAAGGAAGAGAGAGAGAGAGAGAGAGAGAGAGAGAGAGAGAGAGAATGAGAGAGCTAGCCTTAGTTATGGAGCTGTGCACGGCCTCCTCCAGCCCCAACTATTGTTGCCCCCAAAAAGAAAAGGTAAAGAAAACCTTAAGAAAAAACTAAAGAAGCTTTTTCAAACCCTACACCCCTCTTTGACTTGTCAAAATCCTTCCATATATATATATGAAACACATTGCTGCCCCTTTTGCCCTCCCCCAGAGCCCAGTGCACGTTCCACATGGTTGGTTCATGTCAAGGATTTATGGGTCTTTTTATTCATCTCAATTTGGCTCCAGTTGCCCTTCACTTTCAATCCCAATTTTGACCTAGTAAACATCCATATCTCTCAAATATTGAAAAACAAAAGTTGTATAGATATTTCTTAGATTTCCTCAGAATTTTGAATCGTCTTAATTGTAGCTCAAACGAGAAAGTTATGCTGAGATTATGAAATAATGTTGAAATAGTCCATAAAATAGCGTATGATAACTTCACGTCTGATTTCGACTTTGATGCAGCCAGTATTTATCAAAAAAAAAAAAAAACATGAAAATTCTAGAACATTTTCTTATATTTCTACAACATCCTGAATCATCTAAATCGGAGGTCGGATGAGAGAGTTTCGCACAGATTACGAAATACTATCAATTTTTAGCTTCCAATAATCGCCTTGCAATAAAAAAATACCAAAAATTCATAAATTACTCAATAAAACCCAAATATTATAAATAGGACATAATGTTAAAATATTGAGAGTAATTAGGCATTTAATTAAAAATATAATTTGTAATGCATGAATTAAAACACCTAATTACGCAATTTAAACGCATAATCATTTTCCATGAATTCAGATTCACCCATCCATGTGGGGTCCATTGGGTCCATCAATTACAAAACTAGGCCACTCTGACCAATTTGGCCTTCACCAATTTGGCTCTTCTTCTAAACGCTCCCCCTGAAGAGACGAATCTGACTTAGGAGAGAAAAAGGTTTCATATTCAGAAAATGTGACATCTAATGTGACGTATGTCCATTTGGTAGGTGTATGATAACACCTGTAGCCCTTTGTGTCGGTAGCATACCCCACAAAGAAAGACCATAGGGAACATGGGTTAAGTTTAGTCCTTTGATTTTTATGAAGATGAACAAAGGCCACACACCCAAACACCCGCGGACGAATCACGAAAACAGCAGGTAGTGAGACATAACTGAATAAGGCTTGCAATGGTGTTTTATAGTTGAGTACCTTTGATGGTATACGCTTTAAGAGATGCACCGTAGTGGAAAATGCATCATCCTAGTATTGTCAAAGGACGTGCGCCCCAATCAGGAGTGCACGAGCCATTTCCAAAATATGCTGGTTTTTCCTTTCAGCAAGTCCATTTTGTTGAGAGGTTTGTGGGCAAGAAGTCTTATGTATCAGTCCATGAGTTCGGAAATACGCTTGGAATTTTTGATTGATGTATTCCCTCCCATTGTCAGACCGGAGTATATGGATTTTTTTCAAAAGATTGAGTCTGGATCATAGAGTGAAATGCACAGAAAATATCAAACACTTCATCTTTATTTTTTAAAAGGCACAACCATGTCATTTGGGTGTAGTCATCAATGAATGTAACAAACCATCGAGTTCTATTGTAGGTAGTTATAGGAGATGGCCCCCACACATCTGAATGAATTAAGGAAAATGGTTTGGAACTTTTATTCATACTCATCGGAAATGATACCTGATGACTCTTTGCTAAAACACAAGTATCGCACTTAAATTCTGAAGGAAAGTAATTCGAAAACAAGTCTGGAAACAAGTACTTCATGTAACTAAACGATGGATGGCCTAACGGATGATGCCATAGCCAAATCTGCTTCTCCTTACTACTCTGCACAGGTTGCATCACATGAGCCCAATCTGAACACAAGTCTTCCATGTAGTACTACCCCTCCCTTTTAGTACCACACCCAATGATCTCCTTGGTGAGAATATTCTGAAAAAGAGAAAAGGTAGGATATATTAGGGCAACACAATTCAATTCATTAGTAGCTTGACTAACTGACATTAATTTATTCGAGAGAGATCGGACAAGAAAAGTATTGGATAAGGAGAGGGTGGGTGGTAGGGTCATTGTGCCAGCTCCTATAATAGGATAAGGAACACCATTGGCATTAATTATGCTAGTCCATCGAGGTTTGGTGATCTGAATAAAGTTTGAGTCGTCGAATGTCGTATGGTCAATGGCTTCGGAATCAACTAGCCAACCATCATATTTACCTTAAGCCGAGCTCAAACAAGCTTGTCCCTCATTACCATGATCAGTAGGAGATGTTGTAGTAGGCACGGTTTGCGGGATAAGGGACAGTTGTGGTGTTGCCTCAACCTGTGCTGCCTAACCCAAACCACCCTTGATCTCACAGGCCTTTCGCACCTTAAGGTCGTGCCACCACTTAGGATACCCGTGAAGTTTGAAACATGTTTTGCAGGTGTGCCTGAGATTCCCACAATGGCTGCATCCCCATCCTTTTGTCTAGGACTTGCCCCGGTTAAGATGCGAGACTTTGTCACCGCCCATTAGCATCTTTTGGGACAATTGAATAGATGGAAGCTATTATGGCCCCATCTTGGTGCTTTTGGAGGCCATGACAGCGCCGGTCATGGTCTCGATCCTTGCAAGCATGATAGCTTGACGAATGTCTTCTCGGCGTACATATGCATATTCCTATTCCATCTTGGGAAATGACTCCATCTGCATGACGTCACTCCGGGCCTTGTCCAATCGGTCATCTAACCCATCTAGAAAAGTATAGACCCGGTCCTCCTAGAGAAGGGATAAATTTTCGTATATCTTCGGTACATGTCATCGGATTCGGCTGGAAAAAATCAATTTCTCGCCAGTGTCGTTGGAGGTTGTTGTAGTAGGTTTCAATGGAGTCGCTCGCCTAGCATGTTTGTGAGACACGTCGTTTTAGATCACATACCTGTGAGGTATCAGTTTTGTCATAATATGTTGTTTCAATTGTGTCCCACACATCCTTCGCAGTGGAGAAACGAATGAAGTTGCTTATCAGGGATGGGTGCATAGAATTGATGAGCCATCCTTCCATGACTGCATTCTTAGTATGCCACTTTCGGAATGCCGGGTCAATCGCCAAGGGTTCTAGGATATTGGCCATTGATATACCCAAGTTTGTCCTTGCCGGAGATGAACATCTCCACAACTTGGGACCGAAGGGCATAGTTTGCCCCATCTAATTCATTGGATCATAGTTGGGAGCCAAGTTCTTGGTCAGAACATCGGTCATTCTGGTCATCAGGTCATCAACCATCGTCGTGGTGTTGTTGCTGTTGTGAGAAACCATGTTAGCCATCATTGGCTAAAATAGTAGAAAATGTCGTGATGAAGAAGAGGAACGGAAGCTCTAGAATCCCCGCTCCGATACCATGTTAAAACACAAAGAAAATGCACACGATAATTACATGGCTTGACTAACTCCGGCCTACATCCATGAGAAAGGTCACTCCTCCCTTTTTCTTATTATTCAATGATTATCAGCGATCAATTTATATAGATACAAGGGAAGTTAATTTTAGCAAATGCACAATCCTTTCCTAAAAATAAATTATCTATGTGCCAAAGATAGAAGGAAGAATATACATCAAATATTTTAAATCCAATCATGGCCAATCAGCCATAAATGAAACGAGACAGCTCATGCCAACAATGATTTTATTTATTTTTCCACATGAAGGTAGTATATATATATATGAAGATCATGATAATTTAAGATCTTGTTTACAACAAAATAATAGTATAAATTCTTTCATATGCGTCGGGACATTAGGTGTTTAGTGTGAGAAAGTTAATATGTATGAATAATTTAAATAAGTCATTGGAGATTGAAATTAGCTGCAGCAAAAATAAGAATCATTAGTGATTTACAAACAGTTTACCATATTTTCGTAGTCTAACAAAAAGATAAAAAAAAAAAAAAGCAAAAAGAAGTTTCAAATACGGAAATCAATAAAAAAAAAAAAAAAAAACCTGAAATTACAATTGAAAAGAACCAAAGAGAGAAAAAATTCACTACTTTGTGCTAAACAGTGGATACAATTTCATAAAGTAACATCATGAGATAGAGTACATATAGTAGGTAGAATTCAATAATATCAACAAATTTCCGTAGGTTCAGTCCAGATTTATTTTGAGGCACAACACAATTTAAGAGCCATTAGAGTACCAAGTCCAGTCCCATAGAAATAATTAAAAGTCTATAACTTAAAAAGGCAATCCAGACTCAAAAACACCTACAGTCTTAATGGAATAAAGTGCGCTATTGAAAAAACTGAAGGGCAGATTTTCCTCTCTGTGCAATATTCAACAATATATATCAGAAGCTTTAAAGGTAGGGTCTAAAAGTTACAGAAAAAGTGGGACAAAGTTCCAGAGCAACAGCAGGGTCTGAAAAAAATATTCCAATACAAAACATAGGGGGGCAAATGGGTCCGAACACCGTGAAGGAACTATGTGTGGTTGAGTATGCATCAGTACTGTTGTATAGCAGGAAGCATGGTTGAGTAAAAAGAGTGTCGCTTAAACTTAATACCCAAAAAAAACACATATAAATATAATAAAGCAAAATAATCGAACACAATCCTCCAACACAACCAATAATAATTAAAGGGAATATGGAAAACTACTTCAAAAAACACAACAAGAGAATAGAATGAAAATTCAAGGAGAAAAGCGAAAAATAGAATAATCAAAAGCATAATGAGAAGAGATTAGTGAAAACCATAATGGGAAATTAGAGCAAATAAGGAATTGCTGCTCATGCACGCTGCATTAGAACAACAACAACACAAAGATGAATAACAAATTGAAAGGAAGGTATAAACTAACCTCTCTCTTCTATTAATGAAGACCAATGAAATGGCACTGCTACTCCGATGAACACCCACAATGAAGAAGTTAAAAAGAAGGTTCTGAAAATACAAACTAATAATCACAAAGATCCTAGTCTATTATGTACAGCTAAAAACAAATGAAACAAAAAAGGAAATAATCAAAAGCATAATGGGAAATTAGAGCAAATAAGGAATTGCTGCTCATGCACACTGCATTAGAACAACAACAACACAAAGATAAATAACAATAATGGGAAATTAGTGAAAACCATAATGAGAAAACCATAATCAAAAGCATAATGGGAAATTAGAGCAAACAAGGAGAAAAGCAAAAAATAGAATAATCAAAAGCATAATGAGAAGAGATTAGTGAAAACCATAATGGGAAATTAGAGCAAATAAGGAATTGCTGCTCATGCACACTGCATTAGAACAACAACAACACAAAGATAAATAACAAATTGAAAGGAAGGTATAAACTAACCCCTCTCTTCTATTAATGAAGACCAATGAAATGGCACTGCTACTCCGATGAACACCCACAATGAAGAAGTTAAAAAGAAGGTTATGAAAATTCAAACTAATAATCACAAAGATCCTAGTCTATTATGTACAGCTAAAAACAAATGAAACAAAAAAGGAAAAAAGGAGACAATCGTGGAGTATGGATAGAGGTGCAACAACTTGGAGATTATCACTCAAAACGTCGCACTCCCCCTCAAGTTGGTGCATAGATATCACTCATGACCAACTTGTTGAGACAGTTGTTAAATGCTTGGTTGGACACTGCCTTGGTAAGCACATTAGCAAGCTGATCTTGAGATCGAACATGAGGGACTTCAATAAGCTTTGCTTTCAGTTTCTCCTTGATAAAGTGCCTATCAACCTCAACATGTTTTGTTCAATCATGTTGAACTAGGTTGTGGGCAATATCACATGCTGCCTTGTTATCGTAGTATAGCTTCATAGGACTTATTTGCTCAATACGTAACTCTTGCATTAGATTCTTGATCTATAATAATTCACATATGCCTTGGTCATTCCCCTGTACTTAGCTTCAGCACTGGATCTAGCAACCACCTCTTGTTTCTTACATCGCCATGTAACTAAATTTCCACCTACAAATGTGAAGTATCCAGATGTAGATCATCTATCCTTGATTAACCTACCCTAATTGACATCAATATAATCTTCAATATTCAGGAAGTCCCCTTTTTTAAACAGAATTCCCTTTCCTGGAGATGATTTCAAGTAGCGCAAGATACGGATGACAACATTCATATGTTCTTCTTCCAGAGAGTGCATGAACTGACTGAGCATACTCGGTAAATAAGATAAATCAAGTTTGGTATGTGCAAGGTACATTAACCTGCCAAGTAGTCTTTGATAACATTCCTTGTTAGCATGAACCTGATTTGGATGGGTACCTAGTTTCATATTTTCTTCCATAAGGGTGCTGGCTGGATTACATGCTGTTGTACCAGTTTTTTTCAATAGATCTAAAGTATATTTTCACTGAGACAAAAAAGATACCTTTTTTTGATCTTGACACTTCAATTCTAATGAAGTATTTTAATTGACATAGATCTTTCATTTCAAATTCTTGGGCCATGAAGACTCTACAATGCCTTCTTTTCTTCAGGATCATTTCCAAGCATTATCATATGATCAACATACATAATAAGAGTTGTGATAGCTTTTTTATTATTCTTCAAGAAGAGAGTATGAACTGAGTTCCTTTGCCTGTATTTAATAGACTTCAAAAAGTTCATGAACCTTCCAAACCACACCCTAGGGGACTGCTTCAAACCATATAGAGACTTCCTTAGTTTACATACCTATTTGCTTCCTTTGGTCTGCATAATACATCTAGGAGGCAACTCCATATATACTTCTTCGTGGAGATCTCCCAGTAGAAAAGAATTCTTCACATCAAACTGGTGTAAGGGCCAGCCAAGATTCATAGCCAGAGATAGTAGAATATGAACTTTCTTGATTTTGGCCACAAGTGCGAATGCCTCCATATGATCAATCCCATAGGTTTGAGTATATCCATTGGCAACATGCCTTGCTTTGAATTGTTCAATGGTACCATTAGCTTTATATTTAATAGTGAAATCCCACTTACATCCAATTAGTGTCTTTCCTACAAGTCAACCACTTCCCATGTTGAAATCTTGTGGAGGGACCTCATTTCTTCTTTCATCGCTTCCCTCAATCTAGAATCTTTCAAAGCCTCCTAAACACTACTAAGAATAGACATAGTAGATAATTGATTCACAAGTGCTTCACTTTCCTTTGACAATCAATGGTAAGACACAAAATTACTTATGGGGTACTGAGACTTGGCATTAAGATGAGGTTCATAGGTTACTTTCGGTTTTCCTCTTGTGGTTTGGTTGGGTAAATGTAATAATCCCAAAAAGGGATATAGAAGATTAGTGGAATGATTTTAAAATAATAATAATAATAACAATAATAATAATAATAATAATAATAATAATAATAATAATAATAATAATAATAATAATTAATCGGATTTAAAAAAGAAAGAAAAAAAATAATTAAAAATTTTTTTATTAATAAAATATATTATTATTATTTAAATATTATTATTATTATTATTAACATCCTGAAGCTTCTTTAAGCTTCAGGATGAAATGTTTTTTTAAACATTCTTCTTCTTCTTCTTCCTGCGCAGGAGCAAGCCCCCCCCCACTCTGAACATTCTCTTTCCCTCTCTCCTCAATTTCGTGACGGATTTTCGCCCGATCGAAAATCCGAAGATATCACTGGACTCCATTCTCCGCTGCAGTCATTTCTACCAGAGCGGATCGGTGGTAGGAGCAGCATAGGCATATTCCCTAGGGTAAGCCATTTTTTCCTATTTGTTTAATTTCTTGCAAAATATAAGCCCAATTGATGAATGAACACCACCACGAGAATCTATAGATGATTTTCTACAAGTCTAGTGGGACGGAATTCTCATGGGGGTGTCAGGCCAAAACCTCAAATTTGGGGTACGAGGGTTATTAAGGGGCTTATTTTTAATTAATTAACATTAATTTAAAAATGCTAAAATATTGACCATCTAGGGCTGGAGTAGGATTTCTGGAATTTAGGACTCAGGTGAGCGCCGCGGGTGTAAATTTGGGACCCGCAGGCAAAATTCAGAAAATTAAGTGGGGGTGTTAAATAATAGTTTAAATATTAATTTGAGGTATATAGAGCCTAGGGAAGGCTAGATGAGTATTATTTTGGATAAATAGATTAATTAATCTAGGGAAAATGCGAATTGCATGAGTTAAATTTCGGGCGTCAAGGGCGTAGGATTTGAGATTCTAGCGAGACTTTGAGTAAGCCAAGTAAGGGGAATAAATTATAACATTTTTTTTTTTTAAATCATTCCACTAATCTTCTATATCCCTTTTTGGGATTATTACATTATGTAATAATCCCAAAAAGGGATATAAAAGATTAGTGGAATGATTTAAAAAAAAAATAATTAATTAATTAATTAATTAATTAATCGGATTTAAAAAAGAAAGAAAATAAACAAATAATTAAAATTTATTTTTATTTTTATTAATAAAATATATTATCATTATTATTATTATTATTATTATTATTATTATTATTATTATTATTATTATTATTAACATCCTGAAGGTTCTTTAAGCTTTAGGATGAAATGTTATAAAAAATTTCTTCTTCTTCTTCTTCCTGCGCAGGAGCAGGCCCCACCCCTCTGAACATTCTCTCTCTCTCCTCTTATTCTCTCTCCCTCTCTCCTCGATTTCGTAACGGATTTTCGCCCGATCAAAAATCTGAAGATACCACTGGACTCCATTCTCCACTGCCGTCATTTCTACCGGAGCGGATCGATGGTAGGAGCAGCATAGGTGTATTACCTGGGGTAAGCCATTTTTTCCTTTTTCTTTAATTTCTTGCAAAATATAAGCCCAATTGATGAACGGACACTACCACGAGAATCTATGGATGATTCTCTACAAGTCTAGTAGGACAGAATTCTCGGGGGGGTGTCGGGCCAAAACCCCAAATTTGGGGTACGGGGGTTATTAAGGGGTTTATTTTTAATTAATTAGCATTAATTTAGAAATGTTAAAATATTGACCATCTAGGGCTGAAGTAGGATTTTTGGAATTTAGGGCCCGGGTGAGCACCGCGGGTGTAATTTTGGGACCCGCAGGTAAAATTCAGAAAATTAAGTGAGGGTGTTAAATAATAGTTTAAATATTAATTTGAGGTATATGGAGCCTAGGGAAGACTAGATGAGTATTATTTTGGAGAAATAGATTAATTAATCTGGGGAAAATGCGAATTGCAGGAGTTATATTTTGGGCGCCAAGGGCGTAGGATTTGAGATTCTAGCGAGACTCTTAGTAAGCGAGGTAAGGGGAACAAATTATAACAGTTTTTTTAATGAAAATTATGGGTTGAGAAATATGTGAAAATGGTGTATGTTATTTTACCTGAAATTTATTATGATATAAATATCAGATGAAATTTGTGTAGCATATGATTTATATTGAGAAATGTTTAAACTGAGTTAGATGATTTACCCTATGAAATATGTGATACTGAAATGTGTTTTAATATGAGAATTGAAATGTGGGAAAATGATGAAAGTAAAATGTGCAAAAAAATGTATTCTCTGAGAAAATAAAGAAAGGTGAAATATTGAAATGTGTTTTGAGAAATATTGAGTAATTGTGAAATAAGATATGTATATGATAGTATGAGATGAGATGAATTATGAACTGAGAAAATATCATTTAAATGATGAAATGTGTTGAGAATATTGATATTGAAATGTGAATATGTGAAATGAAAATATTGCAATGTCAATTCTGCAATATGAAAATGAGAAATGTGGAAATACGTGAAATATGAATGATAAAATGCCAATACTGCATAATGATTGCAGGTATGTAGTGGTAAACCCTATTGGATGGTTATGATATTGAGCACGGTACCGTTGCTAGTGGTGTTAGTGCAACCACACGGACTCCTGGAGCGTGTGGAGTGACAATCGACTGTGCCATTGTGTAGGGTTGTTGGGCCCCTTGAGTCCGGATCAGGGTTATAGGCCGGCTAGTCGTACTACGGACGCGATATGTGATATGATATTTGATCTAACCGGGTCGGCCAACCGCGGTTAGATCCAGCCTTCGAGCCGCACAACCTTGACCATGGGGGGAAGCATGGCATGTATAGAAAGATCCTCAGGGTGGCCATGAGTTACAGACACGATGTTGGTATTTGATACCGAGGATACTCATGAGCCAGAAAGTAAAATGGAAACGAAAAGTGAAAGAATGATCAAATTGGCTAAAATGAGAAACGAAATAAAGAATGGAAATTGAGAAATAAAGAATGATAAAATTGAGAAATGGAACCTTGTGAGTTAATAATATAAATAATTAAGGCGAAGTGAAACTCTCCGCCTGAGGGCTTACTGACTAAGGTGAGTGCCCTGATAGGTATTAGATGTGGCCATACCTGGCTGCATAACGTGTTAGGGGAAGAGGGAAGCTACATGTATGGGCGGGTAATCTTCCCTATTCTCAGGAACTTCGCGGGTAAATATGTGTTGGAAATCATTGAATTTGATAAATGATTTTAAAGCTTGTAAAAGCTTGTGTTGTATATCTATACGATCATGAGAATGTGTATATCAGTGTATTTTCTCAAATGAAATGATGATTTGAAAAGTAAAGTGTATTATAATTGAACTCATATGGACACACACTGTAAATAATTTATTCCTTCTTACTGAGATGTGTCTCACCCAAATTATCTAAATTTTTCAGGGGACAGAGATAGACCAGGTGATAGAGCTCTGTGATCATAAGGAGCTGGGACCCTGATATATAAAGTGAGTTTGGACTAGGGAGGTGTGATTCCCTGAGGTTGTATTATTTTTGGATATGAGATAGTATTGTGTACATGTGTATATGGATACTCTGGGTATTGTATTCTGACTGATATGTGTATATTGTCTTCCACTGTTAGGTTGTATAATAAAATAATTTTTTACCCGATACCTAATGCGGGTCGGGTCGTATAAATGATAGTAGGATTGTTGAAGTGGCCAATTTGTGGATTTATGACATGATTATTTATTTATTATTGAAAAAAAAAATTGAACCAAAGATCGGGGCGTCACAGGTAGTACCTTTAGTTGGGTTTAAGAAGTTACCTAAGACTCAGACATGGGCTTGGCTTGATCAATTGGTACATTGTGAAAGGAGGAAGTAGTTGGCTAAGTAACTTGTTGTACCACTTCTATCTAATTTTGACTATTCTCATCCTCCAAATTATGCTAATTTGTATTATCTAGACATTCATTGTTGTTATCCAAAAATTCACCACTTGGACATTCACCATTTAAGAGTTCACCACTCTTATCCAATTTTTCACCACTTATAAAATCCAAGGTTTATAAAGGATGATTAAGGGTCTACAATTCATTTCTATTCTCCCCCTGAATTGATGACTCGAGAGTAAAATAATACATATTGTCCTCATGAAATACAACATTAAGAGTAACTTACAACTTGCGATAAGTGGGGTGATAGCATCAATAGCCTTTCTGATTTTGAGCATAGCCAACAAATATACACCTGAGAGCTCGAGGTTACAACTTGTTAGCTTTACCAAGATCCCAAGAAGGGGGGGGGGTTGAATTGGTATTTTTTAAATTTAACCCCTAGGTATTCTTCCTAAGAGCACCATGTTCACAACCCTATGGTCAATCTAGTGCGAATAACATAAATATATAAAAAATTTAAATAAAGCAGTTTAATCAATCACACAAGCACCAGAAAGCAGTAAAGAGAGGGTGACATGCATATATGTTATAAAGGTTCGGCCAATTGCCTATGTCCCCGCCTTGGCTAACCAGCACAAGGATTACCACAATAACTTGCTCACTTAAATGGGTGGAGCGGCACCTATACAAATTAGGTCAATTATCACAGGGCTGACCTCAACCTTTACACCAATCCTTACCGGGTTGGATTACCGCACCCTCAGGCTACGCTTGGAATCACTAAGATATACAATCAAACGGTACAATATAAAAGTTCTTTCACATAAAGCATATTTGTACCCAAATGCGTTCAATCACATACACCACAGATGATTTAAAATGTAAGCTCAGTGTGGTCTAGATAGTTCAACTCTCAAAGGTATTTTCTATCAGTGTAATGCATGCATGAGAGTGTCAACAAGCAATCTTTGTATTTCAATATGTTCTCAATTAAGATGATCAAACAAATATATCATGTAAGATTCAAATATCTCAAGTAGCAGAATATGTCAATCGCTTCAAATAGTGTATATGCTTGGTTTGCAAACGCTTAGCAAACTTTGTATTTAGCAATGATATAAACTAGAATAAATATTGCCACAAAGATTAGTATATCAAATACAAATATCTTTCCACAAAAATGTCAATATGAATACCACAAGATATTTGAGTAAGTTTGAAAATATTTTTGCAAACCAAAAGCAAATACAAACTTCCTAAGATGTTGCAATGAGAATGCAACACTCGGAAGTTCAACACAAGTATTCTTAGGGTAGGCTTATTAGAAAAGCCTCCTAAGAATACTTAGGTTATGCTCTCGTGAAAAATCGATTCAAACATTCACGAAATGAGAGAGCAAACCTCTAACCAATAACACTCAATACACTTACAAATGATACTGAGGTGAAGAAGGTAAGTTTGAGTGGATTTGGAAATAGTATAAGCAATAGGAAATATTTTTCTTGAGAGAGAAATTTGGATTTTTGTTTTTGCTAATCAACTTACTAATTTACCCAAATGAAGGGGTATATAAAGACATCCCATGATTTTTGACCGTTGGGGACCTATTAGGAATTGTTAGAAAAGTTTAATGACATTTTAAACATTTTAATCCTATTTAAAAGTATTAATTGCGGTAAAAAATGAGGGGCAACTTGAGAGGTCCGGTCAACCAGAAAGGTTTCGGTCGACTAGATGTCATATGGTTCAGTCGACTAGGGCATTTTTTTAACTAAATGGTCGGTCAATCAAAAGTGCCTTTCCGAAGGTGATTTTCCATTTTACCGAGGTTCGGTTAACCAGATCATTTTGAGCTGGCTGGTTCGATCGACCAGACCGTTGAGATTTTTCCCGAGGACCCTTGGTCAACCAGGTAGTTGGAGTACAAAATTAGCTCGGTCGACTAGATGGTCAAATTGTTGACCTCTGGGGGTTTTGGTCGACTGGGGGGTTTTGAACTGCATTGGTTCGATCGACCAAGGCCTTGGTCAACTGTTGACCCAAGCTTGTTTCGGTCAACCAGGGCAAAATGAACTGCCCTGACCGGTTGACCGAAAGTGCACAATGTGTGCATTTTGGTCCTGTTTCAATACACATTCACCCTATTCAAGTGCCTAGTACATGCAAGTGCAAATGTGAGTGTCCTAGGGTCATTTATGTCCAAAATCAAGACACCAAAAGGATCCGGTGTCGGTCAACTGAACCCTAAGGTCATTCTACGGTCACTTTTAGTTCGTATTTGGTTTGAACTTACATAATAAACCATGTATGTGTTGTGTGTGTTTATTACAAACCAAATATCCTAATTACTATTACAGACCCTTGAATAAATATAAAGTACAATACAATTAGAAAAAGGTCTTCAACTTCACTCTCTCTTTGTGCATTGTGATTTCCCAATATAAGTTTCTGCATAAAACTTCAAACACCCATTAGTTGCAATGAGTGTTTGTAATAATCAAAATCGGGCGTGACCAATAAGGTCAACATTCTCCCCATTTTTGATGATGACAAATACAATTAGCAAAAATATAGGGTTAAGCCTAAGAAGGCTCCCCCTCACAATATGCATCCAATTTAGTTTTAAAACAATTTCATTTTACCCATTATTTTTGCCCCTTTCCATCTCCCTCTTTTGGCAACAGAAAAAAAGGCTATTTGAATTAAAATCCTAGGCAATGGGTAAGAGTTACATTTATACATGATGAATTTTGGAAAGATTTTTTTTTTAAAAAATTCGCTATAGTGCCGTTTGTAAATCGGACTTTCCAAAGTAAATCTTGTATAAGATATAACCTGTTTGAGTTTATATTTCCTAGCAGTTTATCCACAACTACTCCAACAGTCCAGTGTGGTCCAATCAAGCAAATAAAATATCAATATGAACATGAATTGGACAAATTGTGTAACACAGATGATAATCAATATAAGCATGTGATAGAAATATAAACTGTGCACGCAATCAATAATTGACTTTCACAAAGTCTCAAGCAAAAGGATAAGTCAAAAATATAATTATTTGCTAAGACTTAAGAAGTTTCCATAAGAGCGTTCCCCCTAAAATTATGCAAGTTATGAGACTTTTATGTTTAGGAAGCTTCTCTATTATGCATTAAGCCTAACTCAAGTTATGAGACTTTTATGTTTAGGAAGCTTCTTTATTATGCATTAAGCCTAACTCACGTCTAATTTGTATGAATCAATCCTCAGGTAATGGTTTAGTGAATATATCGGCCAACAGTTCATTAGTGCATACAAACTCAAGAGCCACATCTCCTTTTTGCACATGATCATGAAGAAAATGATGTTTAATCTAAATATGTTTAGTTCGTGAATGTGAGATAGGATTTTTAGAGATGTTGATTGCACTAGTATTATCGCATTTGATCGGTATTGTTTCATAGTGCAATCCAAAATCTACAAGTTGTTGTTTCATATAAAGAGTTTGGGCACAACAACTTACAGCCGCAATGTATTCAGCTTCGGCTGTGGATAAGGCAACCGAGTTTTGTTTCTTGGAGAATCAAGAAATAAGAGATTGTCCTAAGTAATGACAAGTGCCGCTAGTGTTTTTTCTATCAACCTTACTACCGGCAAATTCAGCATCAATGTAACTAACAATCTCAAAGGTAGTATGCTTAGGGTACCACAATCCTAATTCAATGGTCCCAACTAGATACCTAAGGATTCGTTTAACAGCTTTTAGATGAGATTCCTTAGGAGCAGCCTGAAACCTAGCACACATACATACACTAAACATAATATCAGGCCTACTAGCAGTGAGATATAGGAGACTCCCAATCATGCCACGATACAATTTTACGTCAATAGGGATTCCTTGCTCATCTTTATCAAGCTTAATGGAAGGGTTCATAGGTGTACTAAGAATTTTGCAATCTTCCATATTAAATTTCTTTAGCAAGCCCCTAATGTATTTAGATTGGCATATGAAAGTTCCATGATTAGCTTGCTTAATTTGTAGCCCTAAGAAGAAACTGAGTTCACTCATCATGCTCATTTCAAATTCACTTTGCATGCATTTGGCAAACTCATTACAAAACTCATCATTAGTTGCTCCAAAAATAATATTGTCCACATAAATTTGAACAAGGAGCATATCATCATTTTTGGATTTGATGAAGAGTGTAGTGTCAATTTTGCCACGGGTAAACCCATTTTCTAGTAGAAAATCACTAAGCCTCTTATACCAAGCTCTAGGAGCTTGTTTCAATCCATACAAGGCTTTAGAAAACCGGTAAACATGATCAAGATATTTATGATTTTCAAAATTGGGTGGTTGTTCTACGTATACCTCTTCATTTATGTAGCCATTTAGAAAAGCGCTTTTAACATCCATTTGAAACAATTTAAAATTTTTAAAAGTGGCAAAGGCAAGTAATATACGAATGACTTCTAATCTAGCAACAAGAGCATATGTTTCATCAAAGTCAATCCCTTCTTGTTGGTTATACCCTTGGGCAACTAGTCTAGCTTTATTCCTAGTTACTACCCCATTCTCATCTTTCTTATTTCTATATACCCATTTAGTTCCAATGATGGTGTGCTCATTAGGCCTAGGAACTAAGGTCCACACTATGCTTCTTTCAAATTGATTAAGTTCTACTTGCATGGACATCACCCAAGACTCATCTTCTATGACTTCTTTAATATTTTTAGGTTCTTCTTGGGATAAGAAAACAGAATGATTCACTATATTTCTCAAAGAGGATCTTGTGGCTACACCGCGGGATGGTTCGCCTTTGATTTGATCTATAGGATGACTTCTAATGTATTTCCAATCTCTAGGCAACTCCTGATTTTCATTTTCATTATCTTCAAGTGATTTTTCATTTGCTTCTTGATTTTTACTTGCATTGTTCTCAATAGAAATTTTATCTAAGCATTTTTTAATATCAATATCATCCTCATCATCTTTATTAGAAAATGGATTAGACTCATCAAACACAACATGAATAGATTGAATCATAGTTAAAGTTCTTTTATTAAAAATCCTATATGCTTTACTATTAAGTGCATAGCCTAGGAAGATGCCTTCCTCAGATTTAGAGTCAAACTTTCCTAGATGTTCATTATCTCTAAGCACAAAGTATTTACAACCAAACACATGAAAATAGGAAATATTAAGCTTATGGTTGTTCCACAATTCATAAGGGGTTTTATTAGTTGATGGTCTAATTAACACCCTATTCATAACATAGCATGTAGTATTAATGGCCTCAGCCCAAAAATATTTAGGTAAGTTATGCTCATTCAACATAGTTCTACCCATTTCTTGCAGTGACCTATTCTTTCTTTCTACTACACCATTTTGTTGAGGTGTCCTAGGTGTAGAGAAGTTATGTGATATGCCCTCTAAGTCACAATATTTTTCTATGCTTTCATTTTTGAAATCTGTGCCTCTATCACTTCTTATGTGAGTGATTTTATATCCTTTTTCATTCTGAATTCTTTTGCAAAGTTTGGTGAATTGTTCACATGATTCATTTTTATGTGCAAGAAACAACACCCATGTGAATCTAGAAAAATCATTCACATTTACAAAAGCATAAGATTTACCATCAATACTTTGCATAGAATTAGGCCCAAATAGATCTAGGTGAAGCATCTCTAAAGGTCTAGTAGTAGATATGAATTTCTTTTTCTTAAAACTAGATTTTGTTTGCTTACCCATTTGACATGCATCATGTATTTTATCCTTTACAAAAGACATCTTAGGCAAGCCTTTAACCAATTCTTTTCTAACAAGTTTAGACAATAAATCCATGCTAGCATGTCCTAAACGCCTATGCCATAACCAACTAGCTTCATTTATAGCAGAAAAACATTTCACTTGTTATGAAGCTAAATTATCAAGAGAGGTAGTATAAACATTTTCATCTCTATCAGCAGTAAAAAACACTTTGTGATCTGTTTTATTTTCTACTATGCATTTGTCATTTTCAAAAGATACTTTGTATCCTATGTCACACAACTGACTTATGCTAAGTAGATTATGCTTCAGTCCATCAACTAGTAAAACATTATCAATAGTAAGAGAGGAATCCTTACCAACCTTACCTACTCCGATGATACACCATTTGGCATTGTCTCCAAATGTTACATAACCTCCATCATTGGGAACGATTAATGTGAATTTGCCCTTGTCGCCGGTCATGTGTCGTGAGCACTCACTATCCAAGTACCATCTGTCCTTGGAGGAGGACGATCTTAGGCATACCTACAAAATAAGCTAAGTGACTGATGTTGGTCCCTAAATTTTGTTGGGTCCACGGGGGTTAGTAGCAGGATCTCCCTTAACAACCCATATCTTCCTAATTCTAGCATGCTTATTTCTAAGTGGACAATCAAATTGAATGTAACCAATCTATTTACATTTAAAACATTTCAATCTACACTTAGGTTCTTTAGAAGGAATATGATTTTGACTCACGTGTAAAATGTCCTAAGTAAAGATTAGGTCGTCTAACATTTTCAATACCATTAAAACCAAGACCCTCTTTACTTAAGGAGTTTCTTTGGGCACCAAGTAATTTTTTAAAATTTTCTTTGCCTTAGGTGAATTTAAATATAGTTTTGGAGCTATCCTCCAATTTCCTCTCAAGCTCAACAATAGTAGTATCATTTTCTTTTAAAATAGAGGCATGAGAGGTTTTTGTCATATTAAATAATTTTGATCAATTTTCACATTTCATTTTCAAATCATTATTCTCTTTAGTCATTTTGCCTAACAATTTTGAAACACGAATATATTCAAATTATAATTCTCTAAATGTAGGCATGCTGTCAGAATCACAATCATCAGATGAATAGTAAGAAGATGATGAACAAGAAGACAATACCTCATCCTCTTGTGCCATCAAGCACAAATTAGCGACCTCCGTGTCACTATGATCTGAATCTGAGTCGTTGCTGTTGAATTGGTCCCATGAAGTCCCAGCCTTCATGGCCTTCTTCTTTTTCTTAGCCTCCTTTTTTAGTAGTGGGCAGTCAGGTTTGATGTGCTCCACCTTGTTGCAGTTGTAGCACGTAGGAACATTTGATTTTTCCTTTCTTTTGCTGGACTCTCCCTTCTCATTAGTGGAGTCTCTATATTTTTTAAATGGCTTCCTGTACTTCCCGAAAAATCTGCTAAACTTTTTGGTTAGCATGACCATTTCATCATCAGTGTCAGACTCACTATACTCACTAGATGTGTTATTAGATGATTTTAGTGCAGTTACTTTCTTAGCCCTGTTATGCTCATTAAGTCTTTCATTTATGGACAATTCATAAGGGATCAAGGAACCTATCAGTTCATCTAAGCTCATGGCCTTAAGTTCTCTACCCTCAGCAATGGCCGTAGCCTTGGCTTCCCAAACAAGAGGTTAGCCTCTAAGGATCTTTCTGATCATCTCATATGTGGGATAGGTCTTTCCTAATGCATGCAGTGAGTTTATGATGTGTCTGAATCTAGTGTACATGCTCTGAATGGACTCACCTACATTCATCCTAAAGGCCTCATACTCACCGGTCAACATATCTATCCTGCTGTCTTTCACATCTCTAGTACCTTTATATGTGACCTCTAACTTATCCCATATTTCTTTTGCAGTAGAACATGCCATAATCCTGTTAAATTCATATATATTAAGATTGCAGTATAAAATATTCATGGTAGTGGCATTAAGACTAACAACTTTCATATCATCATCATCATATTCATCCTCAGTCTTAGGAAACCTAGCTGCACCTTCAGTTTTCATAGGGACATAGTTTCCCTTAGAGACAATCCTCCACACCTTCCAATCAAAATTCTGAAGGTAGATGCGCATCCTCTGTTTCCAGAAGGAGTAATTAACACCACTAAAAAAAGAAGGTCGTGTGGAAGATGGTCCCTCATGGAAAAGGGTCACAGAGCTATGAGTCATATGTGATCTTTTTGCAAAATAACAACTAGTCTATGCTACGTGGCTCTGATGCCAATTGTTAGCTTTATCGTGATCCCAAGAGGGGGGGGGGTGAATTGGTATTTTTAAAATTTAACCCCTAGGTATTCTTCCTAATAGCAGTATGTTCACAACCCTATGGTCAATCTAGTGCGAATAACATAAATATATTAGAAATTTAAATAAAGCAGTTTAATCAATCACACAAGCACCTGAAAGCAGTAAAGAGAGGGTGACACGCAGATATGTTATCGAGGTTCAGCCAACTGCCTATGTCCCCGCCTTGGCTAACCAGCACAAGGATTACCACAATAACTTGCTCACTTAAACAGGTGGAGTGACACCTATACAAACCAGGTCAATTAGCACAGGGCTAACCTCAACCTTTACACCAATCCTTACTGGGCTGGATTACCGCACCCTCAGGCCACGCCTAAAATCACTTAGATATTCAATCAAATGGTACAATATAAAAGTGCTTTCACGTAAAGTAGATTTGTACCCAAATGCGTTCAATCACATATACCACAGATGATTTAAAATGTATGCTCAGTGTGGTCTAGATAGTTCAACTCTCAAAGGTATTTTCTATCAGTGTAATGCGTATATGAGAGTGAAAACATGCAATCTTCGTATTTCAATATTTTCTCAATTAAGATACTCAAACAAAGATATCATGCAAGATTCAAATATCTCAATTAGCAGAATATGTCAATCACTTCAAATAGTGTATATGCTTGGTTTGCAAAAGCTAAGCAATCTTTGTATTCAACAAATGATATAAACTAGAATAAATATTGCCACAAAGATTAGTATATCAAACAAAAATATCTTTCCACAAAAATGTCAATATGAATACCACAAGATATTTAAGTAAGTTGGAAAATATTTTTGCAAGTCAAAAGCAAATACAAACTTCCTAAGATGTTGTAATGAGAATGCAACACTCGGAAGTTCAACACAAGTCTTCTTAGGGTAGGCTTATTAGAAAAGCCTCATAAGAATACGTAGGTTATCTTCTCATGAAAAATCGATTCAAACACTCACGAAATGAGAGAGCAAACCTCTAACCAATAACACTCAATACACTTACAAATGATACTGAGGTGAAGAAAGTAAGTTTGAGTGGATTTGGAAATAATATGAGCAATAGGAAATATTTTGCTTGAGGGAGAAACTTGGATTTTTGTTTTTGCTAATCAACTTACTAATTTACCCAAATAAAGGGGTATATATAGACATCCCATGATTTTTGATCGCTAGGGACCTATTAGGAATTGTTAGAAAAATTTAATGAAATTTTAAACATTTTAACCCTATTTAAAAGTATTAACTGCGGTAAAAAATGAGGGGCAACCCGAGAGGTCTGGTCGACCAAAAAGGTTTTGATCGACCAGATCTCATATGATTCGGTCAACCAAGGCATTTTTGAACTGAATGGTCGGTCGACCGAAAGTGCTTTTCCAAAGGTTATTTTCCATTTTACCGAGGTTCAATGGACAGAGCCATTTTGAATTGGCTAGTTTGGTTAACTAGACCATTGGGATTTTTCCCGAGGACCCTCGGTCGACTAGGTAGTTGGAGTACAAAATTGGTTCGGTCGACCAGATGGTCAAATTGTTTACCTCTGGGGGTTTCGGTTGACTGGGGGGTTTTGACCTGCATTGGTTTGGTCAACCAGGGCCCTGGTCAACTGTTGACCCAGGCCTGTTTCAGTCGACGAAGGCAAAATGAACTGCCTTGGCTGGTCGACCGAAAGTGCACAATGTGTGCATTTTGGTCCTGTTTCAATACACATTCACCATATTCAAGTGCCTAATGGATGCAACTGCAAAGGTGAGTGTCCTAGGGTCATTTTTGTCCAAAATCAAGACACCGAAAGGATCCGGTGTCGGTCGACTGAACCCTAAGGTCATTCTACGGTCACTTTTAGTTCGTATTTGGTTTGAGCTTACATAATAAACCATGCATGTGTTGTGTGTGCTTATTACAAACCAAATATCCTAATTACTATTAAAGCCCCTTAAATAAATATATAGTACAATACAATTAGAAAAAGGTCTTCAACTTCACTCTCTCTTCGTGCATTGTGATTTCCCAATATAAGTTCGAGCATAAAACCTCAAACGCCCACTAGTTGCAATGAGTATTTGTCATAATCAAAAGTAGGCGTGACTAATAAGGTCAACACAACTTATTTCTTAATGGTTTTGAAGATGCACAAAAGCTACACACCCAAATACTCTAAGTGATAGATTTGGTATAGTATGAGCACTCATGGCCTTATGAAAAACATTAAAGGGGGTCTGAAACTGTAATGCACTAGAAGGTATATGATTGATGAGGAAAGCTACAACGGTGATAGCTTCACCCTAGTAAGTGTTAGTCATATGAGCTTCAATCAAGGAAGCATGTACAACTTCAAGAAGGTGATGATTCTTGCATTCTGCAACCCTATTTTGCTAAGGGGTGTAAGGGCAAGTTGTTTGATAGGTAATGTCATGATCCTCCAGGTATTGTTTTAGATCTTGATTAAGAAACTCTCCACTATTATCACTATGGAGAACCTGTATATTAGATTGATACTGGGTGGCAATCATTTTGTGAAATCTCTAGAATAAAGAACTGACTTCATATTTCAATATCATTATGCAAATCCAAGTCATACGGGTATGATCATCAATAAATGAAACAAACCAATGTTTACCACTAATAAAGGAGGTATTTTCTAGATCCTGTACATTAGAGTGAATAACCATAAATGGAGCTAGACTTTTATTCATACTTGCAGGAAATGGGACACGATGGCTTTTAGCTAGTTCACAAATGTCACACTTAAAATCTAAAATAGCTAATTGAGTAAAAAGCTTTGGAAACAATTTCTTCAAATATCCAAAAGATGCATTACCTAAGCATCTATGCCACAACCAAATTTTAGAATTCTGATTTGTTGCATACTTATTCACCGTGAAATCTTGGGCTAACTAATGGGAGCTTGCTGGCATTAGATCAAGATAATATAGCTTCCCCCTTCTAGTACCATAACCAATTGTCTTCCGAGTTCGGATGTCCTTAAAAACACATAGGTTAGGCCAAAAAATCACAATACAATGCAAAGTGAGAGTTATTTGAGAAATAGACAATAAGTTATGGTTGAGGGAAGGAAAAACCAAAACAAAATCTCGACTCAAATTTTCAGTAAGAGTGATAGAATCTTCCCCAGCAACAGGAGAGGGAGTACCATTTGCTGTGGATACTATATGTTGTTCAGATGGCTTCAAAGATTGAATATGATGATTGTCAAAGGTCATATGGTCAGTAGCACTAGAATCAATTATCCATTCACTATTACTAATAGGAGCAGAAGTATGAAGATCCTTACCAGATGTAGCAAGTAAAGATAAGGCTTCCTTAGAAGTGTTGGTGGAAGGTTCGACCACTGCAATTGAAGCATGGTGGTTTGGTTTTGAGTTCTATTTGCATGGTGGTTCAGCAAGATTCCACCATTCTAGAAACCCAATCAACTCATAGCATCGTGACTTAGTATGTGAAGTTTCACCACAATTAGTACAAATACATTTTGATACTGTTGTTCCAATTTCATAGCTACGATTTTGTGATCCAAATGACCAATTATGGTTAGTGATGAGATAGAGACACAACGTACATATGCATAAGCTTCTTCAAGATCCAATATAGGATCCTTCCTAAGAATCTTACCTCGAATTTGTTCAAATTCTGCATCCAGTTCATTCAAGAAAATGTGTACATGCAATCGTTCAACTAAATTTCTACAGGCGATAACATCATCATGATATTTCATTACAATCATATCACGATGATCTAGTTCTTAGAAGATTTCTACAAGATCGCTATAGTAGAATGATAAAAGGCAACTGACCTATTTGGGTGAAAAGACTCATTGATTCAGTGCAAAGAGTTACACTTTGTTTGACCCATCACAAAAACCTTTAGCAAGAGCACTTCAAATTTCTAATGTAGTGCGCAATCGAATATAGCACTTCATAATCTCTAAAAATAGAAGTGAGAAACCAACCCTTGACTGTTTGATTTTCAGCACACCACTTGAAATAAAAAGTATCAGTAGTCTGTGGAAGGGATGTTTTGCCCATAATATACTCAAGCTTCTCACGTCTTATAATCTGCATCTCCATGATTTTAAACCATACATCATAGTTGACTTCAGTAAGAATGATGCTGGTTGTGAAACCGGAGTTTTCTATTTGAAAATGGATAATTGGTGTTCAAGTTGATTCAGGTTTTTCATTAGACAAGGTGCAAAAAATATAAGAATTCAGCAGTGATATGAACGTTGCTCTGATACCAAGATACAAACTAATAATAATAGAGATCCTAGTCTATTATGTATGACTAACAACAAAGGAAATAAAAAGGAAAGAAGGAGACAATCGGGAATTATGGACAGAGGTGCAACAACTTGGAGATAATCACTTAAAATGTCAATAGAAGACTCTGATTTATTTATAGAAACGGTTAGCACAAAGAAGAAGAGCATATTGAAGCAAAGGTATAAACTAACCTTTCTCTTTTGTTGATGAAGACCAATGAAAAATCTATTTAGAGATCATAAACCATGAAACTTGAGGGAAGTCCCCAACTGAAATTTCACAACGTTGAAAATGAAAAAAATAGTGCAATTAGCCCATAGAATATGTGATTAACAGAAGTAGCTTACAACCCCAACTGATCGGGAAATCAAAGCACATGAATTGCAAATGGATGTCATACCATATGAGTGAACAGTACTCACTCCTACAAATTCATGTGCCAAATGACGCGCATCTTTCATTGAACTTATATTTGGGTTTTTTTGTAATGTGAGAGAAAGAGAGAGAGAGAGAGAGAGAGAGATAGAAAGAGAGAGAGAGAGAGAGGGAGAGAGAGAGAGAGAGAGAGAAACAAAGAAAGAGATAGAGAGAAGAAAGGGAGAGAGAGATAGAGAGAGAGCTGCGATATTGGAGACCAGATAGAGAGTCTGACTAGTGTTAGAGTGGAGGAATTGAAATAGGGTAGGTGATGCTCTCTATGTTTTGTAGGTGTATTTAGTTTCTAAGGGGCTACGATTTCTATCATGGTGACATAAGAGACGCGAGAACCGTGAGAGAAAAATAGAAATATCCGATGCAATGGAGGAGGAAATGTGGGAACCATAAGAAAGAAATAGAAATATTGGAGGAACCATCGAGGAGCTTTGACGACAGGCATTGGATAAAGACAAAATGGGCTTGTGAGGAAGACATGATAGAACCATAAGAGAGAGAGAGAGAGAGAGAGAGAGAGAGAGAGAGAGAGAGAGAGAGAGAGAGAGAGAGAGAGAGAGAGAGGAATATTAGAGCAATGTACGTGAGGAATAAAAAAACCTGGTGGTGACATTTGTCCCACCAAGGTTCAATTTTAATGTATTGTATAGATTCCATACCGTGCCAAAACTTATATTCCTCCAATATTAAAGTTATATCTTCTACAATGAATTCTTTAAAAAAAAAGTTAAAGCTCGTTTAATTATAGAAAATTGTTTCCATCTAATTTTAAGTTTTTCAAAGAAATTATAAAACTTTGGGCTTGCTTTTAAAAATTTTCAAATTCATATTACAAAGACATAAAATAAAGAGACCTTTTCAATGAGTAGAAAAAAAAAAAAAAGGAAATCATTTTTCATTTTTAGATTTCAAAATAATTTTAAAAAAAGATATTTTTTTTTCAAGTTTTAAAATTTTACAAGAGATAATGTTTATATATATATATATGTATATATATATATATATATATATGTATGTATGTATTGTGTTTATATTTATACTTAAAATTCACCTACACATTATCAAAATCACTTAAAATAACTTATCTATCTTGGTCGTTTAAAAAGTTCAAAAAACTTATTATCATTTTGTCAAACACTCAAGATCGTTCTTCCTTTCTAATTAAAAAAAAAAAAATTACTATAACTTTAATTAAACTCTTTCTCATAAGTTTTTTTAATTTTTTAATTTTTTCATTGACCAACCAAACAAAACCTTAGCTATATCCTATCATGGGAGGATATTTATCAAATAATCAAACTCTATAAGTAATATACATGGTCTAGAATGTTTAATCTAGGGCCCAAATAATCATACCCAACAAAAAATTATTTTATATTTTCCAACCAAAAGGAAGTTGTCTTAAGAAGTTAAAATCGTTTGTTAGCCTTAGTGGCTACATAATCATATGTGTTTTGATGATATTAACCTATTTGTAGTTCCTATTGTATACTATCTTTACAGATCATGTTTAGTATAGGTACAAGTGACAAAAACATGAAGTATTGGATCAAAGGCAAAGATCGGACTGAGTAGACCTCAAGTAGGAAATATCGAAAGGTCACTCACTTGGAAGAACTCAAGCACATCAAAGGAAGCATAATGTAAAATTATATGTAATGGGGAGTATTTGAGGTAGCATTCATTATAACTCTTGCAGTTCTGTTTCACACATGATTACGGAGCAAGAGTTGAGGAAAATGCATGTGCATATTAGTATATATGAGTTTATAGGTTATCACTTAAATGAAAAATAAGTTTTTCATAGTTTGCCACTCAAGAGTTTTCAAAGAAAAAACAAAGAGTTTTATGGAAAATAACCTATACTCAACTTTGATTAAAATAGGACATAAGAGTATATATGATATCACCAAATCATAAGTTCAGTACTTATGAGTTTTCAAAGTAAAAAACAAGAGTTTTATAAAAATATCCTTTACTAAAATATATTTTTTATATGGAACAAGTTTTAAATCATATTAATGTTATAATTTTTTAAAAACTCAGTTTTGGTTGGCTTTAAAACCTTAGTTATGCACCTCTAAAGTTTCCTGAACACCTTTCAGTATTTAGAGCATAACTTTTGTTAGAAAACTCCAAAAAGGGCGATCTTGGTGTCTATGGGAAAGTAAGAAAAAATTTCACAACTTTCACATTGAAGATCTTCAAGGAAATATAGTCAACATTTTCAAAAACCCATTGACAGTTTAGGATGGAAACAGAGCACCAACGGGGGAAAAACAGTTTGTTTTCAATATAGCTGAAAACTAAGGTGTAGTCCCAAGAGGGGAGGTGATTTAGGTTTTAAAAATTTCTTTAAGAATATTTTTATAAATTCTTTCTGAACCTTTTTATACTCAACAATCACAAATGTAATATTTATGTTTTAATCACTTAGTCCAACTGAAAATCAAATTCAAATTTTAAGCCTCCATAAATGAGTATGTCAACTTGATCTTGTAGTAATTTCAATCAACACCCAACCAATGGATTCCCAATGTAATACTTTTAGATTTTGAATATTTTAATCCACTCAACAAGATAATCAAAACAAGAGTCCCACTATAGAATGAATTCAGCAAAGCTTCCAAGATTCAATGATTGAATAACTCAAAGTAGAGTTTGATAAAAAGTCTTGTGTTGATAGATTTAATGAAGCACAATTGAAATTTACAACACTCTTAAAAAAACTCAGAATTTAAATAAACTTTCAATTGATGAGTCTTGGGTGTTAATCAATCAACGTACTCCTTTATGATTTCTGCAATAAGTATTAATCAACCAACGCACTCCCGTTTGATTTCCGCAATCCCAAAGTTAAATTAATTATTGATTTATTTAATATCCAATCCACACAGTTTATAGATTTGAAATAAACAACTGTGCAGTTATATATGTGTTGAAAATTAAAGAGAGTTAAGGGAAAGAGAGTGAGACTGAGTTTTTACGAGATTCGGCTATACTTGCCTACGTCCTCGCCTTACACAACACCACCTAAGGATTCTACTATAACACTACTTTACGGATAGGAGCAACCTTATAATCCCTCCTTCAATAGGCTATAGTACACCTCTCCAAACGTACCCCGCACTTGGTACAACGATTCAACAGCCCTAACCTGTCAATGAAATAAGAAAATAAGAAAAATTTCTTGCGTAGAAGAATTAATCTCCAATAGGGCAGATTAGTACAAAATATAGTGCAGCAAATCAATACTTTAATGTAAATATCAATGAAGAATATAATTGAAGCTCAAATAGTATATCACTGGGATTCTTTTTTTTTTGATTGATTCAAAACTCAGTGCTCAAAGATCGGTGAACAATAACTTAGTAATTCTTAGATATCTCAGCAAGTAGATGTGTGCAACAAGGCTTTGAAAGAGTATGAGCAATATAAGCTTGAAATGAGATTTTCAATTCTTGGTATTCAATTTGATTTTGAAATCATGTATTTATAGAGCTAAAATGTCATAAATTTGTGTTGCCCAAGTTACTTTGACTATTTCCCAAGTTTTTACAAAGTTTGGGGCACACACAACTCGATTTGGAAACTTTACAATGTTGTTTTAAAACTAGCTGTTACGAAAGTCAGTTGCCTGAACCCATCGAGATCAGCCCGATCTTTGAAAATCAGCGTATTTTCAAGCTCAGAATAGAGTCAGTCGCCTAAAATCATAGGGGTTAGTCACTTGATCCTATACTGTCTTCCAAATTTAATTTAGCAAATATTGTTAGTCGCCTGGCTAGACAAGGGTCAGTCGCCTAAACCGTTAAAAGCACTATTTTTAAATTTTGTATTCAAAAACTCTTGCCAACTTGTTTTGAGACTTTTCAAAGACATTTTCCAAGATTTTCAAAATAAGGTCTCTAAGTCCATAATTAACCCTAATGAGCTTCAAAGCATTCATTTTGATATTTAAATGAAGTACTTACACAAAACTTCCTTAAGACTTTAAAATTTTCTAAACTTGAAGTCTTCATGTATGTCTTTGCTTTGATTCCTTCTTATCTTGAGCTTCAATATCCTTTGAGCTCACATAAGATTTTTCTGTCTTTGATCCTTTAAGCTTTCTTTTGATCATTTGTTGTTGGAGTATGATCTTTTAATAATCACTTGTGATCTTGGACTCTTAATACTTGAACTTTTGAACTTCATAGACTTGGTTTCCTGAAACATCATCACTTAAACCACAACATGTTAAATTTACCTTGATTTTTTATCATCAAAATAAGATTTGAAAACTATGTTAGGCCAACAATCTCCCCTTTTTTGATGATGACAAATAAGGAGCAAAGATGAGAGTGCCTTGATAAGGCTCCTCCTTACAATAAGCATACTTTTAACAATGTTTGGAAAAATCATTCATATGTATCAAAATCAGGATTTTAGATGTACGTTCAAAGATCTATATATCATAATCAAGTATTACAGCATCATAGTTCATTAGCATGTCTCAAGTCATCACATCATATCATTATTAGAGCATTATCTCATATATTTTTGCATTATAGCTCAAATTTCTCAATTTGCTTATATTTCCACATTTTTATATTTCCTCATTTTCGGCATTTTGGCTTTCTTCCCCTTGCTATTTATTCAAATATGCTCTTACTTTTGCTATGTGATTACGCATCACAGTTTCATACTTAGGCATTTAACATTCACACATTAAAGATCATAATTTTGATTAAATGTCCAATTACGTAGAATATTCTGATCATCGAGTTCATTTGATAATTTAAATATAATTAGCCTACCTTTGTTGAAAATCTACAAACACTCATATTTTATTATTGCAGGATAATTTTTGGAAGCTGAGCCATGCACACAAAGAGATGTCGTTTTTTACACTATTTCATAATCTATGCATAACTCTCTTATTAAACCTCCAATTCAGATAATTTAAGATTCTATAAAAATCTAAGAGAACCCTCTACAATGTTCATGTTTTGCATTTTGAGAAATACTAGTCGCATCAAGGTCGAAATCGGATGTGAAGTTACCATTCACAGTTTTTATGGACTATTTCGCCATTACTTCATAATCTGGGCGTAACTTTTTTGTACAAGATCTGATCGAGATAATTCAAAATGTTGTGAAAATCCAAGTAAATTCTATGCAATTTTTGTGTTTTGAGCTTTGAGTGTTACAGGCTATAGAAAGGTTGAAATTGGGATTGAAAGTGGAGGGCAGATCGTGTGCTTTTGAAAAAATATTAAAAAAAAAAAAAATTAAGGATGATGTGACCCGGCCATGTAGTCGGCTCCTCTTAGTGGTCGCTGAGTGAGGCATTGGGTGAGGCAAAGAAAGGAAAGAAAGAAAGGAAAAGAAAGGAAAGAAGAAAAGGAAAAGAAAAGTCAAAGATAGGGGGCTATGTTGGAAAGGGGACTTAGGATTACTTTAGGAGGATACCACTATAGGGTTGAAAGGGGGAGCGAGGCTGTGAATAGCTTTCCTAGAGGTTGGATGTGCAGACATGAGATAAAAAAAATAAAAGAGAGATTTAAGGAGGCTGCAACACACACAGGAGGTTTTGAATAAATTCTTTTTGGTGGGAGACATACAAGCAGCTGTGAGTAGGAGGTTTTCTTGGAGTCTTTCTTGGAATCTTTGAGATGTGGTGCTGAAGACAAAAGAAAAAAAATGAACAACAAGTGGGGTTGACGGCACGCAGAAAAATAATATCTTTTCGTGAACCGGAAAGCAGAGAACAACGATAGTGCTCTGGGTGTTCGCGGTGTGCGACGGCGGTGCTCTGGGTGTTGATTTTTCTTATACTCTCCAAATAAAAGAACGCATGGTGAAAACGTTTATGTTTTATTTAATTTTCGGCATAAGCTAATTTTTGTATTCTAAGAAAATGATGTAGCCTAGTTTTAAACTCTACTTGCTCTTCGATGCTAATCTGATGTAGTTTTCTTTAATGTTTGTTTGAGTTATTCTGCACTTAATGCCTTTAATTAACTGGCCATTAATTAGATGATGTTGGTCTTGTGATTTGCTACTGAAAGGGAAAATTATAGGATAGATCTAAGATAATTCAGCTAAGATGACTATAGAGATCGAAAGACTTGTATGGACTTACATAATGTTAAAAAAATTGAGGGTCTAATTGGATTCTTGCATTATTAATTTGCATACTCTTATGTTAAATAATAAACAAGAATAAGTTTTGATAGACTATCGAAAGAGGTTTTTGGGAAAAAAATTGGAGATTTGCTAACAAACAGAGAAAACGAAGTCGAATTAGCTAGATGAGTAAAGCATAGTAAAAAACTAGGTTAACTTGGTTTCCTAGAAGTTTTCACCCTCATTAATTTGATACATGGCAACTAGTTTTATTTTCCATAGAATAGTTTATTTAAAGTAGCCTTATTTCAATTTTGTATTCTAAAATTATTAATCTCTCTAAATAAAATCAGGATTTGTACAATTTCGGTCCTTGGTAAAATTAAGACATCAATCCTTAAGGAAAATACTCTTCACATCACTATATTATAAAACTACAATATTGTGCACTTGCAATTTTGCACAGATCAAGTTTTTGGCACCATTGTTGGGGATTGAGTTTTTCTTATTTTTTCCAATATTGATACAAAGTAATCTTGGTTTTAATTTAGAATTTTATTTTTATATTTATTTATTGCTTTTAATTCAATTTTATTTTATTTTATTTTATTTTTATCTTCTTTATTTCAGGTGTGTTTTTTGTGTTGGATGCACCATGTTAGAGCCCATGCCACTATTTCTTTTGATCCGGAGAATGAAAGAACGCTCTGAGCACTAAGAAAGAAGAAGAAGGTACTAGCTATGGAGAATGGAAAAGAAAATGTGCAGCCACGTGCCTTGAAGGATTATGTACGGCCAGTTGTGAATGACAACTATTCGGGTATAGACGCCAACCCATTAATGGCAACAATTTTGAACTCAAACCTGCATTAATCAACATGGTGCAGCAGGCCCAATTCAGTGGATCATCACTTGATGATCCCAATATCCATCTGACGATGTTTCTAGAGATTTATGACACTATAAAGATCAATGATGTTACTGAAGACACCATTAGACTGAGATTGTTCCCTTTTTCTTTGAGGGACAAAGTAAGAGGTTGGCTGCAGTCTCTAGAATCGGGGAGTATCACTAGTTGGCAGGACATGGCAAAAATATTTCTGGCTAAATTCTTTCCACCTGCAAAAACAGCTCAACTCAGGAGTGAGTCTCGTCAATTCAAGCAACATGATTTTGAATCACTCTATAATGCATAGGAAAGGTATAAGGATTTGATTCAATGCTGCCCACAATATGGATTGCCAGATTGGTTGTAGATTTAGATGTTCTATAATGGGTTGAATAGGAAAATGTGGACTTTAGTTGATGTTGCATCTGGGGGAACTTTGATGTCAAAGACACCTGAGGGTGCTACTGCTCTTTTGGAAGAAATGACTTCAAATAACTATCAATGGCCAACCAAAAGAACTATGACTAAGAAAGTTGCTGGGATTCATGAATTTGAACTGTTTGCTGCACTTTTAGCTCAAGTGGCTTCTCTGTCTCATCAAATTTCAGCTTTGACAACCCAGTAGCGGATACCACAAGGTGCAAAATATGTGGCAGCTACGAGCAGGACATATTCGAGCAATGGAGGGAGTCAAGAATAGGTTCAATACATCAACAATTGGAACTAGAATTATCGTAGTGATCCTATGTCACAATACTACCATCCAGGGCTTCGAAATCATGAGAATTTTTCCTATGGAAATACAAAGAATGTGCTACAACCTCTTGCAGGATTTGATAGTAAACAAAGTGAGAAGAATATATCACTTAAGGATGCCATGATATCATTTGTTGAAGAGACAAAAGAAAAATTAAAAAAGGCAGATGCACGACTGGATAACATTGAGACTCATTGTAACAACATGGGAGCCGTCTTGAAGAATCTTGAAACGCAAATCGGGTAACTAGCTACGACCATAAATTCCCAACAAAGAGGAACTTTTCCTAGCACACAGAAGTGAATCCTAAAGAACAATGCAAGGCCATCACACTTAAAAGTGGAAGAGAAATTGAGAAATCACCATCAAATGAAATCATGTCCACACCTATAGCTGAAAATAATGGCCAAGGCAAGAATAAAGTAGAAGAAGACAAGATGGTGGATGACACACTAGCAGAGGCTGGCACGTCACCAGCAATTTCATTTCCTAACAATCCGCCTATTCAATCTACGCCACTTCCTTATCCTCAACGCTTTCAAAAACAAAAATAAGATAAGAAATTTTCTAAGTTTTTGATATTTTTAATAAAATTCACATAAACATTCCTTTTGCAGATGCCTTGGAACAAATGTCAAACTATGTCAAATTCCTGGAGGACATCATTTCAAAGAAAAGAAGGTTGGAGGAGTTTAAAACAGTGAAGCTTACCGAGCATTGTAGTGTTATTATTAAAAAAATATTGCCTCAAAAATTAAAAGATCCAGGGAGTTTTACTTTTCCTTACACTATTGGAAATTCATTTCTTGATAAAGTTTTATGTGATCTTGGTGTTAGCATTAATCTTATGCCACTTTTTGCTTGCAGGAAATTGGGACTTGGGGAGATGAAACAAACAACCATTTCCTTGCAATTGGTAGACTGATCCATCAAGTGTCCACGTGGAATCATAGAAGATGTATTGGTAAAGGTTGACAAATTCATTTTTCCTGCTGATTTTGTGGTGTTAGATATGGAGGAAGACCAAGAAGTTTTACTAATTCTTGGCTGACCATTCTTGGCCATTGGAAGGGCTTTAATTAATGTTCAAAAGGGTGAGTTAGCATTGAGAGTGGACAAGGAAGAGGTTATTTTCAACACCTACCAAGACATTAGATTCCCAAAAGATCCAAGTACTTGCTTTCGAGTAGATTTCATTCAGCAAGGTGTAGAAACAGCCTTTCAAAAAGATGTACCAGCTAATCACCTACAATGATCCTTACAACAAATTACAACACAACAGTGTGTGGGGAGGCTAGAACCTATGGTAGTAAATACGGATTCTGTAATCTCTAAAGAAAAGATGCAGCAACTTATATATCTAGAGTTAAAGCAATTCCCTGAGCATCTTCACTATGCGTTCTCAGGTGATGCGTACGAAAATGCAAAAATCTACAAAAAGAAAATGAAGAAGTGGCAAGACAAACAGATTCTTAGGCATGAGTTTATTCTAGGACAATAGGTTCTACTCTTCAACTCAAGATTAAAACTTTTCCCAAGTAAGTTGAGGTCAAGATGGACAGGTCCTTATACAATTGAAATTTTTTTCCCTTTTGGAGCAATAGACTTGAAGGACAAGACAGAGAATTTATTCAGTGTTAATGGTCAAAGACTGAAGCACTACTATGGAGAAGAAATGGAGATGAACTGTGCATTTATTCCTCTTGGAGATCCTGGTTGATGAAGATTGAAAAATCTAGCTGGAGACATTAAAATAAGCGCTTATGGAAGGCAACCAAAAAAACTGTTTATTTTTTTATTTTTTTTTATCTTTATTACTTTATTTATTTATTTGTGCACTTTTTAATAATTTAGATTTTTCATGCAATATTATTTGACACGAGTACAGAGTTGAAAATTTAATTCCTCGACGGATTCACGAAGAAGCTAGGGAAGTTTTGCTTTCTTTTCTTCAATCTTTCTCATCTTTAAATAACATTGAAAAAGAAATGTGAATATGGATGATTAGACCATGAGTGACACTAATTATGCCATTCACATACTTGCATATAACCTAGGAGTACACACTTGGGTCATCTATGTGCACTTTCTCTTTATATGGCTAAACTATGAATTGTAACTCATTGAAGGTTGATTGGTTGTTCAATTGTGTTAATATGGCTATATAAACTCTTATATCTACATGGTATCTCTTGAGGCCAAAAAAAAAAATACACGTTCACTTGACTTGTAGCACTTAGGGTTCCTTGTGAACACCGAGAGAGCACCCGTGGCAACTTTGACACCTTATGAGGTACTGTTGAGTCATTTATCGTTTTTTTGAGTTTTTTACGTCAACTCATAGTTCATGACACTCAACTTTCCGTATTTTTTTCGGATATTCTTTGTACACTAGTCTTGGTTTTTGACTTGCTAGCCTAGGGGTGACATCTAGTGGGGAGATAAAAACCTAGGTCTGAGCCACCCCCTAGAAATAGACTTATTTCATGGATTCTTGTTCGAGCTTAATGCACTTAGGTGGTATGAAAACCAAAAAAAAAAAAGTGTTATGATTGTCTTTACTGACCATGAAAAGAAAGAAATTGAAAAATGAGCAGAAGAAAGAAAAAGAGAAATAGAAATACCCCAAAAAAGGTGAAAGATTAATACCTGCTCCACACAACTACAACAAAAGTCAGGGACACGACACATCTTCTTTACATATGAAGACTCTTCAACAGCCTAATGCCTAAGATGTATTCACTCCTAGTTTGTGAATAAGTTGACTTAGGGTGGTCTTGGTTGGATATGGCGAGTAGGTAAGAAGATGTTACGGTGAAGGACCCAACACCTCCTAAATAGGCTGGATCCTTTTCAGACTAGTCCACTCCATACATTTAGCGTTTGTTCCTTACAGTATGTGAGATATTTGATCATGACACTTCTCCTCACATATGACGAGTGATCCCATCCTTTTTTAGTGTTTTTTAGGGTATACCAGTTAGGCTGAGTCAAAATGACCGTTTTGTAGGTGTCCATTGATATCTTGGGTGTAACGAGTCACACACATTACACATGCTTCTAGATTTCATCTATTTATACTCGAATTTATATGGCTACATTAACTCTGAATTTTTCTTACTGGTTAATTTTATGTGAGTTTATTGTTCTTAATGGCTAAATAATGATGAAATTTGCATGAGTGACTTGCTTCAAGGTTGCATAAATTGTGTATAAATGAGCTTGCGTGTAATCTGGTGATATTCTTGTATGTGAAAAGGTATGATTGTGTTGCATGTGCGTTCATTCTCTGAAATTGATATGGCACCACCGTAGATTGCATTTACATTATTTTCTAGAGACAAGCAAAACGCTAGTTGGGGGGGTGTGATTACGCATGACAATTTCATAATTAAGCATTTAAAATTCATGCATTAAAGATCATAATTTCGATTAAATGTCCAATTACGTATACTATTTTGATCATTGAGTTCATTTTATAATTTAAAGATAATTATCATACTTTTGTTGAAAGTCTACGGACAATCATATTTTATTATTATAGGATAATTTTTGGAAGCCGAGCCATGCACACAAAGAGAGGCCATTTTTGACACTATTTCGTAATTTGTGCATAAATCTCACATCTGACCTCCAATTTAGATGATTCAAGATGTTGCAGAGAGATAAGAGAACCCTATACAATGTTCATGTTTTGTGTTTTGAGAAATACTAGTTGTATCAAGGTTGAAATCAGACGTGAAGTTACCATTCTCTATTTTTATGGACTATTTCAACACTACTTCATAATCTGGGCGTAACTTCTTGTTCGAGCTCCAATCGAGATAATTCAAAATGTTGTGGAGAACTGAGGAAATTCTCTACAATTTTTGTGTTTTTAGCTTTGAGAGTTACGGGCTGTAGGAAGGTCGAAATTGGGCATAAAAGTGGAAGGCAGATTGTGTGCTTTAAAAAAAAAGATAAAAAAGATAAAAAATAAAAAATAAAGGATGATATGACCTGACCATGCATTTGGGTCCCCTTAGTGAGCACTACGTGATGCACTGGGTGAGGCAAAGAAAGGAAAGTAAGAAAGGAAAAGAAAGGAAAGAAGAAAAGGAAAAGAAAAGTCAAAGATGGGGGGCTATGTTGAAAAGGGGACTTAAGATTACTTTAGGAGGAGACCACTGTATGGGTGAAAGGGGGGGGGGGGGGACACCGTGAACAGCTTTACAAGAGGTTGGCATGAGAAAAAAAAAAAATAAAAGAGAGATTTAGGGAGGCTGCAACACACACGAAAGGTTTTGAATAAATTATTTTTGGTGGGAGAGATACAGGTAGCCATGAGCAGGAGGTTTTCTTGGAGTCTTTCTTGGAATCTTTGAGAGGTGGCACTGAAGACAAAAGCAACAAATGAACAGAAAGAGGGGTTGACAGCATGTGGAAAAAATAATATCTTTTAGGGAACCTAAAAGTGGCAAACAACAGTGGTGCTCGGGGTGTTTACGGCACGCGACGACAATGCTGTGGTTGTTGATTTTTCTTCTACTCTCCAAATAAAAGAACACATGGTGAAAAATTTTATGTTTTATTTAAATTTCGGCATGAGCCAATTTTTGTATTCTAAGAAAATGATGTAGCCCAGTTTTAAACTATGCTTGCTCTTCGATTCTAATCTGAAGTAGTTTTCTTTAACGTTTGTTTGAGTCATTCTGTGCTTAATGCTTTTAATTAATTGGCCTTTAATTATATAATGTTGGTCTTGTGATTTGCTACCGAAAGGGAGAATTATAGGATAGATCTAGGATAATTCAGTGTAAGTGAATGTTGGTCTCTCCTCCTTTGACATCAATCAAAAGGAGATAAAAAGTATAGTCACAAGGATATTTAGAATAATGCACAATAATAAGCATATTCATTTTGTACAACACAGTGAACAAAAATGTCACAACTGTGCCAAAAATAAACAAAACCAGCAAAGATGCAAAGCTAATACATAGATATAACTGAAACACAACACAAAAGGCAACAAATATATCAATCATCATCAAAGGCATCATCACCATTAGCTGCATCAGCATCATCAGCTGCAACATCTTCTTTAGTACCTGTTAGCTTTGGTGTATTCCTAAGAGGGGGGGTGAATTGGAATTTAAGACTTTTTCTCCTAGGTTAAACTAGTTTAGCAACAATACATTCACAACATAGGTTTATCTACCCAAATGTGCAGATAAGTACAATATGCAGAATTCAAATCATACGCATCATTCACATAATAACAAACATGTGCGGTAAATATAAAGTGTAGAAATATAAACAGACGTATGATGTGTTATCGGGGTTCGGAAAACTGTGCCTACATCCTTACCTCTAGCTCGCAAGCCCAAGGATTCAACTAATGGTTCACTTAACTGGTGGAGTGGCACCTAATACAACTACGTCAATTAGCATAGGGATAACCCCAACCTTGACCAGGTCAACTAGCTGGGCTGAACTCAACCTACACGCCCTACCAGGATGGCGCACCAAGCTTTCCTAACTGGGTCTAAGCTAGTCTGGGACTATTTCAAAGGGCTAGTCTCCCTTTTTAGGCCCACGCTTGGAAATACAACAATATTTGAAATACAACGAAATGGTACAGTGATTATGCTTTCATGTAAAGCAGATGTGTACCCAGATACGAGCAGTATACTTAATTAATCAAAGGCACATCAACAATGTAGATAGATGTAAGCTCAGTGATGCGTATTTTTGTGCTACACTCAATAAGATATGATCGCTAATATGCTCAAGAGTGTTCTTAAACAAGCAGTAGCTTGGAATCTAAGCAATGCACAACTCAGTAGCAAATTAATATTCCAAAGATATGAATCAGATAATCAAACTAGTTCAATAAGATTTTCCTCAATGAAATACGCACAATACTAGTTTGAAAATGTTTTGCTTGTTTGAAAAATATTTGCACAACAAAAACCAAGCTATTGGACACTTGCAATAATAATGCAAATATCCTGAGCTTACTAGGTTATCCCAACACAAGATTTATATTATGAAAATCTGTGGGATAAACCTAAGCTAAACTCCCCAAAAATAATATCTTAATCACACAAGCACACTAGGAGTATTAGCAATACTTAATATACACTAGAACAACAAATATACTCTCACAATACTAAAATGTATCAAGGGAATAGAAAATTTGAGAGTATTTGAACAAAAAGAGTATTTGAGATAAAGAGGATTTTTACTAAGGATTTTTTGCTAATTTGTTACTAATACTCACAAATAAACCCATACTTATAGGCAAGGATAAAATTATAACCGTTGGGGACTTGTTGGGAATAATTAGAAAAGATTCAAAATGTTAAAAGCTTATTAACCCAATTTTACCGTAGTCAATTTAATTTTAACTCGCTGAGGTTTGGGTGGCTGAACTGAGGTTCGGTCACCCGAACAAACACAGGAATAAAAGTGATTTGAATAGGTTTGGTTGCCCATGTCATGTTTCGACAGCCCGAATCAAAGTCAAAAAGTTTCCTTCATAACTTCGAGTGCCTGATCTAGGGTTTGGTAGCCCGAACTCATATGTTCAGTTGCTTGGGGTCCTTTTGAACTGTATGGTTCGGTAGCTCGAGTTGGTGAGGAGTCCTTTTCAAGGGATTCGGGTGCCCAAGGATGATAAGGTCAAAATAGGTTCGATCGCCCGAAGTCTAGTTAAACTGTTGACTCCTCAATAGTTCGGGCGCCCAAGGTGATTTGTTCACCTGGGGTTCGGTTGCCCGACCTCACACATTTTTTGTCTTTTAAGTTCATTTTCACTTTGATTAATTCCCCTGATATTATAAGTGATATTGGGGTCTTTTGTGCACTAAGTGTAGGAGCCTAGTGTCTTTTCAAGTACGCCCAAAAACCTGGCATCGTTCGACCTTCGGTCGACCGAAGGGTGCCTTAAAGTCATTGGGTCCCTATGATCAAACTACGGTCTTTTTGAGAGCTTACAAATACATACGTGCATGACATACAGAGATTATTATAGACCATTTCTCCTAATTACTATTACAGACCCATATTGCAATCATTGATTTGACAATACAAATTAAAATCTATAGGGTCTTCATGTTTTGCTTTCATGTGCTATCAATTTGATCTTCCTAATATGATCCTGAACACAAACTTGGCAAACATTAAATACCAAGAGTATTTGTCATTATCAAAACTGGGTGTGACCCATGGGGTCAACAATCTCCCCCTGTTTGATGATGATAAATACACTATGGAAAAAAGTGGGTACAGCCTTGAATAGTTCCCCTTGGCAATATGCTTAATGTTAAAGATTTGTCAATGTAAACATTTTCAATTTTCAAGTACCCAATTTTTGCCTCTTCTCCCCCTTTTGGCAACAACAAAAAGGGCTATAAATATAAGGCATGTAAGCAAGGCATTTGAGTATGAATCATTTAAATACATGATAAGATTGGGAAAAATTTTAGAACTTTTAGTAGCATGCCATTTAAAAATAGAGCATTTTCCCAAAAATACCTGTATAGAAATGACCTGTTTGGAGTTTTAAAATTTAAAATATATCCACAACAATCAACTCAAACAGTTTAATATTCTCAAAATACAAATATAACTATCAACATGCAGGAGATATGATAGTTATGCATTTCATGGCACAAACGAATTCATGAAGTATAAAGCATTGACAGGTTTAGTAATTCAGCACACAAACTAAATAACTGGTTATTTAAATGATTTAAATGACATAACAAACGTAATTAGACCAAAATTATCCACAAACCATAGCAGTTTAAATCATATCATAAAACTTGCAAAAGATATGAGTTTAAAACATACAGCATATGATACCAAATTTAAGGTTTGAGCATAAAAACAGTCTAACTAGTTCGCATGCATTTTCATGTTTAGTTACCGAACTAGTTATGTGACTTAAAAACATATATATAGTAATAATGAGGCAAGAGAAAATGTTTTAGTTTTGAAATTAGTTCTTGTCATAAAGTATTACACTAAATATATATGTGTATATATAAATATATATCCCCCTTATGGGGTTGCTTGCCAAAAGGAATTTCATGCAAGCAAGTAACATTTTTCTGGTTTTAGCATTTAAGTATAATTCATAATATAACCAGAAAACTATAACCGTAAAGATCCTAAAGATATCATGCAATTCAAAACAAGGATCATACGGCTACACAACTGATAGTGGCAAAACAACATATTTCAACTTAAACATTTTCAATATAACCATTTTGTTCAAGCACATGCCACATTTGATTCAACGCCATATCTAAGCTAAAAAGTTTGTGAGCAAAACAAAATAGGAATTTATGTTTAGATGCTCCCCCTGTCAATTTGAGTACGTGCTTAGATTCTTTGACTACTTATACTATCTAAGATTATTTTCATTTTACTCAATAGTATAAGCCATTCATTTTGACACTTTAAAAACATCTATACTGAATATTAATCAACTCTATTTACCCCTATCAGTATAGTTGTCCCTATAGACCAAAGATGCATCATAAAAGTGTATATTAAGGCATGCAATAGTGTTTATGACCCAAAAACATTTCATATCAAAACATAAGCCTTTAAGTGCTAGATATAATGCTTTGGGTATTCTCAAGAGCCTCGATATTCAATAAATGAAAGTGATGCATATGGATCAATTATGCGCTTCCTATAAGGATGGATCTGAGCCTTTCTAAACAATTGATGATTATGCTAGGATGAAGATTAATTATCTACTTGAGTTTTCACTCATCCTTTCAAAAAATGTTTTAAAGTTAATTTCATCATAATCATCTTTATCACAAGGTTTTGGTTTGGGAAAAATCCTGTCAAAATTTCTGCAGATTGCAGTCTGTAAATCGGACATTTCCCAAATTTTCATGCACCAAAACCTGATAGATTCAAGCAATCAATTCAAAAATATTTCAATTTGAGCATGCGAGAACCTATAATCCACTACCAGCATGCAATTACACATCAACTGCATCCGCCATGCAGGAGGCATTCTAGACTAAGCATGCAATCAGGTAGCCAACAACAATTCATAAAATATAATTTATTCGATAAGGAATATAAATGGTAGAGAGTAGAGGATAGATTTGAGTTCAATACAGTGTTGTCATTCATTAAGGCATATAAACTATGATCGTGAGAGCATTTAATATAAATAGTCATAAAAAAGAGATGCTCCCCCGGAGTTATGTACTTATTAATTTTATGCCTTTTCTTAGAGTTCAAGTTCTTTAGCCAAGTGTTATAGTATTTTAAGTGATTATATCTTGGCGGTACATGATTAGACTTAGCGGACCAAACAGTCACAATAGATTTCTTTAAGTGAGCTAAGCCAATATTGCCTCTATTGATATGAATTTCAATATGTGTGAGAGGCAGTTAGAATGACTTTCAATTTAAAAGTACATATGCATAGGTCTACTTGAATTTTATGCATTCATCTAGATTGAGACCTAGGCAATCATGTTAGTCATTCAACTCATCTCTAAGTATATAAGGCTCTAAAGTATATGACTTAATAATTTGAGAGCTTGTGAAGTGAAAATGAGTAAATACTCTTGACAATCAAATTATCATTTAGTTCAGAAGAGTATTTAGGAGAGGTAGGACATCGTTAAAATAGTTTTATGATAGTGAATATGTCCAAACCATTTAGACAAAGAGCAACTAGGAGTATGTGAATTTTGAACACTGCTCTTTGGTGATTGGAAAATATCCTTTATATATGATCACATATTTGGAGCAAGGATACGAACCAATGAGAGAATGGATCTTTACCAGATGTGATTATGATGTGGTAAAGCTTTTCCTATGGAGGAGAAGAACCAAAATCAGAGGATTTGTATTTAGTGCTCAAGGGAGCAATCCCCTAATGGATGCCTCTAATTTTGATTTCAAGGATGTCTTATGAAAAGCACTCAATATATGTTGGTCATTTATGGTCAATAGTGCTTTAAGCCTAAAATGATGACTAACAATTTTATTAGGCATTTAAGGCTTCGAAGATGAGTTTAGGTCAAGATGTTTAAATAGAAGAATTTATTTCCTAGAACTCAAACTTGTGCAATGGATGTAGTATGCTTAACTTTAGATGTTTACATTTAAGTATGAATTAAGCATTTTGAATTACTTACCAGGCAAATAATGCTTTGTCCATTTGGAAGTGGATTTCGTTCAATTATGCTACAACCAATGTTTTCATACTTTATCCAATCATCATGATATTTCTTCATTAAGTGATTAGATTGGATAGTTTTCATGATTTTTTGTATTGGAAAAATTTTCAAGGAATTTTAAGTACGCACCACTTCCCGACCCTGTCGTCATCACTACCCCCTAAACCTAATCTTAAGATCTAAGGAAGAATTAACTAATTTGATAATCTTTGTTGGCCTTACAAGGCTTAAAATCTTGTTATCTTGTTTTGATGCTAACAAACAAGTGAAATTTAATGTATTTGTGTGAGTAATGATATTTCAGGGTTCATATATGTGAAAGTAAGGTCAAAGTGCCCACAAGGATCAAATATGATGGAAGCAAGGTCAAAGTGCTCACAAGGATCAAATGAAGCTTAAATGAGCCAATATATGAATTACTTGTTGAAGAACATGAGGATATGAATAAGTTATTGAAAGTCAAGGCATATTAAAGTCAAAAGATCCAAAGAAAGGCAAAGTAAGAAAGCTTAAAGAATATGTAAGCTTCAAGAAAAGATGAATTCAATCCAAGGACAAAGCATGAAGACTCAAGAACTTAGAATGTTAATATTTTAGAAGTCTCATGTAAGTGCTTTAATGTTTAAAATATCGTTTGAAATATTTTGAAACTCTTAGGTTAACTTCTTAGACCTAGATACTTTTTAAAATACCTGAATAATATTTTTATAAGGTCCAAAATTATTTTAAAAAGGTTAGAATCATTTTTGGAATAAAGAGCACCAAAAAGAGTTTTTCCCAAATGCTGTCAGTTTTTATATAGCCGCATTGAGGTGAATTTTTCTCTATCAAAAACTCATTATTCTAAAGAGTGGTAAACATGAAAGTTGTAGGCTTTTCTATTATATTTCTTTTGACACCAAGAACACCTAATTTGAAGTTATACAGAAAAATTTATGGCCAAAACACTGAAATGGGGTCACTGCTGTCAAACACTTAAACACTGTTCAACGGGCAAATTTTTAAAATTCTAATGTTTTAAATTATAGCTGCTTGAACCTTAAATATTCTAATAAATAGGGAAATTCTTTAAGGAAACTTTTGAAAGTTTGAAAGCCTATAAATACATGATTTTGAAAAACAAAAGAAATCCAAGAATTGAAAAATCTATTTTTGAGAAGCTGAAAGTACTCTTGTTCTTCCTAAGTTCTCTTGTTCATTCAATGAAAAATTCTTTTGCTGAGAACTTTGAAGTGCTAATCCTTCTTCCTTTGAATTCCTACTGCTAATCCTCTTCTAAGAAGGATATTGGCGAATTCTACACTTGAGCTTCATTCTATTTCCTATTGATATTTTACATTGAAGTATATAGTGCTGAAATTGTACTAACTTGCTCTTTGAGAGAGTATACTTGTACGCAGATTTTATCTTGTGTTTCTTGTAATTCATTGATGTTCCAAGGTGTTTGGATCGTTGGCTAAGCAAGGGGATATTACTTAGAGAGGCGGACTCTAACCTATGTAAGGAGTGACCGAACGAGGGAATATCGTTTGGAGAAGGCAGGCTCTAGCCTTAACCAAGGAATGTTGTAATCGGTTTTGTTCCACCCATCAATGGAACAAGTTTAGTGAATCCTTTGGTGGTTTTCCAAAGGCAAGGACGTAGGCTGGGTATAAGCCGAACCTCGTAACAATCTCCGTCTCACTCTCTCTTTCCCTATTCTTTATTTTCAGTTCATATACAACTGCGTGGATGATTTAAATATCTAAATTATACATACTACGCATATTTGGAAATCAAGTAAACTTAAAATCTTATTTTGATTTGGGTTGCGGAAACCGAAAGGGAGTACGTTGGTTACACCATATCTTGCGGAAACCATACGGGAGTACGTTACTTGGTTAACACCCCAAAGATAAATTTGCTAAGAGTTTATTTGAATTTTAAATATTTGGAAAGAGTGATTGGATTTATTTATACAGGGCTTTACTTCAGTAAGCATAAATTATAATTTATAATCACAGGACTTATATAAACAAACAAACTATCTCAAGATCTTATATTACCAAAGTGCTGAATACTTTATATCTTGGTTTGGTTGTTTGTTGTTTAACTTGTACTTGGCAAATAAATTGATTGTTTGGTTTGAAGATTGTGTTTAATTGATTGGACAAAAGAACTAAGTTTTTGATTGATTAAGGAATTAAAAAAACAAGTCAAGAATTGATTAAAAGAAATAAAAGAAGTTTAAGGTATTTTAAAAGGAATCAAAAGAAATTTTTAGAATCCAATTCACCCCCCCTCTTGGGAAGCTATTCCTAATTTCAATCTTAATTTAAATCTATTTTTCCTTAGGTCCTACGGGGTTTGCTTTCATGATCATCCATATCATTTCTTTGCTTAAACCTTTAGCATTTCTAGATGGATAAATGTATATGATGTGCCCTTTTCTTTCACCGTATAAGCATACTTTATGTGCATATGAAAAGTTTTGCTTACTTATACTAGATGAAGCATACAGACAAGTAGGGGTGAGCATTATTCGGTGAAAACCGAATTAACCGGATTAACCGGCCGAAATTGGCCGGTTCGGTTCGGGTAAAAAATCCGGTTCGGTCAGTTCGGTTAAAAATCTATAAATTTTCGGTTAATCGGTTTCGGTTTGGTTAACGGTTAAAAAAATATCGGTTAACCAATTAACCGAATTACTAATACTTTATATTTTTAATATAATTTATAATAGGGCAGTTGGGGCCGTCGGCGTCGGGCTCGGGCGACTCAGGCGACTCGGTTTCTCAATTTTTCTGCACTCTGCTGAGTGCCGATCTGCCCCGCACGGCGCACAGCCATAGGCCGGAACTCTCAGGCCTCTTCATTGGAGTCATCGACTCATCGGATCACCTCTCGGAGAGTCGGAGTCAACAAATCCCCTCTGGCCTCTTCGTCGTCTTCGGCATCTCGGCGCCTCGGCTCTCCAGAGTCCTCAGCGTCTCAGACTCTTAGCCACCGGCCCACCAGCTCGCCGTGCAAACCCGGACGGCCGGACCCTAGTAACTCAGTAAGTCTTCCTCTTCTCCTCCTCCTCGAGTCCTCGGTTCCTCCTCCTCGAGTCCTCGGTTCCTCCTCCTCTTCTTCTTCTTCTTCTTCCAATTTTGTATAATAATCAATTTTAAATAAAATCGGTTAAAATTGGTTTAAATGGTTAACCGAATTACCCGTTTGGGTAATTCGGTCGGGTCCAGTTCGGTTTCTGTGACCAATTCGGTCGGTTCGGTAAATGCTTTTATTTAACCAATTTTTTTGGTTAATTCGGTTAATTACCCAAATTTGGCCGAACCGACCGTTTGCTCACCCCTACAGACAAGTATGGGTTTCAAAAGATGAACCATTTTTGAAAGAAATAAATCTTTTTACTCCAAAATGTTTTACATGATCATTCTTTTCATTTTTAACTTTGGGTGCAACTACAAAATAATCATCCATGTCTTCTCCTAAGCAGATAATTTTCAATACTTTCTTTATCTTTCTCTTTTCTATTATGGCATGATAGTCTTTTAGATTTTCTAATTATGCTGCCAACTTTTTACTTTTGTTTTTCAGAAAGATTTTCTGCTTAGACATCCTAACTGTAATCTTATGAGCATTAAGGATTTTTCTTTTCCATTTCTCATAAGATGCCATGCTTCCAAAATTTGATGCACATGATTCAACACAAGATTTAAAACAATCATTTTCACATATATCATTACATGCATCATTAGCAGATTTATCACAAAATAGAATAGATGATTCATTCCATAATATATTTCAATACTCAATATAAAAATCATCACATGCATCATTGACAGATTATTATGATATTCAACAGATGATTCATCATTTCACGCATCACATGATTTGGCACAAGAATCATCATAATAAACATCACATAAATTAATACATGTGTCATTTTCAAAGCAATCATTAGAGGCAATTGATGATTCAACATACGATATATCATAAGTTTTAGTAAAAGAATCATCACATGCTTCATTACATGAATCAGTAAATGAGGTAGAGTAAGATTTATATCACTTATCATCTACTAATGCAACCTGCCATGATTAGCCACTACCTGATCATTGTTTGGAGTGGCAATTTCTTTTTCTTGGGTCCTCCATATCTCTTTTCCAGCTCAACCCAGATCTCTTGTGCACTACTGGATACCATAATCTCATGAAGAATATCCGTAGCTAAAGTACGGCAATATAAATCCATGACATATGAATTTGCATGCATTAAAGTAATATTATTTTCTACAGGCATACAAATTCCATTCACAATCACCTGCTAGGCCCTCCAGTTCATAAATTTTATAAACATGCTCATTTGAATTTTCTAGTGGGTGTAGTTAACACCACAAAACAATGGAAGACTGGTGGGTGACTGTCCCTCACGGAATGAGGATACACCAAATTGAGTCATTTTGATCTTTTACAAAATAACGTTTAAGTTTAGGTAAAGAGACTCTAATACCAAATGTTAGCTTTGGTGTATTCCTAAGAGGGGGGGGGGGTGAATTGGAATTTAAGACTTTTTCTCCTAGGTTAAACTAGTTCAGCAACAATACATTCACAACCTAGGTTTATCTACCCAAATGCGCAGATAAGTACAATATGCAAAATTCAAACCACACGCATCATTCACCAATAACATACACGTGCGATAAATATAAAGTGTAGAAATATAAACAGACACACGATATGTTATTGGGGTTCGGCCAACTGTGCCTACGTCCACACCTCTAGCTCGCAAGCCCAAGGATTCCACTAATGGCACACTTAACAGGTGGAGCAGCACCTAATAAAACCAGGTCAATTAGCACAGGGCTAACCTCAACCTTAACCAGGTCAATTAGCTCTAACCTCAACCTACACGCCTTACCAGGATGGTGCACCTAACTTTCTTAACTGGGTCTAAGCCAATCTGGGACTATTTCAAAGGGCTAGTCTCCCTCTTTAGGCCCGTTCATAGAAATACAACAATATTTGAAATACAACGAATTGGTACAGTGATAATGCTTTCATGTAAAGAAAATGTGTACCCAGATACGTGCAGTATACTTAATCAATCAAATGCACATCAACAATGTAGATAGATGTAAGCTTAGTGATGTGTATTTTTGTGCTACACTCAATAAAATATGATCGCTAATATGCTCAAGAGTGTTCTTAAACAAGCAGTATCTGGGAATCTAAGCAATGCATAACTCAGTAGAAAATTAATATTCCAAAAATATGAATCAAATAATAAAACTAGTTCAATAAGATTTTCCTCAATGAAATACGCACAATACTAGCTTGAAAATGTTTTTCTTGTTTGAAAAATATTTGCACAACAAAAACCAAGCTATTGGACACTTACAATAATAATGCAAATATCCTAAGCTTACTAGATTATCCCAACACAAGATTTATAGTATGAAAATATGTGGGATAAACCTAAGCTAAACTCCCCAAAAATAATATCTTAATCACACAAGCACACTAGGAGTATTAGCAATACTTAATATATTCTAGCACAACAAATATACTCTCACAATACTAAAATGTATCAAGGGAATAGAAAATTTGAGAGTATTTGGAAAAAAAGAGTATTTGAGATAGAGAGGATTTTTACTAATGATTTTTTGCTAATCTGTTACTAATCCTCACAAATGAACCCATATTTATAGGCAGGGGTAAAATTATAATCGTTGGGGACTTGTTGTGAATAATTAGAAAAGATTCAAAATGTTAAAAGATCATTAACCCAATTTTACCATGGTTAATTTAATTTTAACCCGTCGAGGTTTGGGTGGCTAAACCGAGGTTCAGTCGCCCGAATAGACACATAAGTGATTTAAATAGGTTTGGTCGCCCGTGTCATGTTTCGGCTGCCCGAATCAAAGTCAGAAAGTTTTCTTCGTAACTTCAGGTGCCCGGTCTAGGGTTCAGTAGCTCAAACTCATATGTTCGGTCACCCGGGGTCCTTTTGAACTATATGGTTCTGTAGCCCGAGTTGGTGAGGAGTCCCTTTCAAGGGATTCAGGTGCCCGAGGACGATAAGGTCAAAATAGGTTCGGTCGCCCGAAGTCTAGTCAAACTGTTGACTCCTCAACAGCTCAGGCGCCCGAGGTGATTTGTTCAACTGGGGTTTGGTCGCTCGACCTCACACATTTTATGTCTTTTAAGTTCATTTTCACTTTGATTAATTCCCCTGATATTATAAATGATATTGGGGACTTTGTGCCCTAAGTGTATGAGCCTAGGGTCTTTTCAAGTAAGCCCAAAAACCTAGCGTCGTTCGACCTTCGGTCTACCGAAGGGTGCCCCAAAGTCATTCGGTCCCTATGGCCAAACTACAGTCTTTTTGAGAGCTTACAAATACGTACATGCATGACATACAAAGATTATTATAGATCGTTTCTCCTAATTACTATTACAGACCCATATTACAATCATTGATTTGACAATACAAATTAAAGAGTTCAGGGTCTTCATGTTTTGCTTTCATGTGCTATCAATTTGAACTTCCTAATATGATCCTGCACACAAACTTGGCAAACGTTAAATACCAGGAGTATTTGTCATTGTCAAAACTGAGTGTGACCCATGGGGTCAACAGTACCTTCATCACTAGCTTCTTCTGATTCCCCATTAGATGTATCATCACTACAGGGCACAAAGTTGATTTCCATAGGATCAACACTCCAAGAAGAACTAGCCCTATGCTGCTCTACGTGAGTAAGGCAATGGTCAAGTGAGGAGTAAGTAGTCTAGAGTGAGGTCACGTTCTCCTAAAGTGACTGAAGTCTTGAAGGCATGTCACTACTAAAGGTATCGAACTAATGATGGAAATGTACAAACCAAGATGGAGTAACAGGTGCATGTTCTTATTGCTGATTTGGAGGTGGAGGTACAGCTGCTGGCCTTGGTGGTCGTCCTCTTTTCAAAAACAAACCCTACTGATGTTTTTCATATCCCATTTGTTTTTGGGTCATAGAATTGAAAAAATCATATCAAGTTTGCTTAATGAACAGGTCGGTAGGAGTGGTGACACTAAGGTGTGCAAATAGGAGATTCAGAACACCACCAAATGGAAAAGTGACTCGACGGGCTTCCAATTTAGTCCACATCCATTTCAGAATTAAGCTTGACAAGTTGAGTTTCTTTCCTTTTAACAAACATCATAACACAAAGCAATCAACATAGGATATGTGATCAGAGCCGGCTTGTTGTAGAATATTGTTCGTGATTATTTAATGAAGGATTTGTGCTTGTAGGTTTAGCTGCTTATACAAGGGAGGATATCCAAAGTATACCTGTTCCTCTACCATGATCAACGACAAAAGTTCCTTGGGGGGGGGGGGTGTAAAACCTTGTTGCAAAATCCATGATTGAACAAGTGTTGGACATTCAAATTCTCTTAAGCTAATGTGCAATATAGGGGCCAAAGTCTGTGGAGTTAAGGAAATAGCCTTTCCCCTAACCTCAGTAGTCAATATGGACTCACCTTGTACCATATTAGCATAAAATATTTTCACTCAGTTTGGATAAAGGCCTTTTGATTGATAAACTATGAACTTTTTCCAACCAATTTCCTGAAACATTGGTAGGATGTCTGAAAATTCTGAATGAACAAATGAGATATCAAGTATTTTACCGAAGATTGGTTCCGTAGAACGAAGATAAGTGTTAGCTTTACTATAATCCCAAGAGGGGGGTGAATTGGCATTTTAAAAATTTGTTCCCTAAGTCAATCCACTAATAGCAGTATTACACAAGCCTAAGGTCAATCTAGTGCATATAAAATAAATCTATATAAATAATCAATGGAAATTAAATTGCACAATTGATTTAACTAAGCATGCACAATAAAGCAATAAATGGAGATGACACCAAACATGTTATCGAGATTTGGCAAACTGCCTATGTCCCCGCCTTGGCTGACAAGCAAAAGGATTACACTAAAAGCTCACTTAACGGGTGGAGCGGCACCTAAACAACCAGGTCAATTAGCACAGGGTTGACCTCAACCTTTACATACAATCCTTACTGGATTGGATTACCACTCCCTCAGGCCACGCCTAGAGTACAACATTATTTCTCAATAATAATTAAGTACAGTGATTATGCTTCTCAATTAAGCAAATATGTACCAAATGTAATCAATCAACCACACATCAACAGTATCGGAAATTGTAAGCTCAGTGATGTGGTTTTGTGCAAGCAACCACTCAGCAAAGTATATTAAAAAAATATGCTCAAGAGTGTTCTAATAAGCTATTTGTTTGAAACAAAGTATAACAAATTTTAATAATAGTTTAGGGTTTCAAAGATGCAAATCAAACATTCAAACCAACTCAAAATATTTTCCTCAATGAAATAAGCACAAGAGTTGTTTGAAAAATTATAGCTTGTAAAATATTTTGCATAACAAAAATATAGCTATAGGAATCTTGCAATAACAATGCAAAGATCCAAAAGCTAATGAGTTTTCCCAAACACAAGATTTATCAAATTAAATCTATGGGAAACACTCTTGCTTAACTCTCCAAAATCAAATATTCAACAACCAATCTAATGAGAGTGTTAAGCAATCTATATCAAAACAATAAGCACAATAAGAACTCTCACAATGATAGGATTGATCAAAAGAATGAGTATGTGAGAGGTTTTGAAGAAGATTGGGCAAAATGAACTTTTTGAATTTGAGAGGATTTTTGCTAATTGATTTCACTAATCTTTTGCTAATCAACACAAATGAGGCCCTATATATAGAGGTAGCCCAAATTATAACCGTTAAGGACTCATAGGGCATTATTAGAATTATTTAAAAGCCAATTAGAAAAAATAACCCCGTTTAAACAATTTTATCCTTGGTAAAAAATAAACAACCCGAGAGTTTTAGAGTGGCTGAACCATGGTTTGGTCGCCCGAATAGACTCTAGTTAAAAAAACAACTTTTGAACGTTCGGATGCTAAATGTATGTTTGGTATGCTGAACTAAGGCGATTTCATTATGTGCGCGTTTCGGTTGCTTGGTCTCTCATTCGATTAACCGAACTCAAGTGTTCAGTCACCCGAGGCCATTTTGAATGTAATGTTTGGTTGGCTGTATTGGTGACAAAGGGTCACCTCAATGGTTTGGTTGCCAATGGACGGTGTGTTCATTTTAGTTCAGTTTTCCAAACTCAGGTCAACTTGTTGACTAGTCCGCGGTTCAAGCACCCGATGTGTTTTAAACACAAAGGGTTCGGTCGCCCGACCTCTCACATTTTTTCTTATTAAGTCCATTTACACTTTAATTTATTCCCTTGATATTATAAGTGATTATGGAGACTATTTTGTGCATTTGTGTAGGGACCCAAGATCTTTTCTAAGGTATATGAGCTTACAATAAACCTATATGCATGATATGCAGAGATTATTACAAACCTTTTTTCCAATAATTAGTATTACAGACCTGAATTGAATAATGATATAAATTACAACATAAATTAATCTTTAGGGTCTTCAGGCTTTACTTCATGTGCCACAAATGTATCTACTAATACAAACCTAAACGCAAACTAAATAGCCATCAAATACTTGAGTATTTGTCATTATCAAAACTAGGTATGACCTATGAGGTCAAAAATAAGTTCTGTATTGTTCCTAGATTAAGGAGTTACGAGCCATCTCTTGATATTTTTGTCATCTCTTCCTAAACCACCTTGGTTTGCTGTTGTCTTGGTGTGAGGCATCTTGATTTGCGAAATATGAAGGAAACCCTAGAAATCCATAGGTAGGAGATGTGGGTGGATGATTTTCTCACTTTGATTGAAGGATTTTTAGGTTTAGAGCTAACGAAGATAAAAAATAGGGAGGTTCAGGTGAGTGATGGAACAAAGGTTAGTAGATTGGGATCTGAAAAGTTAGGGTTTTCATGCTAAAATATATAAAGTCTTGTTAGTTCAGGAGCCTGAGGTTTCGGGCTCAATCGCCTGACATTTTATGAAATTCAATTTTCACAAGTCAGTACCACTTCAATCGATTGAGGTCACTGAGCTCAGTCGCCTCACCTCTCCAAAAATTCAATTTTATCCTTTTTACTCATCTTATATCCTTCCTAAACCACTTCTCTGCTGTGTAATAGTTCGAGTTCTCCTCTTATTGATCTAAACCTATCTTCTGGAAGAGGTTTGGTAAAATTGTCTGCTCATTGATCATTTGTATTTACGAATTCAAGTATTATATCCTCTTTTTGCACATGATCTCTTAGAAAATGATGTCTTATATCAATGTGCTTAGTTCTTGACTGTGATATATATCATATTTTTGGAAATGTTTATTGTACTTGTATTGTCACACTTAATTGGTATGACTGAGTACTCTAAATTAAAGTCTTTTAATTGTTGTTTCATGTAGAGTATTTGTGCATAGCAACTACCTACTACCACATACTCAACTTCAATAGTGGATAGGGCTATGAAATTTTATTTCTTGGAGAACCAAGATATAAGAGACCATCCTAGAAAGTGACAAGTCTCACTTATACTTTTCCAATCAATTTTACAACCTCCTAATCCGCAGATGAATAACTAATTATTTCAAAACCAGTGTCCTTAGGATACCATAGTCCTAAATCAATTGTCCTTATTAGGTAAGTTAGGATTCTTTTTATGGTTATTTGATGAGATTCCTTAGGAGCTGATTGAAACCGAGTGCACATACATACGCTAAAAATTATATTCGGTCGACTAGCTGTCAAGTATAACAAACTTCCTATCAAACCTTGATAATATTTCATGTCTACTATTTTTCCTTTTTCATCTTTATCAAGGCTTATGGAGGTACTCATGCGAGTTCCTATTGGCTTACTTCCTTCCATGTCAAACTTCTTAAGCATGTCTCTTATGTATTTTTGATTGATTTATAAATGTTCCATTTTCAGCTTGCTTGATTCGTAGTCCTAGGAAGTAATTTAACCCTCCCATCATACTCATCTCAAACTCATCTTGCATACCCTTTGCAAATTCCTTACATAATTCATCATTTGTAGCACCAAATATAATATCATCAACATAAATTTGTATGATAAGAATGTCTTTATTTTTGGATTTTATGAATAATGTGCTACCCGCCTTTCCTCTTGAAAAACTGTTTTCTAGTAGAAATCGCCTCAATATCTCATACCAAGCTCTAGGAGCTTGTTTTAACCCATACAATGCTTTTTTTAATCTAAATACGTGATTAGGATTATCTTTCTACTCAAAACCAAGAGGCTCTTCCACATAAACTTCTTCATTTATGAAAAGATTTAGAAAAGCACTTTTTACATCCATTTGATATAGGTTGAATTCTTTAGGAGATGCATATGCTAACAACATTCTAATAGCTTCCATTCTTGCTATGGGAGCAAAAGTATCATCGTAGTCTACTCCTTCTTCTTGATTGTATCCTTGACCTACAAGTCTTGCCTTATTTCTTACTGCTATGTCATTTTCATCCTTTTTATTCCTAAATACCCATCTTATTCTAATTATTGAGTGGTCATAGGAACTAATTTCCATATTGTTAATTTAGATGTAATCCCAAGAGGGGGGTGAATTGGGTATTTTAAAATATTTAATATTATTTACCCCTTAATCCCTATTTTTATATTTAACTAATTCACTGCAAGCGTTTGAGGCTGATTTAAATTATTATATCAATGAATTCTTTTTACCCAATTAAGAGTGTGTGGGGTTATTCAACATACACAAATGCAAATAGATAATGAAATGCGATGCAAAAAATAAAAGGAGTAAAGGAAGAGAGAAAGCAAACACAGTTTTTACGAGGTTCAACCAACCTAGCCTACGTCCTCACCTTGAGCAACCAACACAAGGATTCCACTAAATCCCTTCTCCTTTAACCGAGACGGAGCTTCCCTTACCTCCACTGCTCACAAGAGGCACAACTTTCTCCTCACTCGGTTCACAACTCGAATCGTGATTTACAATATAGAATTTCAAATCTGCAAAACAACTCAAGATTTGCTTCTAACAAAACTAGTTAGTACAATTGAAATCCTAACACATATCCATATGATGAAACTTGAAGCTCAGTCTGTATGTAACAATATAATCGTTATATGAATTGATATGCTTCAACACAATTTCCCTTTTGTCATATCTCCCAAGTAATGATATAAGTAAAAGCTTTGGAGAAATTAGGATTCTAGTTCAACTTATTAGATGCACAAATACCAAATGTGATCTTAAAAAATTTGTCTCGAATATTATAAAGATCTAAATCAATAAGTTTTCTTCCAAGTATCCAAACACAATATGATTTTTGTAATATGCAAAGATGTGTATATATATGATATGAGTTCCAAAGATAAACAAACCTAATATAATATTTTTAAGAAAATATTCCTCAATAATATATATAGTTATGAACACTAAGGATATTTAATCAAGTGGTTTTGTAATATCAAAAATATTGAGTGTTTAACTGAATACAGACTTGAATCAAAACTGTTTAACCGATGGCGAAAACTTTTCTCAAATAGTGATTTTTTCAAAACAATTTCATATAAGCACCCTCAAGATCAATTTCTCAACTAATATTCAGTAATGGATTTTGAGATGAAAAACTCTTTGAGAATAAATATTAACAAGCAAATCGATTTAGATGAAAAGCTCTATAAGAGTGAATATTAACAAGCAATTCGATTTAACAAACCTCAATACCAAAATGAAAGCACAACAATTGTTAGATTGCCTTTTGAAGACCAAGATAGCCTTAGCTCAAATTTGACGTATAAACTTTGAAATCCCAAGCAAAAACTTTAGCAGTGTGTTCAAAGTTCTTCCAAGTTGTGCTAACCATACAATATCCTTAATTGTATGCCAAGGGTTCGTTCTCTTCGGGGCACTAGGGTTTAGATGTTGATTATATAGGTTACCTAGCCCTTAGGATGATTTCTAACCGTTGGATCAACTTGAATGTGAAAATAACTCACGTGTTCTCTCATTAAAAATCAAAATTTTAATCTTCCTGTAAGTTCAGACAACAGAGGATTAGAGCTTATAGGACTGAAATTCCTTAGAGCTTCGAAAAATTAACTTGGACACAGGTTTAGATGTCTGAAGTTTGGGTTCAGACTTCTGATGTTGCAGGTTCAGATGATTGAAGTCAGGGTTCAGTCTTCTGGTGTGCTTTTGCATATTTCTGTGTTTCTCCAATAATTCTTAAGTTGACTGAACTTAATCTTTGGTCTTCTGAAGAAATTCTTCAGACGACTAAGCTTAACTTTGGTCTTCTGAAGTTGAATCTTTAGATGACTAGTCAGGGAGTTTGGTCTTTTGAACTGACCATTTTTTGGATTTTCCTTTTTATTTTCAAAAATCTGTTTCTTTGCCCTTTTATAAAATATTTTCCGGGTTTTTTTAAAAAAAAAAAACTCTCTAAGTCCATAAATATCCCCTAAAGATGTTCATGAGATTCATGAGTCCTAAGGTTAGTCTAGGGTATATTTTGAGCCTCAAGTTAAATCATATGAAATATGTAAATACAATCAGTTCTAAATACCCATTCCCAAGACGATCTTGAACTTGCCACTTGCATCTTCATTCTTCAACTCTTTTAGTTCCATGGATTTTGCCAAGATGTATATACTTTAGTCTTCATGACTTCCATGACTTTCTATCCTTCTGTGCATGCTAAATATTGTTGCTATTCACAATCTGAATGCATATATCAAATACCAAATGATTTGTCATTATTAAAATAGGATTGGACTCATAGAGTCAACAATCTCCCCTTTTTTGATGATGACAAATACACGAGAAAAAATATAGAATGTGTTACGCCTAACAAGGCTCCCCCTCAAATAATGCATAAATATTCAACAAATGAAATATGCTCATGCCAAATGAAATATGTTCATGTTCATACACAATTAGTTTTTCCAACCATTTTTGCCCATATTTTCTATAGCCTGTTTTTTCTCCCCCTTTTGACATCAACAAAAAGGTGTATAATAATACATGAGTGGACATAATCTTATAATCTTCTCTCTTGTTAAATCTTAGAGTTTTGAACTTATTCAACCATCATATTTGAAAATTTGTACTGTGAAATGTGTCTCCCTGTGTTAATTCAATTTACTTCTCCCCATTGCTAATGCAGAAATTTGTGTTGTTGAATGTAAATTACAATGTGAACATACACAGTGTGGAAAATTTCAAAGATTATGTGATGATTAACATGTTTAAGTCAATAAACTCTTATCATGATATGATTTTAATACCAAACGTGAACAAATGTGATACCGAATGAGAACAAATTAGTCGAATTTGAAATTTTTTAACCAATTGTAAATTTTAAGTGACGGTGCTCCTCCTGAATTATGTCATCTAATATAATTCTAGGCAACCTCTCGACTATGCATCAGGCCTAATTCACGCCTAATTTGGAAAAACCTATCCTATACAAGTGGTTTCGTGAATATATCTGCTCATTGTTCATTTGTGCATACAAACTCAAGCGTCACATCTCCTTTTTGCACATGATCATAAAGAAAATGATGTTTTATTTCTATATGTTTAGTTCGTGAATGTAATATAGGATTCTTTGAGATGTTTATTGCACTCGTATTGTCGCATCTTATAGGAATTGTGTCATGTCTTAATCCAAAATCCGTCAGTCGTTGCTTCATGTATAGTGTTTAAGCATAACAGCTTCCTACCGATACGTATTCTGCCTCAGCTATGGAAAGAGCTACTGAATTCTGCTTCTTGGAAAATAAAGAGACTAATGAATATCTTAAGAAATGACATGTACCACTCGTGCTCTTCTTATCCACTTTGCTACCAGAAAAATCGGCATCTAAATAGCTAATAATCTCAAAAGATGTAAACATAGGATACCATAACCCAAGTTCTACGGTTCCTATTAGGTATCTAAGTATTCGTTTTACAACTAACAAATGTGAATTTATGGTGCAGCCAAAAATATTGTGCACAAACATACGCTAAACATTATATCAAGTCTACTGGCTGTCAGATATAGTAGGCTACCAATCATTCCACAATAGAGCTTGACATCTACTAGTGTACCTTGTTCATCTTTGTCTAATTTCAAAGTAGAGCTCATAGGTGTTCCTTGCATTTTTTCTATCTTCCATGTTAAACTTTTTGAGCAGATCTCTAATGTACTTTGATTGATTTATAAAGATTCCATGTTTCATTTGTTTGATTTGAAGTCCTAGGAAGAAATTTAGTTCACTCATCATGCTCAACTCAAATTCATTTTGCCTAGTACTAGAAAACTCATTGCACAAGTCTTTATTTGTAGCTCCAAATATGATATCATCTGCATATACTTGAACTAGGAGCAAGTCATCTTTCTTAGACTCTATGGAAAGTGTTGTGTCTATCCTCCCTTTGATAAATCAGTTGTCCAAAAGAAAGCCTCTTAGTCTCTCATACCAAGCTCTAGGAGCTTGCTTTAAACCATACAAGGCTTTTATTAGTCAATAAACATGATCTGGATTCTTATGGTTTTCAAAGCCCGGGGGTTGTTCTACATATACCTCTTCACTTATGTAGTTTTTTTAAAAATGCTCTTTTGACATCCATTTGATATAACTTGAAATCTTTAAAAGCAACATAGCCTAAAAGCATTCGAATGGCTTCCATTCTAGCTACAGGTGCAAAGGTTTCTTCAAAATCTATTCCTTCTTCTTGGTTATATCCCTGAGCTACTAGTTTTGCCTTATTTTTAACAAGTATCCCATGTTCATCTTTCTTATTCTTATATATCCACTTTGTTCCAATAATTATTTTATCATTAGGTCAAGGAACTAATGTCCATACTTTGTTTCTATTAAACTAGTTTAACTCATCTTGCGTGGACAACAACCACGATTCATCCTCAATTGCTTCACTCACATTCCCAGGTTCTTCTTAAGATAGAAAAGAAAAATGACTAATCATAATCCTAAGCAAGGATCGAGTGGCTACTCCATGTAATGGTTCACCTATTATTTGCTCAATGGGATGATTCTTTATGTACTTCCATTCTCTAGGTAGTTCATTAACCTCATTTTCAATTTGATTAGTTTCAGTGGATGGTTCCTTAATTTCATTTTACTTTTTTGAATCATCTTTAATGGACATTTTTTCAAATTCCTTATTTATCTCAATTTCATCTTCATTAGTCCTTTTATAGAAGGGTTTTGACTCATCGAACACTACATAAGTGGATTCTATAATTGTCAATGTTCGTTTTCTATATATTCTATAGGCTTTACTATTTAAGGCATGCCCTAGGAAGATACCTTCATATGATTTCACATCAAACTTTCCTAAATGTTCATTGTCTTTAAGCACAAAACATTTACGACCAAAGACATGAAAATATGACATGTCTTGTCTATGGCCATTTCATAATTCGTACGGAGTCTTATTTAGAGACAGTCTAATCAAAACTCTATTTAGAACATAGCACGCGATATTTACTGCCTCAGCCCAAAAGTACTTAGGTAGTTTATGTTCCTTAAGCATAGTTCTGACCTGTAGTGACTAGAAGAATAATATGATTTTAATAATAAGAGGGAGAGAAATAGAAACAGAAACAGAAGGAGGCCGTAGACTTCGTCGACGACATTGCATTTTGGGGGATAACCATAATTTCAAGGAAATTTCTAGGACTCGTCGACGAATACAGGGCCTCGTTGACGAGTGCAGAAGAAAATTCGTTGACGAACAAAGGGCTTCATCAACAAGAAAATACTGAGAGAGGTTCTGGGGCAGCCTAAATTTCATCGACATATACAGGGTCTCGTCGATGAATTTAATGAAGGACTCGTTGACGAGGTGACGTGTCTCGTCAACAAAATCCCCTGTCTATAAATAGAAAAATCCAGATTTTAACTTACAAATGAAGCTACCTCTTCTCTCTCTCTCTCTCTCTCTTCCCTTTGGTTCTCTCCCTTTCTTTCGTTGATTTCGGGCCAGATCTTCTTTGGATCGACAATCCGAAATCACCACGACGCTCTTGGGGAAGTTCTCTCCAAATCTGCCGAAGCGGATCGTCGGTGAAAGCAAGGTGGAAACCATCCCAAATCCAGGGTAAGGCTTTTTAGTCAATATTTGATTTGAAACAGTTGTAAAAAGTGTTATACACTTAGAAATACTGAATTTTAATATTGGGAATTTTCAGGGGTGTTGAATTGGGAAAGTAGGGAATCATCCCTAAGTTGAGGTAAGACTTTTAAGCCAAATTTGACTTAGTAATAGTTATAGAAAATGTTGTATGTACGAAAATACAGAACTTTAATACTGGGAGTTTTCATTTTTAGGGTGTTGAGTTAGGAACCCTACGGGTGCGAGGCAGTTTTATTAGGGGCTTTCCAGGAATCATGTAAGGGGATAAACTAAGCTAGTTTCATTTTGAGAAAATGCATGTATATGTATATGTATATGTATATATAGCATCTAGTTTCAGGAAAAATAAATAAATAAATATATATGTATGATTTATATTTGTAAAATATTGTGAAAATAATCGTACGTTGAATATGTGAAAATCCATTTGTGTGGCATGAGTAAAAATGTTGTGAAATACTATTTTCTGGGAATGTGGATGATATGGATTTTTTATGATGGAAAAACTGGCATACGAGCTGAGATTTTATATGATTTGCCCGCGTACAGGCCATGCTATGTGGATATGATTTGCCAGTGTATGGGCTGTGCTATGTTTGCCGGCGTACGGGCTGTGCTATGTGACTGTGATTTGCCAACGTATGGGCTGTGCTATGTTTTGCTGGCGTACGGGCCGAGCTATGATAAAATGTGTAATACTAGCGTATAGGCCGATGATTTTTAATGGTACACGTATATATGCAAAATGATATGATTGATGTGAGAATAAATGAAATGAAATATCTATGTATCACAGTTTTAGTATATGCTATATGATATCAGAACCTGATTAGCTTGGTCTAGGCTAGCACTTGCACGGTACCGTTGCTATGTGTCCATGGTCTTCATGATCATGATATTTGTGTTAACGCCGCTGTACGGAGTGGTGTGAGATTGGTTGTCAATGTAGTTATTTTCAAGAAGTGTGTTGTTATCACCCCTGGTGTACGGACTAGGTTTGGCAGACCCATCAGACCTACAGACTATTGTTTGACTTAGCAGTGGTCGGCCAACCATTGTCAGGTCCCGCCTTCAGGCCACACAACCCAGTCATGTGGGGGTAATACATGACAACAACCAGTTAACCTACCAGGAATGTTTTTATGTTATTCTTATGATATGAGATGAGATATGTTATGAAAATGCAGTATGTTCTGCCATGTGTTGATTTATATATATGTTTTCCCATATTTGATAAACAGTATTGAATATGTTATATATGATATATATGTATAACACAGAATACTCATGTTGCCACACACTAGTATTTGTTTATTTCCCTTACTGAGAGGTGTCTCACCCTTAAATCTTACAAACTTTTCAAGAGCCCCAAATAGGAGAGCGGGAAAAGCCCTGCTGATCTAAAGCAGTTGTTGCCCTTGTTGAAGGGTAAGTTTTGGTGGGGACAGTTAGATTTTTGTGGGGTATGTTCCTAGATTTTATTTTTGAGATGTATATATGGAAATACAGTGAGTATAGTAACTCTGGTATATTGTGATATAGGGTATTGAGATGGTCATTATTGTATGTTTTCTGCTGCTAGGGCTTCTGCTGTATGTTCTGATATATCCCTGGTACCCATGGGTCCAGGTCGATTGTGACCTGCTGAACTGGAATATGGGAAATGTGCTAGTGATATTATTATAAAAAAAAAATATGTGGAAAAATGAGCAGGTCGTGACATGACTAGTTTTTGTAAAGACCTATTCTTCCTTTCAACTACACCATTCCCTATGGTGTTCTAGGAGCAAAAAAATTATGAGCTATTCCTAATGAATTGCAGTAGTCTTCCATGCTTTAATTTTTAAATTCTCTACCCCTATCACTTCGGATTTTAGTGACAGTATAACCCTTTTTATTTTGAATTTTCTTACGCAGATTTATGAATTGTTCACACACTTCATCTTTGTGACCTGAAAATAGTACCCATGTGTATCATGAATAATCATCAACTATGACGAATGCGTATGATTTTCCTCCTAAACTCTGAGTTGGATTTACGAAAAATAAATCTAAGTGTAGCTCGTTCTTGCTTGTTTTCCTAGTTGGCATGCATTATAGATTTTATCTTTCACGAATTTAGTCTTAAGCAATCCCTTAACTAATTATTCCTTAACAAGTTTAGATATTAAGTCCATGTTTGCATATCCTAGTCTCCTATGCCAAATCCAACTAATCTCATTTATAGCAGAAAAACAAGTAACATGTTGAGAAGCAAGGTTATCAAGGCTAGTGGTGTATACATTTTCATGACGATCAAAAGTAAACAATATTTTATTTTCAGATTTGTTCTCTACAATGCAATTGTCATGTTCAAATGAGACTTTATAACCTTTATCACATAGTTGACTTATACTCAATAAGTAATGTTTTAATCCATCAACTAACAACACATTATCAATGACAAGTGAAAGTTCCTTACCAACTTTACCAACTCCAATGATTTTACCTTTAGAATTATCGGAAAATGTAACGAATCCTTCATCTTTGGATATTATAGATGCGAATTTATCTTTATCTCCTGTCATGTGTCGTGAGCATGTGCTATCCATATACCACTTGTCCTTCGAGGAGGACAATCTCAAGCATATCTACAGGACATAATCAGATAACTACTTTTGGTACCTAGATTTTCTTAGGTCCATGGGGGTTAGTACTAGATTCTCCTTTGACTTTCCAGACTTTCTTAGGTTTGATATCTTTATTTTTGAAAAGACAATCAAATTTTATGTGACCCAACCTCTTACATTTAAAACATGCAATATTTCTATGATAGTCTTTAGTTGGAACATATGATTTTGACTCTCTTACAAAATATCCCATGTAGAGATATTTCTGTTTTAGATTCTCCTTTCCATTAAAACCACGACCTTCTTTCTCTAGGGAATTTCTTTGAGCTCCTAGGAGTTTTTCAAAATTATTTTGACCTTTAGTAAATTTACAAATAATCTTAGTTTTATCTTTCAAATTCTTTTCTAACTCCTTAATTTTCAAATCCTTGTCTTTCATAAGAGATGCATAAGAGTCATTTTGAAATTCAACTAACATTGAAAATTCTTTCAATTTTAATTTCAAACCAGTATTTTTCTTATTCATTCTCTCAAGAATTTTAAGGGAGTACAAATATCCGTGATGCAATTCATCATACGAAAGCATGCTATTTTCATTTTCTGAATCACTTGAATAGTAAGATGAAGCAAAACAAAAGGATTGTACCTCATGGTCATCATGTGCCATCAGACATAGATTCGCCATCTCGTCATCACTGGATTCAAATTCTGAACTATTGGTATTGTGTTTGTCCCAACGAACATTTAGAGCCTTCTTCTTCTTCTTCTTCTTAGACCCTTTATTTAGCTAGGGACAATCCAGCTTGATGTGTCCAAATTCTCTACAATTATAACACATGGGAGGATCATTTTTTCGCTTCCTTCTGCTAGACTCTCCCTTTTCTGCTTTTGACCCCTTGAATTTTTTGGTGTATTTCTTGTTCTTTCTCATGAATTCTCCAAATTTCTTAGTGATGAGTGCCATGTTGTCATCCGATTCTGAATCACTTCCCTCACTGGAGCAATGAGATATTGCCTTAAGTGCTGTGGTTTTCTTTGCTTCAATTTGTTCATTCTTCCTCTCATTTATTGCAAGCTCATAGGTGATAAGCGATCCAATTAGTTCGTCAATCGACATCTCCTTGAGATTTCTCCCTTCTGCTATTGCAGTAGCTTTAGCTTCCCAGACTGGAGGTAGTCTCCTGAGTATTTTCCTGAACAACTCATGAGTAGGGTAAGATTTACCAAGAGCATTTAAAGAATTCATGATGTGTGTGAATCTAGTGTACATGGATTGAACAGATTCATCAGCAGTCATTTTAAATGCTTCATACTCACTGGTGAGCATGTCTATCATACTATCTTTTACTTCCTTAGTACCTTCATCTGTAACTTCTAATTTTTCCCAAATCTCTTTAGTAGAGTTACATACCATTACCCTATTAAACTCATTTACATCTAGTGCACATAATAATAGATTTATTGTAGTAGCATTTATTTGCACTGATTTCCAGTCCTCTTCAGTATACTCATCTTCAATTTTAGGTACATTAACCTTATCAACTACTTTCATAGGGACATGGTTTCCTTTGGAAACAATTTTCCACACTTTCCAATCTACATTTAACAGATATATACTAATCCTTCTTTTCTAGTAGGTGTAATTTACACCATAGAAAATAGGTGGTGTAATGGACGAGTGTCCCTCACCAAATGGAGTTACACCAATGTGTGCCATGTGATCTTTTTACAAATGAACAATTAAGTCTGTGGAAACCCGCTCTGATACCAAATGTTAAATCAGGTGTAATCCCAAGAGGGGGGGGGGTGAATTGGGTATTTTAAAATCTTTAATAATATTTACCACTTAATCCCTATTCCAATAATTAACTAATTAATTGCAGGAGTTTGAGGCTGATTTAAATTATTATATCAATGAATTCCTTTTACCCAATTAAGTGCTTGTGGGGTTATTCTATATACACACATGCAAATATACATAATGAAATGTGATGTGGAAAATAAAAGGAGTAAAGGAAGAGAGAAGGCAAATATAGTTTTTACGAGCTTTAGCCAACTCGACCTACGTCCTCACCTTGAGCAACCCACTCAAGAATTCCACTAATTCCCTGCTCCTTTAACGGGTACGGAGCTTCCCTTACACCCGCTACTTACAAGAGGCACAACTGCCTCCTCACCGAGTTCACAACTCGAACCGTGATTTACAATATAGAATTTCAAATCTGCAAAACAACTCAAGATTTGCTTCTAACAAAACTAGTGAGTACAATTGAAATCCTAACACATATCCATATGATGAAACTTGAAGCTCAGTATGTATGTAACGATATAATCATTATATGAATTGATATGCTTTAACACAAATTCCCTTTGGTCAAATCTCCCAAGTAACGATATAAGTAAAAGCTTTGGAGAAATTAGGATTCTAGTTCAACTTATTTGATGCACAAATACCAAATGTGATCTTAAAAAATTTGTCTTGAATATTATAAAGATCTAAATCAATAAGTTTTCTTCCAAGTATCCAAACACAATATGATTTTGTAATATGCAAAGATGTGTATATATATGATATGAGTTCGAAAGATAAAAAAACCTAATATAATATTTTTCAGAAAATATTCCTCAATAATATATATAGTTATGAACACTAAGGATATTTAATCAAGTGGTTTTGTAATATCGAAAATATTGAGTGTTTAACTGAATACACACTTGAATCAAAACTGTTTAACCAATGGCGAAAACTTTTCTCAAATAGTGATTTTTTCAAAACAATTTAATATAAGCACCCTCAAGATCAATCTCTCAACTAATATGCAAACTCTTAACAAGCAAATCGATTTACCAAACCTCAATATCCAAAATGAAAGCACAACGATTGCCTGATTGCCTTTTGAAGACCAAGATAGCCTTAGCTCAAATTTGATGTATAAACTTTGAAATCCCAAGCAAAAACTTTAGCAGTGTGTTCAAAGTTCTCCCAAGTTGTGCTAAACATACAATATCCTTAATTGTATGTCAAGGGTTCATTCTCTTCGGAGCACTAAGGTTTAGATGTTGATTGTATAGGTGACCTAGCCCTTAGGATGATTTCTAACCGTTTGATCAACTTGATTGAGAAAATAACTCCGTGTTCTCTCATTAAAAATCAAAATTTTAATCTTCCTATAAGTTCAAACGACAGAGGATTAGAGCTTATACGACTGAAGTTCCTTAGAGTTTCAAAAAATTAACTTGGACACAAGGTCAAATGTCTAAAGTTTGGGATCATACTTCTGATGTTGCAGGTTCAAATGATTGAAGTTAGGGTTCAGTCTTCTGGTGTGCTTTTGCATATTTCTGTGTTTCTCCAATAATTCTTCATATGACTGAACTTAATCTTCAATCTTCTGAAGAAATTCTTCAGACGACTAAGCTTAACTTCGATCTTCTGAAGTTGAATCTTCAGATGACTGGTTAGAGAGTTCGGTCTTCTGAACTGAACATGTTTTGGATTTTCCTTTTTATTTTCAAAAATCTGTTTTTGCTCCTTTTCTTTGCTCTTTCATAAAATATTTTTCGGGGTTTTAAAAAAAAAAAACTCTTTAAGTTCATAAATATCCCCTAAAGATGTTCAGGAGATGCATGAGTCCTAAGGTCAGTCTAGGGTATATTTTGAGCCACAAATTAAATCATATGAAATATGTAAATACATTCAATTTTAAAAACCCATTCCCATGACGATCTTGAACTTACCACTTGCATCTTCATTCTTCAACTCTTTTAGTTCCAAGGATTTTGCCAAGATATATATACTTTAGTCTTCATGGCTTTCATGACTTTATATCCTTCTGTGCATGCTAAATATTGTTCCTGTTCACAATCTCAATGCACAGATCGAATACCAAGTGATTTGTCATTATCAAAACCGGATTGGAATCATAAAGTCAACACATACACTATTTATTTCCAACTGATTCAACTCTTCTTACATAGCTATTATCCAAGAATCTTCACTTAAAACTTATTCTATGTTTTTAGGTTCTTCTTGTGATAAGAACACATAGTGATTACATAAGTTTTTCAATGATGATCTAGTAGTTACTCCTCGAGAAGGTTCTCCTAAGGCCTTAGAAAATACCTTAGGTCCCTAAACAAATGCACAAATAGTTGCCATATCACTTACAAATTCAGGGGAATTAATTAAAGCAAAAAATTGGACTTAATTGAAAATCTTGAGAGAGGTCAGGCGACCGAACCTGTGTTGTTCAAAATGCCTCGGGTGCCCGAACCGTGGACAAGTCAACATGTTGACTTGGATTCGAGTGCTGAACATATTTGACCGCATCGTCCACGAGCAACTGAATCCCAGACCTAACACCTTTTCACCAACCCGGGCGCCCGAACCTTTGCGTTTAAAATACCCTTGGGCAACCGAATTGGCAAGTTGGGGCCACCAAACATATGACCGAGCACCCAAACCTCGGACAGAATGCTACTAACTTTGGTTTAACCAACCGACTTTGATTTTGGGCACCCGAACCTTTATAAATTGATTTTTTAGATGAGTCTATTCGGGCACCCGAATCTCAGACCGGGCAATCGAATCTTTCAGGTTAAATTAATTTTATCGAGGTTAAAATTAAGTAAACAGGGTTAATTTTCTTAATGGTTTTTAGAAAAAAATTAATAATGCCCTTGGGGTTCCCATTGGTCATAATTTTGCCTATGCCTATATATATCTCTTCATTTGCAAAATTAAGGCAAGATTAACAAATAGGATTAAGCCAAAATTCTCTGAAAACTTTCAAATCCTATTTTCTCCTACTAAGTCCATAACACTTAAATACCTTCATTCCTTTAAGAAATCTTACTTTATCAGTATTTAATTAATCATCTTTTAAATTGCTAAGAAACCCTCACTTGCTTTGCTTGTGATTTTCATATTGAGAGTTTAGCTTGATTTTGCCCCCGATTTTATTTGATAAATCTTTGTGTGGGAAAAATCTTATAGCTAAGTGGGTTATTGCATTTTCATTGCAAGACTCATTGGGGCTTATAATTTTTGGTGTGCAAAAAATATTTTACAAGCTCAAATTTGAATATCTCATTATGTATTGTTATTGAGAAAATTATTTTGGAGATATTCTAGATTTCTATTAGTTTGAATCTTTAAAACCATAAACTAATATTAAGAGTTTATCATTGCTTAGTTTCAAGGATTAGCTTGTATAAACACTTATGTGCTTGACTTGAGATAATCACTATACTAAGTGTTGATTGCACACATAGAACACTGAGCTTATAGTTCATATATTCTTGAGGTGCATTGATTATATTGTGCGTATTGTAGTACATATCAACTTGTGTAAGAAGCATTTATTTGTATGTAAATTTTATATCATTGGTTGTATTCCAGGTGTGGCCTGAGGGGGCTTGATCTAGCCCGAAAGGATTAGGTTGGGGTCAGCCTCCACTACTGTACCCTAGCAAGGGATAGCTTGGGTTAGCTCCATTAGGATTTCCAGTGCTTTACTTCAAACGTGCAGCAAGAGCTTTCAGAGTCCCAAGCCGAGAAGAGACTGGGCTTTTGAGTTCTCACTAATTTTCTCCGCATCCATTTCCCACGAGTGGCCGAGACTTTTGCCTTTTTGGATTTCGTAGATCCGCAAACCCCAGGTGTGATGACTGAGCCCTGAGCTTTTCTAACTAGCCGAGGGACCACATATTTTACAACCCCTTCATCTCTAGTTCCACGGACTACCTCTTTACGAGCCCTATTATGGGTGATCTTGACATATCCAGTGTGAGCAATACGACAGTTCTTCATAAGGGAGCTGCCACACCGGCTGCCACTTCAACGTGAGGGGCTGAGTCACCTTTGATTTTACGCAGCCCACTGAGGTGGATTTCTTCTTCAAATGCCCTGGTTGTGGCCATTGAGCATCCTAAGGTGGTGAGTGTCATCCCCGACCCTTGTACGATAGAGTCTCTCACAACCATGCTGATTATTCTAATTGATGCCGCAGCGTGCCCACTGGTGCCCCTTGCAATATCAGTGTCAACAACATCTATCCTTGTGCCTACTGCTGTCGTTACAACTACTCCATTGCACACCCTTGCACCTCCCCTCCACCGCTCTATTCTGCGGCCCACACCAACTCCACTACCACCTACCCCTCTTAGCTGCACTGTGAGCGACTTGGCAGCGGAATCATCCGATGTCTCATATGATGGCCAGTTTGAGGATGGTGTGGCCATTGATAGTGCGAATTCTGATGATTCTGGGGATTAAGGGATTGACGACTGTGATGATGGAACTGGTGAGTCTACCAAGGATGAGTTTTGACTGCGTTGTGACCCCCTGTCTTCTCATTCATTGTATTTGTGTTGTTCTATATTAAACTGTTGTTTTTATATTTCCTGCTTGCTTATTGTCACGATTACTATCATTCTAGTTGTACTTTGGCTTTCCTTGTATTTCATAATAGGATGTACTTGCTTGACGGCTATGCAAGTTCATGGTGACTTTATTTTTGTCTTTTTGCCCTGTGTACCAATATTTCTTTACTATATTCTGGTTTTATATTGGGCATCTTCATGTGCAGGTACACTTGTTTTTCTCTCTTTATTGTGTAATGCTTCCCTCCCCTACCTTCCTAGTGTCGTTTATCTTTACTTCAGTGGGGATATTGAAGTCTTAAGTTGGGGTTTGTCGGGTTAGGAAAGCACTACACATTGAATATATGGCACATACATGACAATAATTTGAAATTCCAAAGAATACTATATACGGTAACTCATGTTAACACAACCTATTTCCTTTACATAGTTTTATAGTATTCTTGTTACAAATTCATGTTGTATCTTGAAAGTTAAGGAGTTGTCCCAATAGGGGGGGTGAATTGGATTATTAAAATTTCTTTTTATGAATTCTTTGGCCTTTTGTTAAATTATCAAACACTTAGCAAAGAACTTAGTTTCTTATTCAATCTACAACCATACAATTAAACTAAACTTAGTCAACCAATCAACCAATCAATTTACCAAGCACAAGTTAACGTATAAACTGCAGCACTATCAAGATTGATTCAATGGTAGGTTTTGAATATGAATGCTCTGCAAGATTCAACACTCAAGGTAAAGATTGAGAATGTATGCTTGCTGATAAAAAGCCTTGTATTAATGGATTTAATTCAAGGCCTATATTAATGGATTTAATTTTTTAATATTATGCTCAATATATAATCCAACACTTTTTTCAAGAATTTAGACTTTGAATAAACTTTCAGTTAATATGTCTTGGGTATTGAATCAATCAACGTACTTCCTTATGGTTTATGCAAATTATTGATCAACCAACGTACTCCCTTTCGATTTCCGCAATCCCAAAAAAAAATTAAATTTCAGTTTATTTAATTTCCAAATTACGTAGTATTTATGATCATGAAATTTAAAACATCCACGCAGTTTTTAAGTATGTTGGAATTTAAATAGTAAGGGAAAGAGAGAGAGACAAGAGTTTTTACGAGGTTCGGCTTATCCCCAGCTTACGTCCTCGCCTTTGGCCAATACCACCAAAGGATTCCACTATACCGTTCGTTTCCGAGCGGAACAAACCTTTTACAAGCGATACCCCACACTCAAACACTCCTTAAGTAGGATAGAGCAACGCCTCTCCAAGTGATACCCCACACTTGGTCACTCCTTCAATAGGCTAGAGCAAAATCTCTCCAAGCGATACCTCACACTTGGTCAACGATCCAACAACCTGGAATCATCAAGAAACAAGAAACAAAAGTTGTATACAATAACACTCTCACATAGAGCAGATTAGTACAAATTCAATCACTATGTACTTCAATAAAATATCAATATGAAATACAATGAAGCTCAAGAAAGAATTCACCAAGTTCCTTCTAGATAAGAATTGGCAACTCAGAACTTAGTAGTGTGATGATCGGCATTTTAGAAATTCAGCAATTCAGTTGCACAAAGTGTTGAGCAAGAGACAGCTTTGATTGCAAGATAGCTTTCCTTAGATTTTTCAATTCTTTCTTTCTAATTGTATGTAATTTGATTTTCAAAACAATCTATTTATAGGCTTCTAAAAGTGATTTCGTGTTACCTAAGTTTACTTGGAGTATCTTCCAAGTTTTTAGAAAATTTGGGGCAAAAGCAACCATTATTTGAGTTTCAAAACATTTAAAACTTTTTACCGTTAACAGTGTTCATATGACTGAACAATCAAGTTCAGTCTCCTGATGTTCCTTAAAGCATTGAAAAATATAGTTTGGACACAGGGTTAAACAACTAAACTTCAGGATCAGTCTTCTGAAGTCCTAGTTCAGAGAACTAAACTGAGGGTTTTGAGGGTATTCTGCCTGTTCTTTGTTTCAACAAATAAATCTTTAGTTGACTAAACTAATTCTTCAGACTTCTAAAGTAAACCTTCAGTCATCTGAGGTTGCATCTTCAGACTTCTGAGGGTACACCTCAATCATCTGGGCAGACCAACTTCAAAATTTTCATTTTAGTTTTTAAAATCATTTGTGCTCTCTTGCTTTGATTTTTTATAAAACATTTTCTAGGTTTGGAAATCAGGTCTCTAAGTCCATAATTAACCCTAGAAGAGCTTTCATCATATTTCCATAAGATATTTAAATATGAATGTTTAAATACAAAGTACTTACATAAAGACTTCTTATGACGTTTTGACATTCTAAACACTTAAGTCTTCATGCTTGTCTTTCTTTGAGCTCTCTTGCTTTGTCTTTCTTTAGCTTCATCTTGTCTTCAAGCTTTAATATACTTTAAGTTTTGAGCAAGTCCTCTTTAACATCCATGTTCTCATAATCTTCAAGCTTTATTAGATCATCTTTGAATCCATGTTTTGACTCTTTAAGCTTCATTTGATCATCTTTCTTTGAAGTATAGGCTTTGAATGATCCTTATGAGCATTTGACTTTATATTCACATACTTGAGTCCTGAAATAACATCACTTAACCAAATATGTTAGGTTCATCTTATTTTTTATCATCAAAACAAGATTTTAAACCTTGTAAGGCCAACATATCTTTTAATGGCTTTATTATGACTGCTAACAAAGAAGTGAATTGTTCATGCATACTTTAATGAGGTGTAGTCAGTATTAATTTTGGGAAACTCGATGAGAATTAATTGTGAGTTCATAAGTTTTAATGACGTTATATAAGTTTTTGTATTTACATGGTATATTACAAGGCTTAGTCACAATTACACATGATTCATTTCGCTTAGATTTCCTTGTGAGCACTGAGAGAACAATTATGGTGACTAAGACACCTTTGTGAAGATTTTTTAGCCTTTGTTTTTTTTTTTTTTTTTGGAGTTATTTACATGAACTCTGAGTTTACAAAACCCAACCATTCTTCTCAGGATACTCTTTTAAAGCTAGTATCTATATTTGCACTTGCTAGCCTAGAGGTGATGTCCAATGGGGAGATATAAACCTAGGTCTTGTAGCCTACTCAAGATGTGAATATTAAGCCAACCTTGGAGATGAAAATAATTCATGAACTTTCTTTCCGAGCTTGCTTCTCTATCGGTATCACGATGAAATTAAAAAGTTGTATTATTTGTCCCTGCTAGCAATGAAAAAGAGAGAGAGAGAGAGAGAGAGAGAGAGAGAGAGAGAGAGAGAGAGAGAGAGAGAAGAAAACGAAACTGATGAGTAGAAATGAAAGAAAAGAAGAAAATGATGAGAAAATATATCGATTCCTGCTCCAAAAACAAATTGAATAATGGAAATTTGATGAAAGGAGAATGGTTATGTACACAACATTCTTGCAAGTATCAAATTTCTTCGGGTGTTCTGATGCCTATGAATGGATTTATGTGTGGTTTATAAATTATCAATCTAAGGTGATCTTGGTAGGAAGTGGCGAATAGGTGAGAAAGCGTTAGGGTGAAGGACCCGACACCTCGATATTAGGTTGGATTCCGTTCTCTTTGAGACTAGTTCGCTCAATTTTCTTTGTTGTTTCTTCGATGCATGTAAGATGTTTGATCATGCATGTTTTTCCTCACATACGGGAGTAACCCCATTTTCATGAGTGTTTTTGCAAGTATAGTGTATGAGGATTATCCAAGTGAAATGATTCATTCAATTTACACTTGCCTTCTAATTATGCTTGTTTATGCTAATATTTATATGATGGAATTAACTCTGGATATGAATTGTTGATTGATTATTTGAGATTTATGATATCTAAATGGCTATATCTTATTGAGGTATGTATGGGTGATTTTCTTTGAGTTGTCATTATAGCGGAGGTATTGGTAAAGGGGCATGTTTGTGATGGTGTTATATGTTCGAATTTGAAAGGGTATGTCTGTGTTACTTGCTTGAGCTTGATTGCTATTCATTGGGATAGGAGTTTTTGGGAATTTTCCTAAAAACCCTCATGAGACTACAACTCGTCCACTAGGGCCGCCTAGGGGTTTAAAGCATTATTGCATGAGGTAAATGTAATCTTATTTTTCGTGAAAGAGGAGGTAGTTAGGAATTTATTTCTCTTTTGTAGGTTTTTCTTAGTTTTCTTTGCTCGAGGACTAGCAAAGTGTAAGTTTGGGATTGTGATATGTTCCTAAATATGCTTATTCGGTCCCCCATTTACCTATGTGATGTTTCTATTTACTCCATAATTACCATTGTTCAGAGTTACACGTGGTATATGTGATGTTTAAATTGAAGAGTTACATAGTGCAAGGAGCTAATGCAACAATTTGGAAGCACAAGGATTGACCAAGTGAAAATCACAGCTCAACTAGGTAAAGGGCGACCAGATTGAACTAGAAGATTCCAAAGTGTTAGGAAATAGCAGGTTCACAGAGACCTTCAACTAGGGCACGACCAACAGACCTTCGAAGCATGACCTGGTCGATAATGCCATTGACTGAACATAGAAATAATTGAAGGCATTCTAGAATGTATCGACCAGGGTGTGATTGGGAGACCTTGGCAATGCGACTAGGCTGACGCCAGTTGATTTGGAGATCTAGTCACGATTTTGTTGCTGATTGTTTCCTGATTTGAATTTGAGCGTGTATAAGCCCTAATGGGTGTAAAATTAAACTTCTAGAAGATAATGGGGGTGGGTTTTGGAGGCTATCAAGCTGTCAAGCCGCGTATTGAATTTAATTTTTAGGATTGCAAAAGTTTTAAAAGTAGTTTTCATTTGTTTTGTGTGAAGATTCTGATTTTGAATGAAAGGCATGTTTACATTATTGTTTATTATCTTGTCTTTGTGTTTGATTGTTTGCATAATGACTAGCTAATTTCTCATATTCTCCAATTTTGATGAAACCCTAAGTTAGATTTGCAAAGCTAGGGCTTAGTTGATTGTTCATAATAGGGTTTGGTTGCATGATGCTATTTAAAATTTTCTGAATTAATTTTCATAATCAAAGTGCTTAGGGACCAAGCCTAATCTATGTTCATGCAATGGGATTAATGGAAAGGAATCCGTGTTTGCTATATAGGGTATACCCAGTTCTCCCAATTGTGCTTTGAACGATTGGTGTGAACCTGGATACACTATACTACTCAAGCGGATTACTTGTATTTATTTAAGGTTAATTCTATGCATTCATATTAGGATGAACTTTTGAAGCCCCATTACAGCTAATTGATTGAACCTTAGTTATTGCAAATTAACGGCTTAGGGTGGATTTATAATTGGGGAATTACTTTTCCATAAAGACTTCAACCTTAGTTAATTTGCTTTCGTAGCTCTAAAGAGCAAAATCCAACATTCAACCTTTTTTGATTGTTTCTTGCATAGTAAATTAGATTGATTTTGGTGCATTGAGTCCCTAAGGATCGACACTCGACTTACTCACTATTTTACCGAATTTGGGAGAAGTTAGGGTTCTATAAATTTTATCTTTGGTGGTTAAGGACCCAAGCCTTGGCGAAGCTATCAACACCCTTGTATCCCTCACAAGATTAGCAAATGGTTTATCAAGTTGATTTAATTGATTTGCATCGCAAGGTATGCTACCTACTAAACTAGATTCAAGACCAATATACGGCACATTGCCATCCTCTGTGTACACTACATTCCCCTTTTGCAAGTCACCTAACATTTCGATTAACCCATCCGAACATGTATCACCACCTCCAATATTGGCCCCCTCATTTTCATCTTCATCACCATCGCTTTGAATTTTGTAATCTTCACCGTGAAACACCCATCTTACCTAGCTATTGTCCATTACATAGTCTAGTAAATGTTTTCCAACCAAATTAATGTGTCGAAATGTTAGGTTTTGGAATTTCTTCAAAGGAAACCTTATTCTATTGGATTTGTCAACACGAGGATGCACGAACTCTATGAAATCATGAACCGCTTTTATGTGTTCTAGCATAAAACTACCCCAAGCCTTTATCTAACTCTTATCCATGTTCATTAATTAGCCTATAACATATTCAAGTAAATGATTTTGATTATATTTCGTAATGTTCATGAGGCATGCACTGTGAATTCTAAAACCAACCACCTTTTGTATAAAGGGTAGAGATCCTATCCCATTAAGGAATAATGCATTTACATTATAGTCAGTTGCTCAAATTCCTTAATCATACTCATTATAAATTTTGGCAGTATCTCCCCATGGTTCTCCAAGTACACGAGATGGGGGAAGTGAACATGTTACTTTTTTCATTAAAAATTTGTCACGACACCCCACTATGAACCCAAAGAACACAATTGGAGACGCTCTCGAAATACGTAAAAAGAATGAAAAAAACATGAATGATGGCAACAATGTAAATACAAATTCCTAAAATGTCCACACATTAGTCAATTCAAGAATGGTTGAAATACAAACAACACTAATCGTAAATGAAAAAAATAATTAACATGTTCCATTGATTATTAATCAAGATAGTATGACTAATAATAAATTGAATATTAATTGATTTGTCTTACATTTACGATAAGACATGTATGCATGGTAATAATTCTTGAACGAGTCTATGCTGCAATGAACACATGCATATAATGAATAAAAGCATAAACAAAATATGATCTTTTTTATTGTTTAAATGTATTTTACTATTTATTTTTTGTACCTATATTAATATATGTTGACTCTATGAGTCCAATCCTATTTCAATAATGACAAATCACTTGGAATTTGATCTTTACATTGAGATTGTGAACAGGAATAAAATTTAGCATGCACGGAAGGCTAGAAAGTCATGGAAGCCATGAAGATTGAAGTATATACATCTTAGCACAATCCATGGAACTAAAAGAGTTGAAGAATGAAGATGCAAGTGGCAAGTTCAAGATTGTCATGGGAATAAGTATTTAGAACTGAATGTATTTACATATTTCATATGATTTAATTCGAAGTTCAAAATATACCCTAGACTAACCTTAGGACTCATGCATCTCATGCAAATGTTTAGGGGATATTTATGGACTTAGATACTTTTCTTAAAACCTTGGAAAATATTTTATAAAAGAGCAAAGAAAGAGAGCAAAATAGATTTTTGAAACTAAAATGAAAAAACCAAGAAAGTGTACTATTTAGAAAATCGAAGTCCCTACCCAGAAGTCTGAAGTATCAACTTCAGAGGAATGAAGTCTATGCTCAGTCATTTGAAGATCTAACTTCTAAAGAGTGAAGTTTAAGCTCATTCGTCTGAAGAATTTCTTTAGAAGACCGAAGATTAAGTTCAGTTGTATGAAGATTTATTAGAGAAACACAGAAACAGGCAGAAGCACATCAGAAGACTGAACCTTGACTTCAGTCGTTTGAACGTGAAACTTCAGAAGTCTGAAACCCAACTTCAGACGTCAGACCCTGTGTCCAGTTCAATTTTTTGAAGTTTTAAGGAACTTCAGTCATCTGAGCTCTAATCCCCAGTCGTCTGAACCTATGGGAAGATTAAAAATTTAATCTTTAGCAAGAGAACACCCGAGTTATTTATTAATCAAGTTGATCCAACAGTTAGGACTTATCCCAAGGCCAAGGTTGCCTATATAATCAACCTTTAAACCCTAGTGCCCCAAATTCTGGCATAAGATTGAGTGTATTGAACATTTAGCACAACTTGGGAGAGCATTGAACACACTGCTGAATTCTTGCTTGGGATTTCAAAGTTTATACGTCAAATCTGAGCTAAGGCTACATTGATCTTCAAAAGGGAATTCTAGCGATTATTGTGCATTCAACTTGGTATTGAGGTTTGGTAAATCGATCTATTTGTTACTACTTATTCTCAAAGAGTTTTTTCATCCCAAAATCTATCATTGAATATTATTTGAGAGATTGATCGTGAGTGTACTTATATACATATAGATTGTTTTGAAAAGATCACTACTTGAGATAAGTTTTGCCAATGGTTAAATATTTTTGATTCAAGTGTGTATTCATTTAAAGACTCGATATTTTCGATATTACAAAACCACCAGATTAAATATCCTTAGAGCTCATAACTATATATATTATTGAGGGATATTTTCTGAAAAATATTATATTAGGTTTTTGATCTTTGGAACACATATCATATATATATATATATATATATATATATGTATACATATACATATACAAAGATCATATTGTGTTTTGGATATTTGGAATAAAACTTATCGATCTAAATTTTTGGAGAAAAACTGAATTACATATTTGTATTGAGCTCATTTAGTTGGATTCAATATTTGAAGTGGAATAGTCATATTCTCTTTAACCAAAGATTATTTAAAACCCTAACTTCTCTAAAGAACTTATATAATTATTTTGGGAGATTTGGTCAAAGGAAAATTTTGCGAAGCATATCATTCATATAACGATTACATCATTACATCATACTGAGAGTTTTATCATATGGATATGTGTTAAGTTTTCCATTGTACTCACTAGCTTTGTTAGAAGCAACATTAAGTTGTTTTGCAGATTTGAAATTCTATATTGTAATCACGGATCGGGTTGTGAACCGAGTAAGGAGGAAGTTGTGCCTCTTGTAAGCAGTGGATGTAAGGGAAGCTCCTTTCTGATTAAAAGAGTAGGGATTTAGTGGAATCCTTGAGTGGGTTGCTCAAGGCGAGGACGTAGGCCGGGTTGGCTAAACATCGTAAAAATTGTGTTTTCCTTCTCTCTTCCCTTACTCCTTTTAATTTCTGCAATGCATTTCATTATCTATCTCACATGTGTGTACGTTAAATAACCCCACACGCACTGGATAATTAATTGGGTAAAATCAAGTTTATTTAGATAATAATTTGAATCAATTTCAAATCCCTGCAATTAATTTGTTAAATATATAAATAGGGATTAAGTTGTAAATAATCTTAAAGAAGTTAAATAAACCCAATTCACTGCCCCTTTTGGGATTACACCGGAATTAACATTTGGTATCAGAGCAAGTTTACATAAACTTAACTATTCATTTTGTAAAAAAATCACATGGCACACATCGGTGCAACTGCATTTGGTGAGGGACACTCGTCCATTAGACCACCTATTTTCTGTGGTGTAAATTACACCTACTAGAAAAGAAGGATTAGTATATATCTGTTAAATGTAGATTGGAAAGTGTGGAAAATTGCTTCCAAAGGAAACGATGATCCCTATGAAATTAGTTGATAAGGTTAATGTACCTAAAATTGAAGATAAGTATACTGAAGAGGACTGGAAATCAGTGCAAATAAATGCTACTACACTAAATATGTTATTTTGTGCACTAAATGTAAATGAGTTTAATAGGGTAATGGTATGTAACTCTGCTAAAGAGATTTGGGAAAAATTAGAAATTACATATGAAGGTACTAAGGAAGTAAAAGATAGTAGGATAAACATGCTCACTAGTGAGTATGAAGCATTTAAAATGACTGCTGATGAATCTATTCAATCTATTTACACTAGATTCACACACATCGTGAATTCTTTGAATGCTCTTGGTAAATATTACCCTACTTATGAGTTGATCAGGAAAATACTCAGGGGACTACCACCAGTTTTGGGAGCTAAAGCTGCTACAATAGCAGAAGGCAGAAATCTCAAGGAGATGTTTGTTGATGAACTAATTGGATCGCTCATCACATATGAGCTTGCAATAAATGAGTGGAAGAATGAGCAAATTAAAGCAAAGAAAGCTAACTGACTTAAGGCATTATCTCACTACTCCAGTGAGGGAAGTGATTCATAATCGGATAAAAATATGGCACTCATCACTAAGAAATTTGGAGAGTTTATGAGAAAGAACAAGAAATACACTAGAAAATTCAAGGGCTCAAAAATAGAAAAGGGAGAGTCAAGCAGAAGAAAACAAAAATATGATCCTCTCATGTTTTATAACTGTAAAGAATTTGGATACATCAAGCCGGATTGTCCCCAGCTGAAGAAAGTGTCTAAGAAGAAGAAGAAGAAGAAGAAGAAGAAGAAGAAGAAGAAGACTCTAAAGGTGGGCTGGGACACTCATAGTACCAATAGTTCAGAATTTGAATCCAGTGATGACGAGATTGCGAATCTATGTCTGATGGCTCATGATGACCACGAGATACAATCCTTTTGTTCTGCTTCATTTTATTATTCAAGTGATTCAAAAAATGAAAATAACATGCTTTCTTATGATGAATTGCATTAGGAATATTTGTATGCCCTTAAAATGCTTGAAAAAATGAATAAGAAAAATTATGGTTTGAAATTAAAATTCAACGAATTTTCAAAGTTAGTTGAAAGTCAAAATGAATCTCATGCATCTCTTATGAAAGACAAGGATTTGAAAATTAAGGAGTTAGAAAAGAATTTGAAAGACAAATCTAATATTATTTGTAAATTTACAGAAGGTCAAAATAATTTTGAAAAACTCCTTGGAGCTCAACGAAATTCCCTAGAGAAGGAAGGTCTTGGTTTTAATGAGAAGGAGAATCTAAAATAGAGACATCTCTACATGGGATATTTTGTATAAGAGTCAAAATCATATGTTCCAACTAAAGACTATCATAGAAATATTACATGTTTTAAATGTAAAAGTTTGGGTCACATAAAATTTGGCTGCCCTTTCAAAAATAAAGATGTCAAAATTAAGAAAGCCTGGAAATTCAAAGGAGAATCTAGTACTAACCCCCATGGACCCAAGAAAATCTGGGTACCAAAAGTAGTTATCTGATTATGTCCTGCAGATGTGCTTGAGATTGTCCTCCTCGAAGGACAAGTGGTATAAGGATAGTGGATGCTCACAACATATGACATAAGATAAAGCTAAATTCGCATCTATCATATCCAAAGATGAAGGATTCGTTACATTTGGGGATAGCTCGAAAGGTAAAATCATTGGACTTGGTAAGGTTGGTAAGGAACCTTCACTTGTCATTGATAATGTGTTATTAGTTGATGGATTGAAACATAACTTATTGAGTATAAGTCAACTATGTGACAAAGGTTATAAAGTCTCATTTGAACATGACAAATGCACTGTAGAGAATAAATCTGAAAACAAAATAGTGTTTACTACTGATCGTCATGAAAATGTATACACCACTAGCCTTGACAACCTTGCTTCTCCACATGTTACTTATTTTCCTACTATAAATGAGATTAGTTGGATTTGGCATAGGAGACTAGGACATGCAAACATAGTTTTAATATCTAAACTTGTTAAGGAAGAATTAGTTAAGGGATTGCCTAAGACTAAATTCATGAAAGATAAAATTCGTGATGCATGCCAACTAGGAAAACAAGCAAGAACAAGCTTGAAGAAGAAGAAAGTAATCTCTACTATTGGGCCACTTCATATGCTACACTTAGATTTATTTAGTCCAAACCCAATTCAAAGTTCAGGAAGAAAATCATACGCATTCGTCATAGTTGATGATTATTCAAGATATACATGGGTACTATTTTTAGGTCAAAAGGATGAAGTAAGTGAAGAATTCATAAATCTGCGTAATAAAATTCAAAATGAAAAGGGTTATATTGTTACTAATATCCGAAGTGATAGGGGTAGAGAATTTAAAAATCAAAGCATGGAAGACTACTGCAATTCATTAGGAATAGCTCATAATTTTTCAACTCCTAGAACACCCTAGCAGAATGGTGTCGTTGAAAGGAAGAATAGAACTATACAAGAAATGGTCAGAAACTATGCTTAATGAACACAAACTACCTAAGTACTTATGGGCTGAGGCAGTAAATACCACCTGCTATGTTCTAAATGGAGTTATGATTAGACCATCTCTAAATAAGACTCCTTACGAATTATGGAATGGCCATAGACCAAACATGTCATATTTTAATGTATTTGACTATAAATGTTTAGTGCTTAGAGACAATGAACATTTAGGAAAGTTTGATGTGAAATCAAATGAAGGTATCTTCCTAGGGTATGCCTTAGATAGTAAAGCTTACAGAGTATATAATAAACGAACATTAACCATTATAGAATCCATTCATGTAGTATTTAATGAGTCAAATCCCTTGTCTAAAAGGACCGATGAAGATGAAATTGAGATAAATAAGGAATTTGAAAAATTATCCATTAAAAATGATTCAGAAAAGAGAAGTAAAATTAAGGAACCATCTTCTGAAACTAATAAAATTGAAAATGAGGTTAATGAACTACCTAGAGAATGGAAGTACATAAAGATTCATCCTATTGATCAAATAATAGGTGAACCATTACATGCAATAGCCACACGATCCTCGCTTAGGAATATGATTAATCATTTTGCCTTTTTATCTCAAGAAGAACCTAGGAATGTGTGTGAAGCAATTAAGGATGAATCGTGGGTGATGTCCAAGTAATAAGAGTTAAACCAGTTTAAGAGAAACAAAGTATGGACATTAGTTCCTAGACCTGAGGATAAGATAATTATTGGAACAAAATGGATATATAAGAACAAGAAAGATGAACATGGGATAGTTGTTAGAAATAAGGAAAAACTAGTAGCTCGGGGATATAACCAGGAAGAAGGAATAAATTTTGAAGAAACCTTTGCACGTGTAGCTAGAATGGAAGTCATTCGAATGCTTTAAGCCTATGCTGCTTTTAAGGATTTCAAGCTATATCAAATGGATGTCAAAAGTGTATTTTTAAATGGCTACATAAGTGAAGAGGTAGATGTAGAACAACCCCTAGAATTTGAAAACCATAAGAATCCAGATCACGTTTATAGACTAACAAAAGCCTTGTACAGTTTAAAGCAAGCTCCTAGAGCTTGGTATGAGAGGCTAAGCAGCTTTCTACTGGACAATGGATTTATCAGAGGGAGGATAGACACAACACTTTTCATAAAGTCTAAGAAAGATGACATGCTCCTAGTTCAAGTATACGTAGATGATATCATATTTGGAGCTACAAATAAAGACTTGTGCAATGAGTTTGCAAACACTATGCAAAATGAATTTGAGATGAGCATGATGGGTGAACTAAATTTCTTCCTAGGACTTCAGATCAAATAAGCGAAACATGGAATTTTTATAAATCAATCGAAGTACATTAGAGATCTCCTAAAAAATTTTAATATGGAAGATATAAAAATACTAAGGACACATATGAGTTCTTCTTTGAAATTAGACAAAGATGAACAAGGTATGCTAGTAGATGTCAAGCTCTATCATGGAATGATCAGTAGCTTACTATATCTGACTTCCAGCAAGCCTGACATAATGTTCAGTGTATGTTTGTGCGCAAGATTTCAAGCTGCACCAAAAGAGTCACATTTGTTAGCTGTCATATGAATACTTAGATACCTGATAGGAACCATGGAACTTGGGTTATGGTATCCTAAGTATACATCTATTGAGATTATCAGCTATTCGGATACTAATTTCACTGGTAGCAAAGTGGATAGGAAGAGTACGAGTGGTACATGTCATTTCTTAGAACATTTGTTAGTCTCTTGGTTTTCCAAGAAGCAAAATTTAGTTGCTCTTTCCATAGTTGAGGCAGAATACATAGCAGCGGGAAGTTGTTGTGCTAAAACACTATACATGAAGCAACAACTAACGGATTTTGGATTAAGCTATGGCACAATTCCTATAAGATGTGACAATACGATTGCAATAAACGTATCAAAGAATCCTATATTATATTCACGAACAAAATATATAGAAATAAGACATCATTTTCTTCCTGATCATGTGCAAAAAGGAGATGTGACACTTGAGTTTGTATGCACAGATGAACAATGGGCATACATATTCACGAAACCACTTGTGGAGGATAGGATTATCCTAATTAGGCGTGAATTAGGCTTGATGCATAGTCGAGAGGTTGCCTAAAATTATATTAGATGACATAATTCAGGGGGAGCAACATCACTTAATATTCACAATTGGTTAAAAATTTCAAATTTGGCTCATTTGTTCCCATTTGGTATCACATTTGTTCACATTTGGTATTAAACTCATATCATGATGAGAGCATATTAACTTACACATGTTAATTCTCACATAATCTTTAAACTTTAGTGATTGTTTTTGCTTATCCATGTCTATGAAATTTGTCACACTATGTATGTTCACAATGCAATTTAAATCAACAACACAACTTTCTGCATTAACAAGGGGGAGAGGTAAAGTGATTTAACACAAAGAGACACATTTCACATTACAATTTTTAAAAATCTAACGGTTGACCTTAAGATTTAAAGGGGGAGAAGAATATAAGGTTATGTCTGCTCATGTTTTGTTATACACCTTTTTGTTGATGTCAAAAGGGGGAGAAGATTATCAGGTTATAGCAAAAATAGGTTGCAAAATTAATTGTGTATGAGCATATTTCATATTGTTGCATATTTGTTTGTGCATTATTTGAGGGGGAGCCTTGTTAGGCGTAACCCATTTTATATTTTTTCTCGTGTATTTGTCATCATCAAAAAGGGGAGATTGTTGACTCTATGAGTCTAATCCTATTTCAATAATAACAACTCACTTGGTATTTGATCTATGCATTAAGATTGTGAATAGGAACAATATTTAGCATGCACGGAAGGCTAGAAAGTCAAGGAAGCCATGAAGACTAAAGTATATACATCTTGGCACAATCCATGGAACTAAAAGAGTTGAATAATGAAGATGCAAGCGGCAAGTTCAAGATTGTCATGGGAATGAGTATTTAGAATTGAATGTATTTACATATTTCACATGATTTAATTTGAAGCTCAAAATATACCCTAGACTGACCTTAGGACTCATGCATCTCATGCAAATTTTTAGGGGATATTTATGGACTTAAAGACATTTTTAAAACCCTAGAAAATATTTTATAAAAGAGCAAAGAAAGAGAGCAAAATAGATTTTTGAAACTAAAATAAAAAAAACAAGAAAGTATAATGTTCAGAAGACCGAAGTCCCTACCTAGAAGTCTAAAGTATCAACTTTAGAAGACCGAAGTCTATGCTCAGTGATCTGAAGATCCAACTTCAGGAGAGTGAAGTTTAAGCTCATTTGTCTGAAGAATTTATTCAAAAAACCAAAGATTAAGTTCAGTCATCTGAAGATTTATTTGAGAAACACAGAAACAGACAGAAACACATCAGAAGACAGAACCTTGACTTCATTCATCTGAACTCGCAACTTCAGAAGTCTGAACCTTAGGAACTTTAGTCGTCTGAACTCTAATCCTCAATCGTCTGAACCTGCGAGAAGATTAAAAATTTAATATTTAGTAAAAAAAATTACGAGTTATTTTTTAATCAAGTTGATCCAACAGTTAGGACTTATCCTAAGGCCAAGGTTTCCTATATAATCAACCTCTAAACCCTAGTGCCCCAACTTTTGGCATAAGATTGAGTGTATTGAACTTTTAGCACAACTTGGGAGTGCATTGAACACACTTTTGAATTCTTACTTGGGGTTTCAAAGCTTATATGTCAATTCTGAGTTAAGGCTACATTGATCTTTGAAAGAGCATTCTAGCGATTGTTGTGCATTCAACTTGTTATTGAGGTTTGGTAAATCGATCTGTTTGTTACTACTTATTCTCAAAGAGTTTTTTCATCCCAAAATCTATCATTGAATATTATTTAAGAGATTGATCGTGAGTGTACTTATATACATATAGATTGTTTTGAAAAGATCACTACTTGAGATAAGTTTTACCAATGGTTAAATATTTTTGATTCAAGTGTGTATTCATTTAAAGACTCGATATTTTCGATATTACAAAACCACTAGATTAAATATCCTTAGAGCTCATAACTATATAAATTATTGAGGGATATTTTCTGAAAAATATTATATTAGGTTTTTGATCTTTGGAACACATATCATATATATATATATATATATATGTATACATATACATATACAAAGATCATATTGTGTTTTGGATATTTGGAATAAAACTTATCGATCTAGATTTTTGGAGAAAAACTGAATTACATATTTGTATTGAGCTCATTTGGTTGGATTCAATATTTGAAGTGAAATAGTCATATTCTTTTAAACCAAAGATTATTTAAAACCCTAACTTCTCCAAAGCACTTACTTATATAATTATTTTGGGAGATTTGATCAAAAGAAAATTTTGTGAAGCATATCATTCATAGAACGATTACATCATTACATACATATTGAGCTTCAAGTTTTATCATATGGATATGAGTTAGACTTTCCATTATACTCACTAACTTTGTTAGAAGCAACATTGAGTTGTTTTGCAGATTTGAAATTCTATATTGTAATCACGGATCGGGTTGTGAACCGGGTGAGGAGCAAGGTGTGCCTTTTGTAAGAAGCGGATGTAAGGGAAGCTCCGTCTCGGTTAAAGGAGTAGGGATTTAGTGGAATCCTTGAGTGGGTTGCTTAAGGCGAGGACGTAGGCCGGGTTGGCTGAACCTTATAAAAATTGTGTTTTCCTTCTCTCTTCCCTTACTCATTTTAATTTTCGCAACGCATTTCATTATCTATCTCGCATGTGTGTATGTTGAATAACCGCACATGCACTGGATAATTAATTGGGTAAAATTGAATTTATTTGGATAATAATTTGAATTAATTTCAAATCCCTACAATTAATTTGTTAAATATATAAATAGGAATTAAGTGGTAAATAATCTTAGAGAAGTTAAATAAACCCAATTCACCCCCTCTTGGGATTACACCTGAATTAACAATATATGCAATTCTAAATTATATATGTACGAGGGGACTCCACATGCAATGTGATGTGTCCCTAAAATGCATTATTTTAGGCCCTCATTTACCTATGTCTTGTCCTCATTTATCATGTATTTACCCTTTCTTATCATAGTTCGGTGTTATGCAAGGTTTGTTCATGTTTTAGGAAAATCAGGTTAAAACTGAGGAGTTAAGCAATATAAGAAGCCAAGGGAGTAATTGAGAAGAAAAAGAGTCAATCACATGCTTAACAAAGCCCCAAAGCCTTAATTCATTAAAGCACAAAAGGCCTTGTTCGATTATGTGGTGCGACCAGCTAACACAAGGGGTGACCAAGTTATGAAAGGAAGACTCCAAGGCTCAGATTGAAAATAAGATGTTGCAAGGTTCAACCAACAACTTGACTAGGAGACCCCGAGGAGTGACCAAGTCAAGAACCTGAGATTAACTGAGCTAGAGATCCCGAGGGTCTCGACCAGTAGCTCGACTAAGAGTACCTATAGGCGCAACTAGTTCGAGAAAGCCTGAACCCTATAATTCCTAAGAGTCTTAACCATGGTTCAAATAGGGAAAATGTGGGTGTGACCTAGTCGACAAACGCGAGCCCAAGTAACTGCTTCACGATATTTTCTAGAAAACTTTCCTGATTTGAATTTGAATCATTGTAAACCCTTTTGGTTATAAAACCTAGCTTCATCTATATGCTTAGTGTTCCCCTTTGGCCCCTCTTTGGTTAGTGACAGATAAAGAGAGTCGTTAGGTGCTACTTTAAGTAGATTTACTGATTTCATTTCAATTCCTTGTACTGGTTCATGCTTGGATTCTTTGAAATCCTGTGACAACCTTCAAGTTCTAGGTGCTGCCGCATAGATTAGCTGGCTCTTGGTTGTATTCTCAATTGCTAGTGACGGGCTATTGAGTTACAATTAAGGCCATTTTTCAATACATGTTCTTGTACTACTTTGATTTAAATACCTGCACTTTAAATTCCATGTATTTAATTTCCATGCACTTTTATCTTTCTTATTGTGATGAGACCCTAGGATAAAGGATAGCATAGCTCAGGATTCGGTCACTTATACATAATAAGCTATGACTCATGTATAGGTGTTCTCATGATCATTGGATAGGGTATACCCTGGTTCCTGATCATACACCAGAAGATTGGTGCACCTTCGTTACCCTATGCCACTCGAATGGTTCACTTAACTGTTTAGCCTAATACGAATAGCTAACCGAACATAGCTATTGCAAATGACAACCTAAGCTTGATTCGTAATATGAGATTTGCTTTCTAGGATTAGTGTTAATATAGTTTTCCTACTTTCGTAATTGATAGAAAAACAATTTCAAAATCTCACATTTTTCCTTTTTACACAAAGTGTAGTAAATTACACTAGAAGTGGTAAATAACTACACTAGAGTCCCTGAGGATCGATACACAATTTACTCATTGTTCTACTAAACTTGGGATTAGTTCAGTTATAAATTTTATCTTTGGTATTTAAAGACCCAGCCTTGGCGAGCCAACTAAATTTTTGTGTCGTTGCTGGAGACTCTGTTACGGTAGTAAGCCAATTTCTAGTTTTAAGTACTGCGAGCTTTGTTTTTCTTTGTTTTTTTTTTAATTTTATTTTTATTTGATACTCTGAAGTCTTGATTGTGTTTTGCATGTGTATATGTTGGGTTTGCGCTCTTTGGATCCTGAGTTAGTGCCTATAGACCCTGAGATTTTAAGTACCTGTGTATGCCAAGTTCCTTAAGGACTTGTGCACACAAAAGCATAAGTCAAGGATGCACATGAACAAATAAGTTAGGTTGAATGAGCATGTGATCTCAATTATTTTAGGTCACATTCCTCCAAAATCAGAGCTACCACCATCTCCGGTGTAATCGGTGATTACACCATTGATAAGGCTCTTTTAGATTTGGGAGCAAGTGTGAACCTACTTCTGTACTCAGTCTACCAATAGTTCAATTTAAAATAGTAGAAGTCCACCCCCGTCATATTGAGCTTTGCTGACGGATCAGTGAAAAAGCCTCAGGGTGTGATAGAGGATGTCTTGGTCAAAGTCGAAGAGTTCTATTATTCTATTGACTTTGTTGTCTTGGATATGGAACCTTTTGGCCCAACCAAGGATCCGAATCCTATCCTATTAGGACAACCATTCTTAGCTACAACTAATGTGTACTTTCAATGTAGGATTGGGATCATAGATGTGTTTTTTGGAAACATACAACTCTAGCTAAATGTACTTCACACTTCCCAACATCCACTCGATGTTGTCCAAGCTATCCATGTTGACATAATTGATGAACGTGTTGAGGAAGTGGCTCCCTTGATTTTGTGAAGGGACCCTCTAGAGGATGTACTTCAGCCTAATAACCCCTCCATATCTGGCCTAAAAGACCAATATAAGAAGATCATTGCCATTTATGACCCAGTCTCAAGCTTAAAGGGACAACTTTGGGTAAGTGAGAAGTGGTTTAATAAGGAAATGGTGGAAGAAACTCCTATCTTCAAACCAATATCAGTTACTTAAATGATTTTGTAGGTGTGTCTGAGGTTGTCCTCAACCAAGGACAAGTAATACATGGACAGCGGCTGTTCACAACATATGATTGGCGATAAGGCCAAGTTTGCGTCCATTGTTCCAAAGGAAGGAGGGTTCATGATCTTCGGGGACAACACAAAGGGCAAAATCATCAGAGTAGGTAAGGTTGGTAAGGAACCTTCCCTAGTTATTGATAATGTCTTATTAGTTGATGGTTTAAAACATAACGTACTGAGTATAAGTCAATTGTGTGATAAAGGTTATAGTGTCCTTTTAAAATGACAAATGCATTGTTGAAAACAAATCTGATAACAAAATTCTTTTTACTACTAATCATCACAAAAATGTTACATCACTTGTTTTGATAACTTAGCTTCACAACCTGTAGCATGTTTTTCTGCTATAAATGAAGCAAGTTGGTTGTGGCATAGGCATCTATGGCATGCTAGCATGGATCTTCTGTCAAAACTTGTGAAAAATGACTTAGTTAAAGGCTTACCAAAAACACATTTTGTGAAAAATAAAATTTGTGATGCATGTCAAATGGGTAAGAAAATGAGGTCAAGTTTTAAGAAGAAGAAAATCATATCTACTACTAGACCACTTGAAATGCTGCACATAGACTTATTTGGTCCTAATCAAACTCTAAGTCTTGGAGGAAAATTATATGCATTTGTGATTGTGGATGACTATTCTAGGTTCACACGGGTACTATTTCTTACCACAGAAAACGGTGTTATTGAAAGAAAGAATAGGTCCTTGCAAGAAATGGATAGAACAATCCTTAATGAACACAAATTATCCAAATATTTCTGGGCCGATGCAGTGAGCACTGCCTGTTACGTAATGAACAAAATATTAATCAGGCCCTCTCTAAATAAAACTCCCTATGAATTATGGAATGGCCATAGACCAAACATCTCTTGTTTTCATGTCTTTGGCTATAAATGCTTCGTACATAGGGATAATAAGCACCTAGAAAAGTTTGACTCAAAATATGATGAAGGAATTTTTCTAGGTTATTCACTTCACAACAAGGCTTACAGAGTATTTAATAAAAGAACATTATCTATTATTGAATCCATCCATGTTGTCTTTGATGAGTCTAATCCTTTTTCCAAAAGAGATGATGAAGATGATACTGAAATTATAAAAGGATTAGAGATGCTCTCCATTGAAAATAATATAGATAAGAATTCAGAGATTAATGACAAATCCATTAAAAATAATAAAGTTGAAAATGAGGTTCAGGAACTACCTAGAGACTGTAAATTTATTAGAAGCCATCCTTTATGAAATTAGGAATAGCTTCCCAAGAGGGGGGGTGAATTGGATTCTAAAAGTTTTTTTTAATTCCTTTTTAAAATTCTTAAACTTATTTTATTTCATTTAACCAAATCGTGACTTGTTTGTTTAATTTCCTAAGCACTCAAGAACTTAGTTTCTTTATTTAATCCTTAACCATACAAACATCCAATCATTCAACCAAACCAATCATATATAATTAGAAAGCAAACAACCAAGCCAATACACAGCACTTATGTAATATAAAAACTCAAAATGGATATTAGCCAAATTTGAACCAAGCCCTGTAGTGAATGCGATTTTATGCTTGCTGATGTAAAGCCCTGTATAGATGAATTCAATCACTCTTTCCAAATATTTAGAACTCAAATAAACTCTTGGTAAATTTATCTCTGGGATGTTAACCAAGTAACGTACTCCCGTATGGTTTCCGCAAGATATGGTGTAACCAATGTACTCCCATTCGGTTTTCGCAACCCAAATCAAAATTGGACTTTAAGTTTACTTGATTTCCAAATAAACGTAGTATGTATAATTTAGATATTTTAAACATCCACGCAGTTGTATATGAACTGAAAATAAAGAATAGGGAAAGAGAGGGTAAGACGGGGATTTTTACGAGGTTCGGCTTCAACATAGCTTACATCCTCGCCTTTGGCAAAACCACCAAAGGATTCACTAAACCTGTTCTGTTGACGGGTGGAACAAACCTTTACCATACTCCTTGGTTAAGGCTAGAGCCCGCCTTCTCCAAACGATATCCCCTCGTCCAGTCACTCCTTACATAGGCTAGAGCCCGCCTCTCTAAGCAATATCCCCTTGCTTAGCCAACGATCCAAACAACCCTTGGAATCGTCAATCTACAAGATACAAATCAAATATTTGTGTACAGAGAATTTGCTCCTAAAAGAGCTGATTAGTACAACAATTCATAACTATATACTTCAAAGTAAATAACAATATGAATATTCAAATTGAAGCTCAAGGAAGTATATCACACTTTAGATCAAATCATAGGTGAACCCTCACATGGTGTTGTCACACGTTCTTCCTTAAGAAACTTGGTTAGTCATTTTGCATTCTTATCTCAGTAAGAACCTAAAAATATTAAGGAAGCCATAGAGGATGAATCATGGGTACTATCTTTGCAGGAAGAGCTAAATCAATTTGAAAGAAATAAAGTTTGGACCCTAGTTCCTAGGCCTGATGATCACACTATTATTGGAACCAAATGGGTTTATAGAATCAAAAAGAGTGAAAATGTAGTGACTAGAAACAAAAGTAGGTTAGTAGCCTAGGGGTATAATCAGGACGAAGGAATAAACTTTGAGGAAACATATGCTCTTGTGGCTAGGATGGAAGCGATTCGCATGTTACTTGCATATGCCGCTTTTAAAAATTTTAAATTATATCAAATGGATGTCAAAAGTGCCTTTTTGAATGGCTATATAAATAAGGAAGTCTACATAGAACAACCACTAGGTTTTGAAAATCATAAATATCCTAATCACGTATATCGGTTGTCTAAAGCCTTTTATGGATTGAAACAAGCTCTTAAAGCTTGGTATGAGAGGCTTCGTGGTTTTCTTCTAGAAAATGGATTTACCAGAGGCATAAAATTTACACTACAGTTTTCATTAAATCTAAAAATGATCATATGCTCCTTGTACAGATATATGTTGATGATATTATCTTTGGAGCTACAAATGATGAATTGTGTAATGAGTTTGCCAAATGCATGCAAAACGAATTTGAAATGAGCATGATGAGTGAACTAAGCTTCTTCCTAGGAATCAATATTAAACAAGCCAAACATGAGACTTTCATATGCCAATCAAAATATGTTAGGACTTGCTCGAGAAATTTAATATGGAAGACGGTAAAATTCTAGGAACTCCTATGAGCTCTTCCACTAAACCTGACAACGATGAGCAAGGCATTCATGTTGATGTCAAAATTTATCGTGGCATGATTGATAGTCTCTTGTATCTTATAGCTAGCAGACCTAATATTATGTTTAGTGTGTGTATGTGTACTAAATTTCAGGCTGCACTTAAGAAGTCTCATTTGTTAGTAGTTAAGAGGATACTTAGGTACTTTGTTGGGACTATTGAATTAGGATTTAAGGCTTTTATAGGTCAAGATTACGGTGGATTAATTCCAAGAGCTCCCATGTTTTGTTGTGTGTCCTTGTGTATAGAGGTTAAGCTAATAGGCCAATAGGCTAGCCAATCTTGTTATAAGTCCAAGACTCATTTATTTTTTTTCTTAATGAAGCTTGTTATCTATTTATTTATTAGGCCCAACATAACATATATTTAACATGGCATTTTTAATATAACCAGCCAACAATTATATGTTTAACCAATTAAATTATTGCAAAATTTTTTGTCTATGCCACAACTGTCATTGTCTTGGGCATGCCACCTATAATTTTGATGCAACATTTCATAATTGTATGATGAAATTCCATTACCACCAACCATCAAACTAGTTGTTGGTGAGATGTTTGAGTACCATTTTACCACCAATAAGAAATGTCACTCACTTCTCAACTAAACTTACTATTGTTGTTGTTTTTTTTTACTATTATTATAACTATTTTGAAAGTTAAGCTCCTACAAAAAAAAAAAAAACAAAATAACATGTTATCGACTCAGAAATTTATACTAGTCTTAGTGAGTTTCATTAATGATTTTTCTTTCTCTATTTTACTTATTTTCTTGTTTTCATCCTATTCAAGATTGAGGAGAGAACTAGAGGCAAGGTGCCATTATCCTTAAAATATTTAAAAATTAGGGTTGAGAGACCTATTTTTTACCACTTTTGGAAAAAAATATAGTATTATTTTTATAATTGAATAAAAAATTATTTTTCCCTATAACCAACCAAAATAAACATTATTATATACTTCAATAATTAGGAAGTATAATGATAGGGATTAAAAATGCATGGAAAAAAAAACTAGGATTTGCGAAAAATAAAAGATGGAGAAAAGGGAAAACACGTTGTCCACAAATTAAAACTAGAAAAAACAATTTGTTGATAAATAGACACAAGGACTTGCTAAGTCTAACTACCAGCTAGCATCCTTCTATCCTCTCCACTTGAAATAATCACACAAAAAATTAAGAAAAAAAAAAAGCAATAACACTTTCACAAATTATGGAACCATTCTAATAAGAAAAGAAAACACGCCTTCAACAAGTAGTAACAGTATGTAAGCATTATAAAACAAAACTATGGGACTGATAATGCTTATTTATTAGGGGTTATTAAACACAGGTCCTAAGAATCAGTCTTGTGAGTGTAAGCATGTGTGCTTAGAGAAAGAGAGATAAAGAGAGAGCAAATACTCGAAAAGAGAGAGAGAGAGAGAGAGAGAGAGAGAGAGAGAGAGAGAGAGAGAGAGCATAACTCAATATTTTTTATGGCGTAAGCTGCAAATATGCTAGCGATGGCATGAGCATGTTTGGGAGGGATGAAGCCTGGTCCGACACATTCACAAATATTGCTTAATGAATGTCTCGAACCAGGCAACATTCCCCTCAAACTATCTTCATTTATCACCAAACCTTCTTAGTATCCTTCCTCTCACCTAAAACCCTAAATTGATCAAAACACTACCATATAATCATGAAAGCTAGGTGATTTTAAAATAGGAAGAGAAAAAAAAAGACTCTCTTCACATCCATCCCAATACATGTCTATGGATATGCTTAGGATTCCCCATGACTGATGAGAAACCCTAGGTGGCCTTGAAACTCTATTTATAGAGGGTGGGGGAGTAAGGGGAGACCTTAATCAATTGATATTTGACACACCCAGTTTGATGACTACCTTTCACATAGCTAGAAAAAGTCCACCATGACGTGTTTCTCTGTGCTTCCATTAATTGAAAAGAAACAAAAAATTTCAACTTTTTAATGTTTTAAATATTAAAAAAAACAAAAATATGTTTTGGCCATTAATAGAGCACTACTTTCCAACTCTCAAAAATTAGTTTTAGCAATTTAATTATTTCAGTTCTTTCTTCCTTTGGGTTGAATATTAACTTTAATTTTATAATTATTAAATGCACATTAAAATACACTTATTATGTCCATTAAATACATACAGTCTCAAAGCATTTTAATGTGAGCTTCCAAAAAAATTAATATATTACCCTACTTAACTTAAGCACTCCAATCAATCAACTGCCAATGTTATTAATGCTTAGTTTACATAAAGAAAAATTAATATTATTCAATATCACCAATTACTATAGTAAAATGAAATTATTATTGTTCTTATGCTTTTATGGAAATTTATATTATTGTTCTTGGCACATTTTAACAACATGTTCATTTTATTGTTCCTTTGGTCCCTTGATTTTTTCCATCAACATCGATTTCCATCCATGTGCAATTTGGTGAGGATGGAATGGAGGGATAAGAATGTGACAAAGTGGAGTTACCACTTCATCTTTTGAGGAAAGGAGAAAACGAAGAAAACCTAATGACCTACATAACAAAAGATGGGTTTGGGACTCTAGTTATGCATAAGTAACGTTTTAGGCACCTTACAACATCTGTTCTAAGAATGTTTTCATCATTGACCAAATGTTTGTCCTAGGAAGCTAAATTAAAATGGAAAAGAAAACAATAGAGGGATGGAATGGTCCCTTGTGTGCCCAAACCAAATACTAACAATGGTGTGGTTTCCAGATGGAAGGGGTAGCCCACAAAACTTCCTTTTTTAGCCTAAATATTTTAAAGGAAATGACTCAAAAATAAGATGAAAGATGTATATTCCACTTGATCGCCCAAATCAAATACCAATGGTGGCGTGATTCGAGATAGAAGGGACAACCTGATGCTTTCAATATACATAGGCTTATTTCATTTAGAAAGGAAAAGATAAGAAATGGAAAATAACAAGACCTTTGAATTCCAAATGAAAATGAAAATTTTGATTTTTAAAACTTGAATTCGACATTTAAAAATGAAAAGAAAAGGTTGAATGTAGTTTTGAAAAATATTCTAGATTGAAGTTCAAAAGGTAAGTGAGATGTGATTTTGGCTTTAAATGTTAATGAAAATTTGAAGTATGATTTTTTTAGGAAGCTTTGATTTTGGTAATTTGAAAATAAGAGAGAAAACTAGGACATCATAATTGGCCACATAAAAGCGGACGAGAAGGCATAAAATGCAAGTACCAAAAAAAGAAACCAAATTGCATGAAATCAAACCCTAAAAAAGATATCTAAGAATTTTTTTTTTTATACTTCTCTAGTTTAAAATTTTTCCTGCATTTTTCTAGATTTTTTTTTTGGGATTTTTATAGCTTCATTTGATTTTTTTGGAATTTCTAACATCTTTTTTGTGATAAATAACTAAATAAAATAAATGAAAGAAGAAAATATAAGGTTTGTGTTTGCCAAACAAGGCTTAATCTAAGAACATTTTTTTTATACTTCTCTAGTTTAAAATTTGTTGCTCTTATAGGTCACACCCGGTTTTGATAATGACAAATACTCTAGTATTTGATAGCTTTCGAGTTTGTGTGCAGGATTATATTAGAAAATCAATTGATGGCACACGAAGTAAAGCCTGAAGACCCTAAAGTTTATTTCTTGTTGTAATTTATATTATTTGGGTATGTAATAATTTATATCGTTCTATAATAATCTCTATATGTCATGCATGTAGGTTTTTTAAACTCAACATGACCATAGACTGACCATAGGGTAGCGAATGTCATTGCCACATTTTTTTAGTGTCCTCAAAGACCACATAAAGACCCTAGGTCCCAGCACTTACATGTAAAATAGTCCCCAACATTACTCATTATATCAGGGGAATTAAATAAGGCAAAAATATGGACTTAAATGAAAAGGTTGAGTGGGTTCAGGTGACCGAACCCAAGCCGTGTAAAACGGCTCAGGCGACCGAACAAGTCAACATGTTAACTTCATATTTCGGGCACCCGAACCTATATTGAGCGTATCTCCCTCGGGTACCTGAACCTGTGTCAGGTTCCTTTTCAACAACTTGGGAACCTAAATGATCACGTTCAAAATGGGCTCAGGTGACCGAATTGGCTGGTTCGGTTAACCGAACTTGGAACCGGGAACCCAAACCTACGAACAAATGCTACTGACTTTGGTTCGGCCTACTGAGCTGATTTTTGGGCTGCCGAAACATTTTAAAACATTTTTTGAAAATGGGTCTGTTCAGGCGACCGAACCTCAGTTTAGCCACCTAAACCTTCTCAGGTTAAATTTATTTTACCCGAGGTTAATATAGCTTAAAATGGATAAATGACTCTTAAGTGTTTTTGAACTTTTCTAAGAATTCTCAATAGGTCCCAAACGGTTATATTTTTTACCTTGTCTATAAATATGGGTTCATTTGTGAAGATTAAAATAGGATTAGCATAAATCATTAGTAAAAATCCTATCTATCTCAAAATCTCATTTTTCCCAAAATATTCTAAAATATTCATTCCCTTGATACATCTTGATATTGTGAGAGTTTATTGATTGTTCTTGTGTTTATTAGATACTACTAATACTCCCACTATTCTTGTTTGATTGTGTGATTCATTTTTAGGGAGTTTAGTTACGTTTATCCCACAGATTTCAATATTATAAATCTTGTGTTGGGATAAACTGATAAGCTTAGGGATCTTTGAATTGTCATTGCAAGATTCCTTTAACTTCGATTTTGTTGTGCAAAAATATTTTCTACAAGCTATAATATTTTTCAAACTACTCTTGAGCTAATTTTAGGTTCGGGTGCCCGAAATATGAGATGGCTCACAATAATGTTCAAGAGTGTTCTAAACAAGCTATATCTTTCAAACAAGTTAATATCAAATCTTAATGTTCAATTAGAGTTTCAAAGATGTTTAGTCAAATATTCAAACTAACTCAAAATATTTTTGCTAAAAGATTGAGATGGATTACATTGGTGTATCTCCATTCGGTGAGGGACAGTCATCTTCCAGTCCTCCATTGTTTTGTGGTGTAAACTACACCCACCAGAAAATTAAAGTGAGCATATTTGTAAAATCTATGAATTCGAGGGCCTAGCAGGTGATTGAAAAGGGAATCTGTATGCTAGTAGAAAATGATATTAATTTTATGCATGCAAATTTATATGCCATGGATCTACTGTACTGTGCTTTAGATACTGATATTCTACATGAGATTATGGCATGTGGTAGTGCACAGGAGATCTAGGTTGAGCTGGAAAAAAAATATGGAAAGACCTAGGAAAAGGAGGTAAATCATGAGCTAGTAATCAGTGATGAGGTATATGATTCTTACTCTAGCTCGATTGATGATTCTTGTGCTGAATGCTATGTCGTGTCATATGTTGTATCATCTGTTGATAATACTATTAATAATGTATGCAATGATTCTCATGAAAAATATTCCAGTATCGTATGTTGAATCATCTCATACTCTTTGTGATAGTCCTGTTGAAATTGCATGCAATGATTTATATAACAACTATGATATATCTTATATTGAATCATGTGCTGAAGTGATGAATGAAAGCATGCCTTCACATCAAAAGCTAGATAATTTTTTATTGAAAATGAATAAATTTCTAGCGAAGTTATCTAAGCAGAAATCTATTTTGAAAAGGAAAATAAAAGCATGGCAAAGCGTTTAGGAAAAATAAAAGATTATTATGTCATCTTAGAAAAAAAGAAAGATTAAGAAGATCTTAAAAATTATCTGCTTAGAAGAAGAAATTGATGATAATTCTAGAGCTACACTCAAAGTTATAAATGAGAAGAATAATCATAATAAATCCTTAGAGATTAAAAAAAATATATTTTCAAAAAGGATTTAGGATTATCATATAGTTCCCACTATCATGCCTCAACAAGTAATCATAAGAATTGTAAGCATATCCTTTCACATATTTACAAAACCTAGTTACATTATAAAAGACAAGGGCACAACCGATTTATTTTCTCATCCAGAAGTGCCATAGGGTTAGAAAAAGAAATGATGTGGGTAATCATGAAAGCAAACCCTATAGTGTCTAAGGAAGATCAGATTCCAATAGAAACTGTATAAATATTTTAATATTCCCTTAATTTCTAGGTTTAGGGGTTGTGATGACTATAGGCTTGGGGAGTGGTTTGGGGTTAAAATATATAAACCTAGTATCTACATCCACTTCCAAACAGACATGGCATCTTTGCTAGGTAATTAATTTCAAATGCTTAACTCATGCTTAAGTATAACACCTTAAGTTAAGCCACTGTTGTCCATAGCACAAGATTGAGTTTTAGGGATCCATCTTATATAATATATCATTATACCCTAAACTCATTTTTGAATATGAAAAGCCTAAATCAAAATCTAAGTCATCACTCAGATCATAAGCACTAATTTTCAAATATCCCTATTCTATGAGTGCTTATTTAAATTTTTTTTTTGTTAATCAAATTAGAGGTCATCCATTAATTTATTTAAGCTTTTCATTTAGTTAAACTTGAATTATCCCTTTGAACCTTAAACATTAAAATTCCTCTAATCTTGGTTCGCCTATCTCCTCCATATAAACTCTTTACACACCATGATCACATTCGATAAAGAATCACCTATCCTGTATGTCGTATCCTTTCTTTAAATTGTGATCATATTTATAGGATACTTTGCATTCTATAAAGAGCATTGTTCACAACATTCACATCTCCTATATGCTCTTTGCCCAAGCCTAGACATGATTACCATCACAGAAATAGTTTGAAAAATGTCCTTTCTATCCTAAATACTCTTTTGTACCCATTAGTGATTTAAAATTTCAAAGAGTATTTATTTATCTTCCCTTCACAAGCTCTCAAATCATTAAGTCATATCCTTTAGAGCTTTATATACTTAGAGATGAGTTGAATAGCTGATATAATCGCCTTGGTCTCAATCTAGATGAATGTATGAAATTCAAGTAGACCTATGCATGTTTTTTTTTTTAAATCGAGAGTCATTTCAGCTTGTGCCTCTCATATGCATTGAAATTCATAAGAAAAGAGGCAGACATTGGCTTATCATCTTAACAAATATTCATTATGACTTTTTGGTCTGATAAGCCTAAAGCATTCACCGCCAAGATATAATCATGAAAAATCTAAAACACTTGGCTAAGTAATTAGAAACTAAGAGAAGGGATAAAAGGAATAAGTACATAACTCAGGAGGAGCATCTCTCTTTTATGACTATTTATATTAAATGCTCTCATGATCATAGTTTATATGCCTTAATGAATGGCATCATTGTATTGAACTCAAATCTATCCTCTACTCTCTACCATTTATATTCTTTGTTGGATAGATTATATTTTATAAGTTGTTGCTTGCTACCTAATTGCATGCTTAGTCTAGAATGCCACCTGTATAGCGGATGCAGTTGATGAGTATTGCATGCTGGTAGTGGATATAGGTTCGCGCGTGCTCAAACTGAATTATTTTGAATTGATTACTTAAATCTATTAGGTCTTGGTGCATAAAAATTTGGAAAATGTTCAATTTATAGTTGGCATGCTACCAAAATTTCAGTAGAATTTTCCTAAACCAAATCCATGCACAAAGATGATTATCTTTTAAAAAGGATGAGTGAAAACTCAATGAAAATTAAATTTTATCCTCACATAATCATCAGGTATTTAAGGAGCATCGCTCCATCCCTAGAAAAAGAGTATAAAGAACTTATATGCATCATGCTTTGATTTTTGAATATTGAGGCTCTTCTAAGAACCCCGAACATCATATCCCGCTTTTAAAGCTCTATGTTTTGATATGGATTGTTCTTGGTTATGTGCTTTATTTCATGTCTTAGGGTATGTTTTATGATGCATGTGTGATCTATAGGGATGATTATACTGGTCGAATGGTAAAATGAACAAATCTTAATCTAGTGTATTCGTTTTAAACGACTTAAAAAAATTGTCTGCTTATACTTCTTGGCATTCTTAAAGAAATTAATCCTTATTAAGTCTAAGCAGTTTATTTCATCTAAGCTTGGATTCAATTTGAAAGGGGGAGCATCTTAAACTAAATTCTTATCGTGTTATGCTCACCAATATCTTTTAGCTTAGATCCGTGTTGAATTAAGTGTGGTATGTGCCTGAATGAAAAGTCATTATTGAAAATCATAATTTAAAATATGTTGATTTACCACAATCATTTGATTTTTTCATATGATCTTTGCTTTAAATTGTCTGACATCTTTAGGATCATTGTGGTTGTGTTTTTCTCGTTATATTTTAGCATGTGTTTCATTGACAAACCAGAAAAATTCTGTTTGCAAGTGCTTTAAAATTATTATTATTATTATTATTATTATTTTGCAAGCACCCCCAGCACCATTTTGCAAACATTATAAGGGGGATATTTATTATTATTATTATTATTATATTTATTTACATGTACTTTTGGCAAGATCAAATTTCAAAACTAAACTCTTTATGACTTGCCTTATTATTATTATTATTATTATTATTATTATTATTATTATTATTATTATTATTATTATTATTATTATTATTATTATATACTATATGTTTTTAAATTGCATAACTGGTTTGGTAACTCACATAAAAATGCATACGAACTAGTTAGGCTGTTTTATGCTCAAACCTTCTACCTGTTATCATATGCCGTGTGTTTTAAACTCATATCTTCCACGAGTCTTATGATATATTTCAATTGAAATGGTTTGTGCATATTTATGGTCTAATTATGTTTTCATGTCATTTAAATTTTAAATGACCAGTTATATAGTTTTTGTGCTTAATTGTTAAACCTATCATTGCTTTAGACTTTATGAATTTGGTTGTGATTTGAAATTCATGTTTTTCATATATATTATTTAATTGATAATTATCTTTATATTTTATGTCTTGATCATATTGGATTGTTTGGGTTAAGTAGTTGTGAATAAACTATTAATTTTAAAACTCCAAACAAGTTATTTCTATATAGGCATTTTTAGGAAAATGTCCTATTTTTAAACGGCATGCTGCTGAAATTTCTAAAATTTCCCAAACTTATCTTGTATATTAATGCATCATACCCAATGCCTATGGCTATTTATTTCATAACCCTTTTTGCGGTTTCCAAAAGGAGGAGATGATGATGAGAGGCAAAAATTGGGTAGTAAAAATTGTTTGCATTGATAAATCTTTAATATTATGCATATTGTGAGGAGGAGCTTTTCAAGGCTATACCCACTTTTTGCATGGTCTATTTGTCATCATTAAAAATGGGGAGAATGTTGACCTTATAGGTCACACCCGATTTTGATAATGACAAATACTCTAGTATTTGATAGCTTTCAAGTTTGTGTGCAGGTTTATATTAGCAAATCAATTGATGACACACGAAGTAAAGCCTGAAAACCCTGAAGATTATTTCTTGTTGTAATTTATATTATTTGGGTCTGTAATAATTTATATCGGTCTGTAATAATCTCTACATGTCATGCATGTAGGTTTTGTAAGCTCAACATGACCATAGACTAACCATAGGGTACCGAATATCATTAGGGCACCTTTTGGTCGACCTTCATTTGACTGACGCCGCATTTTTTTGGTGTCCTCAAAGACCCTAGGTCCCATCACTTATACGTAAAATAATCCCCAACATTACTCATTATATCAGGGGAATTAAATAAGACAAAAATATGGACTTAATTGAAAATGTTGAGTGGGTTCAGGCGACTGAACCCAAGCCGTGTAAAACGACTTGGGCGATAGAACAAGTCAACATTTTGACTTCATGTTTCAGCACCCAAACCTATATTGAGCGTATCTCCGTCGGGTATTAGAACTTGTGTCGGGTTCCTTTTCAACTACTTAGGTGCCTGAACGATCACGTTCAAAATGGGCTCGGGCGACCGAATTCGCTAGTTCAGTTAACCAAACTTGGAACCGGGCACATGAACCTACGAAAAAATGCTATTGACTTTAGTTCGGGCTACCAAGTTGATTTTCGGGTTGCTGAAACATTTTAAAACATTTTTGAAATTGAGTCTGTTCAAGCGACTAAACCTCGGCTTAACCACCCGAACCTTCTTAGGTTAAATTTATTTTGCCCGAGGTTATAGGTTAAAATGGATAAATGACTCTTAAGTGTTTTTGGAATTCTCTAAGAATTCACAATAGGTCCCAAACGGTTATATTTTTTACCTTGTCTATAAATATGAGTTCATTTGTGAAGATTAAAATGAGATTAGCAAAAATCATTAGCAAAAATCCTCTTTATCTCAAAATCTCATTTTTCCCAAAATACTCTCAAATATTCATTTCCTTGATACATCTTGATATTGTGAGAGTTTATTGATTGTTCTTGTATTTATTAGATACTACTAATACTCCCACTATTCTTGTTTGATTGTGTGATTCATTTTTAGGGAGTTTAGTTAAGTTTATCCTACAGATTTCAATATTATATATAAATCTTTAGTTGGGATAAACTGACAAGCTTAGGGTTCTTTGCATTGTCATTGCAAGATTCCCTTAGCTTTGATTTTTTTTGTGCAAAAATATTTTCTACAAGCTATAATATTTTTCAAACTACTCTTGAGCTCATTACATTGAAAGAAAATATTTTGAGTTAGTTTGAATATTTGATTAAGCATCTTTGAAACTCTGATTGAACATTAAGATTTGATATTAACTTGTTTCAAAGATACAACTTGTTTAGAACACTCTTGAACATTATTGTGATCATATCTCGCTGAGTGTTATTTGCACATATATTCACATCATTGAGCTTACGTTACCTATACTGTTGATGTGCATGTGATAGATTATATTGGGTACATATATGCTTTACTTGAGAAGCATAATCACTGTACCAGTTATGCTGTGAAAAATATGGTTGTATTCAAGGCGTGGCCTGAGGGGGTGGTAATCCAGCCCATAAGGATTGTTAGGGCCTTATCTGCCCTGCAAAGAGAGTTTGTAAAGGTTAAGGTCAGCCTTGTGCTAATTGACCTGGTTGTAATCGGTGTTGCTCCACCCATTAAGTAAGCTTTAGTGGAATCCTCGGGCTTGCGAGCTAGAGGCGGGGACATAGGCACAGTTTTCCAAACCCCGATAACATATCATTCGTGTTCTTTATATTTCCACAAATTTATTTTCCACATTTTTATTTTTAGCACATGTATATTGTATGTTTTATTCATTATATGTAATACATGTTTTGATTGGGTATATAATTAAATAGAAAGACCCTAGGTTTATGTAATGCTACTGCTAGATTAGTTGACCTACGGACAAATTTTTAAATACCCAATTCACCTCCTCTCTTGGGAATACACCAAAGCTAACAAATTTTTTCTTGCATTTTTCTAGATTTTTTTTTTGGGATTTTTATAGCTTCATTTGATTTTTTTGGAATTTCTAACATCTTTTCTGCAATAAATAACTAAATAAAATGAATGAAGGAAGAGAATATAAGGTGTGTTTGCCTAGCAAGGCTTAATCTCATTTTGATGATAACAAATCAAGGTTACTAAATGTGTTTTTAAGTTAAGTTTCAGGGCTCAAGTGATTTATGAAGTCAAGTGATTCTACTTGAAGAAGTTTGAATGAAGCTTAGACTTAAAGCTATGAGTCATGATAAACATGAAGAATATTGAAGAAATAATCAAAGATTGGACAAGTTATTGAAGCAATGGACATGAAGACTTAGTGGTAGGCTCGCCACGGCTTGGATCCTTAACTACTAAAAATAATATTTATAACCTAACTAAACCCAAGTTCAGTAGAACAAGGAGTGAGTTGGGTGTCGATCTTCAGGGACTTAGTGCAGTTGTTTACCAATTTTAGCCTAGTTTACTATACTTTGCATAAAAGGAAAAAGATAAGATTTTTGAGTTGTTTTCTAAACTACACAAGCAATGAAAGTAAATTGTAATTAAAGCTACTCCTAGAAATCAAGACTCAAATTATGAATCCAGTTTAGGCGGTCATTCGCAATAACTATATTTGGTCAACTATCTGTACTAGGTTAGGTAGTCATGAGAACCATTCAAGTGGCATAGGGTAGCAAAGGTGCATCAATCGTCCGAAGCACGATCGAGAACCGAGGTATACTCTATCCAGAGAACATGGAACCCTCTATAGGAATCGTAGTCTATTATGTACAAGTGAAAAAATTCCTAGCTATGTTATCCTATCCCCTATTATTTCATCACAATCAGAGAATTAAATATGCAAGTGTATATATTTCACTCATTAGGGGGTGAAATGTGCATGTGATAGATTATATTGGGTACATATCTGCTTTACTTGAGAAGCATAATCACTATACCAGTTATGAAGTGAAAAATATGGTATTTTCCAGGGGTAGCCTGAGGGGGCAGCAATCCAGTGTGTAAGGATTGTTAGGGCCTTCTCCACCCTGCAAGGAGAGTTTGTAAAGGTTGAGGTCAGCCCTGTGCTAATTGACCTGGTTGTAATCGGTGTTGCTCCACCTGTTAAGTGAGCTTTAGTGGAATCCTCGAACTTGCGAGCTAGAGGTGAGGACATAGGCACAGTTTGCTGAACCCCGATAACATATCGTGTATGTTCTTTATATTTCCCCAAATTTATTTTCCACACTTTTACTTTCAGCACATATATATTGTATGTTTGATTCATTATATGTAGTATATGTGTTGATTGAGTTTATAATTAAAAAGAAAGACCCTAGGTTTGTGTAATGCTGCTGCTAGATTGGTTGACCTAGGGACAAATTTTTAAATACCCAATTCATCACCCCCCCCCCCCTCTTTGGAATGCACCAAAGCTAACAAATTTGTTTTTGCATTTTTCTAGATTTTTTTGGGATTTTTATAGCTTCATTTGATTTTTTTTGGAATTTCTAACAACTTTTCTGCAATAAATAACTAAATAAAATAAATGAAGGAAGAAAATATAAGGTATGTGTTTACCTAAAAAAGGCTTAATCTCATTTTGATGATAACAAATCTTACTAAATGTGTTTTTATGTTAAGTTTCAGGACTCAAGTGATTTATGAAGTCAAGTGATTCTACTAGAAGAAGTTTGAATGAAGCTTAGACTTAAAGCTACAAGTCATGATAAACATGAAGAATATTGAAGAAATAATCAAAGATTGGACAAGTTATTGAAGCAATGGACATGAAGACTTAGTGGTAGGCTCGCCACGACTTGTATCCTTAACTACTAAAAATGATATTTATAACCAAACTAAACCCAAGTTTAGTAGAATAAGGAGTGAGTTGGGTGTCGATCTTCAGGGACTTAGTGCAGTTGTATACCAATTTTAGCCTAGTTTACTATACTTTGCATAAAAGGAAAAAGATAAGATTTTTGAGTTGTTTTCTAAACTACACAAGCGATGAAAGTAAATTGTAATTAAAGCTACTCCTAGAAAGCAAGTCTCAAATTATGAATCCAGCTTAGGCTGTCGTTCGCAATAACTATATCCGGTCGGCTATCTGTACTAGGTTAGGTAGTCATGTGAACCATTCGAGTAGCATAGGGTAGCAAAGGTGCATCAATCGTCTGGAGCACGATCGAGAATCAGGGTATACTCTATCCAGAGAACATGGAACCCTTTATAGGAATCGTAGTCTATTATGTATAAGTGACAAAATCCCTAGCTATGCTATCCTATCCCCTATGATTTCATCACAATCAGAGGATTAAATATGCTAGAAAGTAAAGTCATGATATTTAAATTGCAGAATTGAAATCAAAGTAGAGTAAAGAGACAAGTATTAAAAACGATATTAATTAAAGCTCGAAGGCCTATCACTAGTGATCGGGATTACAATCGAGAACCAACTAATCTATGCGGTAGCACTCAGAACTCAAAGGTTGTCATAGGCCTTTGAAGAATCTAAATATGGACCAGACATGGAACTGAAAGAAAGCTGTAAAACCTAATCTAAATAGCACTCAAAGACACTCTAGGTCTGTGGCTAACCAAAGAGGGACTAAAGGGGAACCCTAATCACCTATTCGAAGTTTGATTTTATCCCCAAAAGGGTTTACAAGCATTTGAATTCAAATCAAGAAATTTTTTGCAAAAATCTCACGAAACAAGTTCTAGATTCAAACAAAGTCGACTAGGTCACACCCTAGACTTCCCCTGGTCGACACTCTTTGGAATTCTATGGTTCAATCTGTAGGCTTCCTCGATTGCACCACAGGGGCCTTCTAGTCACACCCTTGGTCGAATCTCTCAGCATCTCCACTTCAATCTACACTCTAGAGTCTTACTTTTGTGACCTGGTCGCCCCTTGTGTTTGTTGGTCACACTGCATGGTTAAGCAAGGTCTTGTTTGCTTTGATGAACTAAGGCTTTGAGGACTTGGTTGAGCACCTGGCTAAGCCTTGTGCTTCCCAATTACTTCCTTGGCTTCTTACATTGCTTAACTCCTCGGTTTTAACTTCATTTTCTTGAAAAATGAACAAACCATGCATAACTACAAATTATGATAAGAGAGGGTAAATACAAGATAAATTAGAACAAAACATAGGTAAATGGGGGCCTAAAATAGTGCATTTTAAGGACACATCACAACCCCCAACTTACACTTTGCTAGTCCTTGAGCAAAGCAAAACTAAGAAAACTATAAAATATAACCAAATTCCTATCTACCTCCTCTTTAATGGGAAACATTATTGCAATTACCATATGCAACAAAGCTTTAAACCCCTAGGTGACCCTATTGGATGAGTTATAGTCTTGTGAGGGCTTCGTGGGTGATACCCACAAACACCAACCTTAGTGGACATTAAGTAGGATCAATAAGTAACACAATCATGTCATTTCACACACAGGAATATAACATCACTACAATCAGGCTCCTCCATAAAAAAACTCTATTACAAAGACAACTTTGGAGCAAATCACTCACACATGTCTCAACAGTGTATAGCCATCAAGAAAATAACCCATAGAGAATCAACAAGCAATTAAAATTCAAAGTTAATATCATCATATAAATCCAAGCATAAAAAAGCATAATAACAAGGCATGTGTAAAGTGAATGATTCATTGCACTCAAGTTACCCTCAAACACCTATAGAACGGTTATCTTGACTCAGCTTCACCGATATACTCTAAAAAAGCTCAAGAAGGTGAGGTCACTCTCGTATGTGAGGAAAAAAATGCATGGTTAAGCATCTTACATACTTCTAAGAACCAATTGAAAGTTAAGGAGTTGTCCCAAGAGACGGGGTGAATTGGATTAATAAAATTTCTTTTAATTCTTTTTATGAATTCTTTGACTTCTTGTTAAGTTATTAAACACATAGCAGGTTCTTAATTACTTTAATCAATCCATAAACTAATCACAACACAACTCAAGTAAATCAAAACTCAAACAAACAATCAATCAATTTAATAACTCAAATTAATCCAATCAGAAAATACCCAATCAACCACAATTTGTAGCTTTTGTGGAATTTCAACTTTTAAGAATTTTTGCTTTGTTAGCAGCCCTATGAATTTATGTAAGCCCTATGGTTAATGGATTTGATTTATCAATGTACTACACAATCAACACTCTTTCCAAAAGCTTAGACTTTAAATAAACTTTTAGTTAATGAGTCTTGGGTGTTGAATTAATCAATGTACTCCCTTATTATTTTCTCAAATTATTGATCAACCAATGTACTCCCTTTCAGTTTTCGCAAGCCCAAAAACAAATTAATCTTCATCTTATTTAAAAGCCAATCCATGCAGTTTTTATGATTAAGAAATTTAAATCATCCACGCAGTTTATATATACTGAAAATTAAAGAAAGTAAGGGAAAGAGAAGGAGACCAAGGTTTTTACGAGGTTCGGCTTATCCCCAGCCTACATCCTCGCCTTAGGCAAACCACCTAAAAATTCCACTATGTCGTTCCTTTCCGGGCGGAACAAACCTTTTAGCGATACCCCACGCATAAACACTCCTTAAGTAGGCTGCTGCACCTCTCCAAGCGATACCCCATGCTCAGTCACTCCTTTAATAGGCTAGAGCAGTGCCTCTCCAAGTGATACCCCATACTCGGTCAACGATCCAACTACCTAGAATTGTCAAGAAACAAGAAACAAGTGTTGCATACAAGAGCACTCTCACAAATAGCAGATTAGTACAAATTCAAAACACTATGCACTTCAGTATTCAAATATCAATATGAAATACAATTGAAGCTCAAGTAAGAATTCACCAATTCTATCTCAAAATGAATATTAGCAATAGGAACTCAAAATAGGATGGATCACAAACTCAGAAATTCAGCAAATCAAATTTTGCAATGAGTGAGCAAGAAAGAGCACCGAGATAGCTTTTAGCTAAAACAAAATTTTCTATTCTTTTGTTCTTGTTTTCTTATTTGATTTGCAAAATCATGTATTTATAGGCTTAAAAAAGTGTTTTCTTGATTCCCAAGTTTACTTGGCTTAGAAAAGTTTTTAGAAAATTTGGGGCACAAGCAACCTTTATTTGAAATTTAAAACGTTTAAAATTTCAAGCCATTAACAGTGTTCAGATGACTGAACTATTAGGTTCAGTCTTCTAAAGTTCCTTAAAAAATTGAAAAATATAGTCTGGACACAGGGTCAGATGACTAAACTAACTGTTCAATCTTCTGAAGTCCCAACTCAGACAACTGAACTGAAGGTTCAGTCTTCTAAGGGTGTTTTGCCTGTTCTGTGTTTCAATAGATAAATCTTTAGACGACTGAACTTAATCTTCAATCTTTTGAGGAAATTCTTCAGACGTCTAAAGTAAAACTCCAAACTTTTGAAATGCACCTTCAGTCTTTTGCGTGTACACCTCAGACGACTGGGCAGACTAAAATCTTCGCGTTTTTCTTTCTTTGAACTCTCTTGCTTTGTCTTTCTTTGGCTCCATCTTGCTTCAATATACTTTAAGCTTTTCAGCAAGTACTTTTGTAACATCTATGCTCTCATGATCTTCAAGTTTTATTAGATTAGATCTTTAACATTCATGCTCTCATGATCTTCAAGCTATATTAATTCATCTTTGAATCTATGCCTTGACTCTTTAAGCTTCATTTGATCATCTTTCTTTGGAACATAAGCTTTGAATGATCCTTATGAGAATTTGACCTTGTGTTCCCTTACTTGAATCCTGAAATATCATCACTTAACAAAATATGTCAAGTTGCTCTTCTTTGTTTTCATCAAAACAAGATTTTAAGCCTTGTAAAGCCAACAATCTCCCTCTTTTTGATGATGACAAACAAGGAGCAAAAAATTGAGTAAGCCTTAAAAAGGCCCTCCCCTACAATAAGCATCATCTAATAATATCAAGATCAAGTTCAATATTTATTTCAATATAATGCTCATATATCAAAATTACATCATTCATATCATTCACGATCAAATACCAATATATTAATCTATAATGCTCAATTTTTGCCCAAAATTTCTCCCCTTTTTGACATCAACCAAAAAGAGTAATATATCAAGAGAAATGCATAAATGCTAATGCATTGAGCAACCATACAAGTTTGTATTCATCATGCATGAAAAATTTACAACAAGCTCAAAAGTAGCATGAGAAAATACAACAAATCATGCATCATAATTTTCAATGATTTCCATCAATCATAGATCATTGTTATTTATCAAGTCTAACTCCCCCTGAATTAACAGTATCTTATATTCAATAATGTTAGAATACTATGTATTGTGAATTATAGACTATGTATTCATGAGGATGTCAAGATTACCAATTGAAAACTATGTATTCATGAAGATACCAATTGTGCTTTTAAATTATCATGCCATTCTTCAATCAGTAATTTACTTCATGCAAACACTTATGGATGCCAATATTAAGAATAATACCAATATCATTTCAATATCATCTATGTCATAACATGCTTATGTTTATCCATTAGTCAATAATGCAAGAGATATATAAAGTGATTCATTATTTAGCATGTAAAATGATATGGTTAAGAATTAATCTCATACTCATAATTCATATCATATCAAGATCATAACATGCTCATAGACGAAAATATATTGTCATGATCAAGTATATTCATGGATACCAATATGCTGTCATTCTCAAGTACTCATAGATACCAAGGCATTTCATAGATACCAATACAAATATCATATCATAAGCTTCTTAATCATGCTCAATAATTTCATGCTCAAATTTTCAATGTATAGTGAGCCAAAAAAGTCAAGTCAATATTAGGTCTTTGGCAATATAAAAACCATACATGTCAGCATTTTAGCATAGCATATCAGTATATAGTTCATATTAGTATCTCATCACATATGCATATCACAAAAACATCAGCATTTAGCATGTAGCATATAAGCATGTCATACATTATTGCATTGTGCATTGTTCAAATTGTTTCTTATGTTTCTTAAATATTTTTCATTCAGCTTAACTACCTCTCATTTTGCTCAAGTATCTTTTCTTAATCAAAGTTATCATTCAACAAGCTTAATTTTGTTTCATGTTTTCTTTCTTTTGATTTCATTTCATATTGCTTGTTAAGCCTTGTACTATTCATCCTATGATTTTGGCCAACAATGCCCTTTTTTTTTTGTATTTGTTTCAATGTTATAGTTATCAATAAGCTCTTAAATTCATATTTGAGGTTTTACATTTCTAAAGTTAAGGTTTTAAAGTATTAAATATATAGTTCCCTTGACCTTAGAAGACTACTATTTTAGTTAAGTCTTCTGAAGATTTTCAGAATCAGGAAACTGAACAGACAATATCACTTGAGAAGACTGAAATCTAAGGTTCACTCATCTGAACCTTCAGTGCTACAGTGTTCAGTCATCTGAGCTTACAAGCTCAGTCGTCTGAGGTCTGTAAATTTTCAAAAATCTTTCTATACTTATCCTGAAACCTTTCTAAATTACTTTCCTACTATGCTGTATCAAATTAAGCTTTAAGCATCTTTTTGGCATTGCCTATATAGCATCCTTGTTCTTTAAAATTATGTTTAATTAATGTTCTCTTTATTTGAGGCTACTTATGAAATTATGTGATTAATTCATATGCTCTTCAACTAGTTCACTGTCCTTGTTTTGGATTAAGTAGCTTTCTTAATTTTTTAAAGGGGAATGACTTAATTCATAGAGTTATTTGTTTATGAACTTGGTCTTTCATCTTGGTACCCATATTTCTTGGGTCCAGATGGTTTAACAAGAGATGTTCTCGAAACTTGTTTAAATTTCACATCTTTACTCCTTAATGGACATTCAAACTTTATATGTCTATTAGAATTGGTGTATTCCCAAGAGGGGGGGGGTGAATTGGAAAATTAAACTTTTTCTCCTAGGTCAAGTTAGAAGTCAATATGATTTGGTAACCTAGGGTCTTTGTACACAATTCCAAATGTGCTAATAAATAAAATATGCGGAATTTAAATCATGCACATCATTCATACCACATATACATGCGGTAAATATAAAGTGCGGAAATGTAAACAGATACACGATATATTATTGGGGTTCGTCCAACTGTGTCTATATCCCCGCCTCTAGCTCACAAACCTGAGGATTCCATTAAAGGCTCACTTAAGGGTGGAGCGGCACCAATTACAACCAGATCAATTAGCACAGGGCTGACCTCAACCTTAACAATCAGGTCAATTAGCGGGGCTGACCTTAACCTACACCTTAATAGGATGGTGCACCTAGCTTTCCTAACTGGGTCTAAGCCAATCCGGGACTATTCATAGGGCTAGTCTCCCTCTTCAGGCCCGTGCCTGGAAATACAACAAATTTTAAATACAATACAATGGTACAGTGATTATGCTTTTAAGTAAAGCAGATATGTACCCAGTTACGCACATTCACAAACATCACCCAATGATATAATATGTAAGCTCAGTGTGGTTTACAATATGTCAACTCTCAAATAAATATTTGCTATCGATGTAATCAGTACGTGAGAGTGCAAATCAGTATGTTCTTTATTTTATTAGATGTTTCATCTAAATGCCCAAACAAAGATATTAGCTAAACAATATATATATTTCAATCAATAGATTTTCTCAATCGTGTGATGCTCAAGTAATGTATATATTTGGTTTGCAAAAAGAGTTTAATCTTTGTACTCAACAAAATGATATAAATCAATGAATATTGCAAAAAGGATTTTTATCACATAAACAAATATCTCTTCAAAGATTTATCAAGATAAAAACACGCTAGATATTTGAAAGTGATTTGAAAAGAATTTTTGCAACCAAAATCAAATACAAGCTTCTCAAGATATTGCAATGATGATGCAATACTCAAAAGCTCCAACGAAGTCTTCTTAGGAAAGACTTATTAATAAAGTCTCCTAAAAGCACTTAAGGTCTTGCTCTCAATCAAAATAATATCAATCAAGCATAAACTTGAGAGAGAAAACCTTATGGAATAACCACACTTAAATCACACTTACAAGGATGTTCGAGTAGTATGATCTGGTAAGAATAAGTGTAGGAGGCTAAAAAATGAGTATTATAGATTTTGGGAATTTCAAAGGATTTCTCTTACTCAATATTGCTAATCCCATGCTAATTTGCACAAATGATCACATATATATAGCATGGGAAAAGTTATGACCATTAGGGACCTCTTGAGTATTATTAAGAAAGTTTTAAACCATTTTAATACAATTTACCCCGTTTAAAATATTTAACAGTGATAAAAAATTCAGGGCAACCCGAGAGACCCAGCCGGCCATAACACTTTTGGTCGACTGAAGTTCATATGGCTCGGTCGATTGGCCTATTTTTGAACTTGGGACTCAATCGACCAGAAGTTCATGTCCGAGGTGATTTTTCAGTTTTACCGAGGTTCAATCGACTAGGCTGATTTGAACTGAGTGATTCGGTCGACTAGACAGTTGGGATTTCTCCCGAACACTCTCGGTCGACCAGAACGTTGGAGTTCATTTTGTACTCAGTCGACTAGGTAGTCAAACTATTCACTCCTGGGAGGTTCGTTCGACTAGGGTCAAATGACCTGTCATGGCTCGGTCGACCGAACTATGGTTAATTGGTTGACCTAGACCCATTTCGGTCGATCGGGGCATAATGAACTGCCAAGGTCGGTCGACCGAAAGTGCACAAAGTGGGCATTTCGGTCTTGACTCAATACACTTTCACCCTATTCAAGTGCCTAATATTTATGAATGCAAAGGTGAGTGTCCTAGGGTCATTTCTGGGTCCTTTTGATGACACCGAAAAATTCGGTGTCGGTCAACCAAACCCTAAGGTCTCTCCAGTCTTTGGATTTTTAAATCTTTTTCATTTTCAACAAGTTTTAAACATTCCAGCTCTTTCATAACTCCTTCATTCTTGTTTTTTAATGATGTGTATCTTTTAGTCACATTAACTAGAATTTTATGCACCTTGAATAGATCATTTTGAAGTTCTTCATAAGAGGGCATACTTTCATCATCGGAATCTTCCACTAAATCTTCACAAGAACTATTAAAGGATTTGGATGAGGATCTTTCCTCATCGTCACAAGCCATATAGCAAGTATAAGCAACCTCTTGGTCACTTGATTCACTTTCTGAACAAATAGAACTTAGATTATCCCATGTAATGGCCTTTATTGCCTTTTTATTTTTTATTTTTTTTATTTAGAATCTTTTTTAAGTTTTGGACAATCTGATTTTAGGTGTTCAGCTTTCTTGCAATTATAGCATGTAGGTAGTTATTTCTTTGTTTCTTTCTTCTTAGTTTCTTCCTCATCTGAACTTGAGTTTTGGTTTTTTCTTTTGAATTTATTTTTCCTTCTTAGTATTCTTGCAAGTTTCTTGGATATGAAGGGTAGTTCATCTTCTTCATCTTCACTACTAGAGTTTTCTTTTGAAGCTTTGAAGGCTATGAATTCTTGGGCTTTAGTTTTTCCACTTCTTTCATTCATAGACATTTCATATGTAAGAAGGGATCCTCTGAGTTCATCTAGGGATGTATTTTTGAGATTTCTTCCTTCCGTTATTGCTGTAACTTTAGGTTCCCATATAGGAGGAAGTCCTCTAAGTATTTTCCAGATAATCTCATAGGTTGAATATGATTTTCCTAAAGCATTGAGGTAGCTTATAATATGTGTGAACCTTGTATACATATTTGTTATAGATTCATCCAGGTTCATCTTGAAAGCTTCATACTCGCTTGTGAGCATATCTATTCTATTATCTCTAATATCTATAGTACCTTCATAATTAACTTCTAATTTGTCCCAAATCTCTTTGGTAGATTTACATGTCACGACCCTATGAAACTCATTTATATCAAGAGCACAATATAATGCATTCTTAGCACTTGAGTTTACTTGCAACATCCTGTGGTCGTTGTCGGTCATGTCTTTTTCTTCTTTGGGTACTTCTTTTCTACCTATGGTTTTAGTAGGAATTAGGTCACCATGTGTAACAACCTTCCAAGCCTTCCAATCCATTGTTTGAAGATAAATTCTCATCCTTTGTTTCCAAAATGTATAATTTAAATTACAAAAGATGGGAGGCCTAGCTAAGGACTGACCCTCTCCAAAGGGAGCTACTCTTAGGTGTGCCATATAGATCTTTATATAACTACTTATTAGGATTTGTTATAACCTTGCTCTAATATGAATTGAAAGTTAGGAGTTGTCCCAAGAGGGGGGGCGAATTGGATTATTAAAATTTATTTTAATTCTTTTTTTTGAATTCTTTGACCTCTTGTTAAGTTATCAAACACACAACAAGTTTTTGACTACTTTAATCAATCCACAAACCAATCACAACACAACTCCAGTAAATCAAAACTAAAACAAACAATCAATCAATTTAATAACTCAAATTAATCCAATCAGAAATACCAAATCAACCACAATTTGTTGCACTTACGGAATTTCAGCTTTTGAGAATTTTTGCTTTCTTAGAATTTATGTAAGCCCTCTAGTTAATGGATTTCATTTCTCAATTTTCTGCACAATCAACACTCTTTTCCAAAAGCTTAGACTTTAAATAAACTTTTAGTTAATGAGTCCTGGGTGTTGAATTAATCAACGTACTCGCTTATGGTTTCTGCAAATTATTAATCAACCAACGTACTCCCTTTCAAATTCCGCAAGCCCAAAAACAAATTAATCTTCAACTTATTTAAAATCCAATCCATGTAGTTTTTACGATCAAGAGATTTAAATCATCCATGCAGTTTATATATACTGAAAATTAAAGAGAGTAAAGGAAAGAGAAGGAGACCAAGGTTTTTATGAGAATCGGCTTATCCCTAGCCTACGTTCTTGCCTTAGGCAAACCACCTAAGGATTCCACTATGTTGTTCCTTTCTGAGCAGAACAAACCTTTTACAAGCGATACCCCACGCTCAAACTCTCCTTAAGTAGGCTAGAGTTGCGCCTCTCTAAGCGATACCCCACACTCGGTCACTCCTTCAATAGGCTAGAGCATTGCCTCTCCAAGTGATACCCCACACTTGCTCAAATCGTCAAGAAACAAGAAACAAGTGCTGCATACAAGAACACTCTCACAAATAGCAGATTAGTACAAATTCAAAATACTGTGCACTTCAATATTCAAATATCAATATGAAATACAATTGAAGCTCAAGTAAGAATTTTCCAATTCCTTCTCTAAATGAATATTAGTAGTAGGAACTCAGAGTAGGATGGATCAGAAGCTCACAAATTCAGCAAATCAGAAATTGCAATGAGTGAGCAAGAGAGAGCAGCAAGATAGCTTTTAGCTAAAATAGATTTTTCAATTCTTTTGTTCTTGGTTTTTTATTTGATTTGCAAAATCATGTATTTATAGGCTTAGAAAAGTGTTTTCTTGATGCCCAAGTTAACTTGGATTATCTTCCAAGTTTTTAGAAAATTTGGGGCGCAAGCAACCTTTATTTGAAATTTAAAACATTTAAAATTTCTAGCCATTAACAGTGTTCATATGACTGAACTATCAAGTTTAGTCTTCTGAAGTTCCTTTAAGCAGTAAAAAATATAGTCTAGACATAGGGTCTGACGGCTGAACTAAGGGTTCAGTCTTCTGAAGTCCTAGCTCAGACGATTGAATTGAAGGTTCAGTCTTTTGAGGGTGTTCTGTCTGTTTTGTGTTTCAACAGATAAATCTTCAGATGACTAAACTAAATCTTCAGTCTTCTGAGGAAATTCTTCAAACTTCTAAATTAAAACTCCAGGCTTTTGAAGTACACCTTCAGCTTTCTGAGGGTACACCTCAGACGACAGGGCAGACTAAAATCCAGTTTTCCACTTTAGTTTTCAAAAGTTTCTTTGCTCTTTTGCTTTGAGTATTCATAAAAAATTTTCCAAGGTTTGAAATAAGGTATCTAAGTCTATAATTAATCCTAGAAGAGCTTCAAAAATATTTCACAAAGATATTTAAATACGAAATACTTGCATAAAGACTTCTTAGGACATTTGACATTCTAAGCTCTTAAGTCTTCGCGCTTTTCTTTCTTTGAGCTCTCTTGCTTTGTCTTTCCTTGGCTCCATCATGCTTCAATATACTTTAAGCTTTTTGGCAAGTCCTTTTGTAACATCCATGCTCTCATGATCTTCAAGCTTTATTAGATAAGATCTTTAACAATCATGCTCTCATGATCTTCAAGCTTTATTAATTCATCTTTGAATCTATGCCTTGACTCTTTAAGTTTCATTTGATCATCTTTCTTTGGAACATAAGATTTGAATGATCCTTGTGAGCATTTGATCTTATGTTCCAATACTTGAATCCTGAAATATCATCACTTAAGTGATGGTGATATAAAAGAAACAAAAAATACAAGTAAAAGAAAAAAAAAGAAACAATTGTGTGCACAAGCACAATACAAGTACAAAGGAAAGCTTATATCAAAAGATCATGTACAGCCAGCACTACTCCTCCTCAGTAGAACCACCCATGTCATAATCAGAATTCCAACCCCCCAGATCGTCAAAAAGCTTCAGATGGGGTGCTCATATTAGACCGGCAAGCCACATCTGATGGTGTGTGTGAAGCAATAGCATCGTCATAAGAAAAAACTGCCCAACATAGCTGGTGACTCGAGCGATGTTGGAGTCACAGAGATATCTATCGATAAGATGAAGGCCATCGCGAAGGAAGGATCTGACTGGGCAAGCGTGTCCTTTGGAGACACTGTGGTTGTAATCATAGTTTCCAGAGTATCAGCTGGCTTTATGGATGGCTCTCTAGTGGGTGGCATATCCATAGGTACTAATGAACTGGTAGGGGATTTTTCCTTGCCCACAGAAGTAGATGCTAGCATAAAGGCCTCCTCCATAGGGAGCGTCGGCTCATCCTCACTGCTCATCTCAATATCAATCATCACTGTCAGACTTACCGGTGGGGTAATATGCGATGTGGGAAACTGATGGCTGAGTTGTGGTGGAGGGGACGAAGGAGTAGGAGCTCGTAGAGCTAGTGAAGGTTGGGCAAGTGGAGAGGACACTCATGGAGATTCCACAAGCTCGGAGGGACTGATAGTCACCACAATGAGTATAGGTGACAATGAGGGAGCTGCAAATCCTAGGGAACTAAATGCCTCTAATGAACTCAGGAAGTAGACTTAGGGTGCCTATACAATTGGACAAAATCCTTGAGTGATCATCATCCTAGTCTCCGCCAACTCGTGCTACACCTCTGATCTAAAATCCTCAAAATCTTGGCTAGATGGCTTAGGTCATCCCTTGCCTGAGGCACAGTGGGGGATGTTGGCGAGGGAGGTGTCGTCGCTAGAAGTGATGGCTCTAAAGGTGGCGCAGCTGAGGTGGAGGGCTAAGTAGAAGCCCTCTTCTTCTTCTTCAGAGCTCGATGTAGGGGTGGCACTAGAGGATGTACAGGCTCATCGAGCTCAGGATAGAACTGTGGTACCTCAAACTCAAACCCTGGAACACCCTCAAACGGAGCCTACCTGTTCACCTTCAGGTTAGTTGTGGCCACCAAACTCAAGCTCTGGCCCCATGTTTTCTCTATGGTGAACTTGTCAATCTGTATATGTGCGTCTGGCTCACCTAGATTGATCTTCCTCTTCATTAACATGCCTATTATCTGCTGAGCATAATGAATGAGGGGCCTTTTGGCCTCCCTGATTGTCTAGCTTCTCATGGGCAGCGATAGTGACTTCTTCAAGCGAGGGTTCTTCAAATGCCACTCATATAAGGTGATTATCTCATCAAAGATCAACCTCAAGACATCCACCACTGTGCCTTGATTTACAAAATACAACACCTAGAGATGAATACCGCATCGCTCCAAGTGATGGTCGAATGCGTAGATATTGCACTACAAGATGAGGTATAAGAGAAGCAAATAGTTGGGCAAGTGATTCCTTGTCATGCATGTCCCCCTCTACATAAGGCCACCATTGTAATATAGGTTGTGAAACAAATGACTGATGATGTGGTGGAAATCCTAAGAGTCGAGGGCCACCCACGGTGTATAATCTGCCTCCTCATGGGACCACACCCGATCAATCAAGGCGAGCGTCAGCTCGAATGTGATGCCATGCACTACAGTCAGCCAAACACCTATGGTTGGGTTGTGCTACATATGGGCATAGAACTCTTACACCAATTATGGATGACATGTCATCATCGGTGGGGTCATATAATGGTTGAGCATTCTTTTCTGAAGGATCTCAACGCAGCACCGCTTGTGCGGATGGGCACAGGTCTCCTTAAGACAGAATGTGTACATCATCTTGAGGTGATAATCGGTGACCTCTTCCACCTTCTAGGCTATGCTTGCTTGTACTGAGCTACCTGACCCCTCATTGTCGGCTGAGAAGTGAGACTCTGATCTGATCCGAAAGATGACTCATCCCTCAGCTTGTTGTTGACTCTCTTTCGTTTGCAGCAGCTCGTGATGATCGGGGTTGCTGGGCAGCACCATGAGACTTTGATTGTCGTGGCATTGCCAAAGAATAATGGATATAGGTGGTCGGGAAGGTGGTGAGGTATATAAAGACAGTGGAAGATGGCTAATGGAGAAAAGGAAGGACTACGGTCACAACGAGGGGAGGAGAAAATACCTCATGCACAGGGGAGGTGAAGGGACAAACCCTAGGTGCACAAGAAATGGAGTAAAGAGGCTAGGGATGGTCATCACATAGTCACAGGAGGGTTGGCACAGATCTGGAATGGTGGAGGAGACTTGGGCGATCGAGGGGAAATGGGTACGATAAGGGGTGCAAAGAGGGAAAGGATTTGGGAGAGTTAGGGCTTCACTGAAAAGAAGGGAGTTTTAAATGATTTTATAGTTTCAACCAGGTCGCACCAGCTTTTTTCTAGTCACACCCTCATTGCACCCCAAGCTAAATAAAAAAAAAAAAAGCAATTTTTCGACTAGGTCACACTAGAGTGGAGTGCTGGTCGCGCCCTAGTCGAGCTCCTTGAGAATTTGGAAGCTCACAAATTCAAGTGCTTGACTAGGTCACGCTAGTGGTAGCACTCGTTGCGCTTTAGTTGAGCTTCTTTGGACTTGGAAAGGTCAATAGACTTACAGTGCTTCAACCGGGTCGCCCCTATGAGTGATGTTCACACCCTAGTCGCACCTTAACTAACCTATGACCTATTCTGTGAACCCTAGACTCTACCTACTCTAGAATGTACAACTGATGGACTCAAAAAAGAAAGGAAAATAAGAAATGCAATTGGATTGCTCCTGGAAGTTCTAAGTTTACCATCTATAGCCAGACACAATGAATGCTAATTTCGAACTCACCTAGGTTCGAAAAGGGGAGTTTCTTTCACCATGCCCCCATTAAACCACTTCTTACTTACCCAAAGTCTTCCCTCTACACTGGAGACTAAGTCATTAACGGCAAAGATCTACTCATACGGGTCCTCCAAGCTAGATATGGAGGGGCTATCAAGCTGAAGTATATTCTCAAGGGGATCCTTCCAAAGAATCAAGGGGACAACTTCCTTAACATTTTTGTCGATCAGGTCAACATCCATAAATTGGAAGTCATCAGGTGGATGTTGGGAAGTGTGAAACACATTTAGTCGAAGCTCCATATTGGCAAAGAATACATCCATGTTCCCAGTCCTATACTAAATGTCTGCATTAGCCATAGCTAAGAATGGTATTCCTAATAAGACGTGGATTGAATCTTTGGTTGGGTCGGTAGGTTCCATATCTAAGACAACGAAGTCAACAGGGTAATAAAACTCTTCGACCTTTGCTTAGGCATCCTCGACAACACCCCATGGCCTTTTTACAGATCTGTCAGCAAAGCTCAATGTGATTAAGGTGGGCTTAAGCTCTCCTAAGTTTAATTGCTTATACATTGAGTATGGAAGTAAGCTCACACTCACACCCAAATCTAAAAGAGCCCTATCAATAGTGTAATCACCGATTACACATGAGATGGTGGTAGCACCAAGGTCTTTAAGTTTTGGAGGAATGTGACCTAAAAAAATTTAGCTCACATGCTCAGTCAGCCTGACTTGTTTGTTCATGTGCACCCTAGACTTATGCTTTTGGGTGCACAAGTCCTTAAGGAACTTGGCATACACAGGCACTTGCTTGATCGCATTTAAGAGAGAAATATTGACCTTGACTTGCCTGAATGTGTCCATAATGAACTTAGTATTGGTTTCCTTCTTAGAATTTGACGGTATATGAAGGGTTGCAGGGTATGGCACTGCAGGGACATAATGGGGAAGTGCTCCATCATTGAAGGGTGTAGGTGTCTCGGTATCAGTTACCGGATTGGAGGAAGGAGGATCACGTGGTTCAACATTGGGCTCCTCCCTCATCTTCTCCCTACTCTTTCCTTTGTCTAATTTCTTCCAAACCCTATTATTTATGTTGGTCTTACAAGGCTTAAAATCTTGTTTTGAATATAACAAACAAGAGGAGCTTAACATATTTGGTTAAGTGATGACATTTCACGACTCAACTATGAGAAAGCAAGGTCAAGTGTTCACAAGGATCCATTGAAAGCTTAAAATCTAAAGAAATATGATCAAACGAAGCTTAAAGGCATGGATTCTTGGATGGTCTATTAAATCTTGAAGATTGTGAGAGCATGGATATTAAAGAGAAAGCTTAAAGTATACTAAAGCTTGAAGACAAAATGGAGCCAAAGCAAGCATGAAGACTTAGGTGTTTATAATGTCAAAGTCTTAAGAAGTATTTATATAAGTACTTCATATTTGAATATCTCTTGAAATATGTTGAAGCTCTTTAGGATGAAATATAGACTTCGAGGCCAATTTTTGAAAACCCCAGAAAATGATTTATAGAAGCTACATTTGAGTTTTTCAAATAACAAGGGTTCAAAGTCTTAAAAATTGAAATTTTTGGAAACAATGGTCTATCCAGCCGAATGACCAGAATGAACTGCGTTTTCTTAGCCAATTGACTTTCCAGCCAACTGACCATTTTGAACTGTGTTTTTTCAACCAACTGACCATATTGAACTGTGTTTCGTCCGTCGACTGACATTCCAGCAAACTGGTCATATTAAACTGTGTTTTGTCAGCTAATTGACAATTAAATCTTTTAATTTTTGGACAGACAGAATGGTCTCAACTAACTAGCCAGCCGACTGATCTATACAAAAATAGGTCCAATTGAGTGACTCAGCCAACTGACCCACGAAGATTTGAAATTCGAACTTCAATGGAAAAATTTGAAAAAATTAGGTTTCCAAATTTAAATGTTGGGGGACATGCCAAGCAACCAGGGCAACAAGGAAACACACTCCAAAAACTCTATAAATACTCCTTTAACCCAATCAATTAGAGAACCAAACATTATAATCAGCATTCAAGCCTTCAAGTTAAAATCTCTTCAAAAGCTCTCCCTTGCTCATCTGTTTTGCTGAAGAATACTAAAGTGCTGATCCATCCTAATCCTTTTTTACTGTTGATCCTTATCCTAAGAAGGAATCTTGGTGAATTCTATACTTGAGTTTAATCTTATTTCGTCTTGATATTTAAATTTTGAAGTATATAGTGCTGAAATTGTACTAATCTACACTTTGAGAGAGTGTTCTTGTATGCTATGATTATCTTGTATTCTTGTAGTGTTTTTGACGATTCCAGGTTGTTTGATCGTTGCCCAAGCATGGGGTATCACTTTGAGAGGTGATTGCTCTAGCCTATTGAAGGAGTGCCTAAGCATGGTATATCACTTGGAGAGGCTTTGCTCTAGCCTAGTGAAGGAGTTTTTCAGTGTGGGATTCGCTTGTAATGGTTTTTCTATGCCTAGAAAGGAACAAGTATAGTGAAATCCTTAGGTGGTTTGCCTAAGGTGAGGACGTAGGCTGGGGATAAGCCAAACCCCATAAAAACCTCGGTCTCCTTCTCTTTCCCTTACTCTCTTTAATTTTCAGCATTCATTAATTGCGTGGATGATTTAAGTTTCTTAATCATAAAAACTACGTGGATTGGAAATTAAATAAGCTGAAGATTAATTTGTTTTTGGTCTTACGGAAACCGAAAGAGAGTACGTTGGTTGATCAATATCTTTGCAGAAACCTCAATGGGATTACGTTGATTGGTTAACACCCAAAGTCAAATTAACTAGAAGTTTATTTAATTTCTGAGTTAATCGAGAAATTGATTCATGGTTTGCTTTGAATCAAATTTCATTCTCTACATGGATTACAAGCATACATAGGGCTGTAAAAGTTAAAATTTGTATAAGAGTTGAATCTTATATCTTGGTTGAATATATTGTGGTTGATTGGTTTGGTTGATTGATTGGTTAATTAAGTTTTTGTTTAATTGTGTGGTTGAGGATTAAATAAAAAGAACTAAGTTTTTGTGTGATTGCTAAATCAACAAAAAAGTAAAGAATTCATTGAAAGAATTAAAAGAGTTTAAGATTTAATTAAAAGATTTAAAAGAAAATTTTTAAACCCAATTCACCCCCCCCCCTCTTGGGACTACACCTTGACCTTCAATTGGTATGAGATCCAGGTTATAACAAATCCTAACAAGTAGTTATATAAAGATCTAGATGGCACATATAGGAGTAGCTCCCTTTGGAGAGGGTCAATCCTTAACTAGGCCACCCATTTTTTTGTGGACTCAGCTATACGTTTTTGAAACAACACATGTGAATCTATCTTCAAACAATGGATTGGAAAGCTTTGAAGGTTGTTACACATGGTAACCTAATCCCTACCAAACTTGTGGATGGAAAAAGAAGTCCCTAAAGATGAAAAAGAGATGAATGATTCAGATCATAAAATGCTGCAAGTTAACTTTAGTGCAATAAACACCCTATATTGTGCACTTGATATTTATGAATTCAATAGAGTTATGGCATGTAAAAAAACAAAGGAAATTTGGGATAAACTAGAAGTAACCTACGAAGGAACTATAGATGTTAGAGATATGCTCACAAGCGTGTATGAGGCTTTCAAAATGAATCTGGATGAAACTATAACAAATATGTATACAACGTTTACACATATTATAAACTCCCTCAATGCTTTCGGAAAAACGTACTCCACTTATGAAATGATTATAAAAATACTTAGAGGACTTCCACCAATTTGGGAACCTAAGGCTACTACAATAACGGAAGGAAGAAATCTTAAAAATACATCCTTAGATGAACTCATAGGATCCCTTCTCACCTATTAAATGGCCATAAATAAAAGGAGTGGAAAAACTAAGCCCCATGAATCTATTGATTGCATTTAAAGCATCAAACAAAAACTCTAGTAGTAAAGATGAAGAAGATGAACTAGCTTTCATATCCAAGAAACTTGTAAGAATACTAAGAAGGAAGAATAAACTCAAAAGAAAAATCCAAAACTCAAATTCAGATGAGGAGGAAACTTATAAGAAACAAAACAAAGAAAGAACTTCCAACATGTTATAATTGCAAGAAAGTTGGACACCTATAATCGAATTATCCAAAACTTAAGAAAGATTCTAAAAAGAAAAAGAAAAATGCAATGAAGGCCACTATATGGGATAATCTAAGTTCTAGTAGTTTAGATAATGAATCAAGTGACCAAGAGGTTGCTTGCTATATGGCACGGGATGATGATGAAGAACAAAGTTCCTCATCCAAATCTTTTAATGAATCATGTAGTGAATCTAGCAATGATGAGAGTATGACATCTTATGAAGAACTACAAAGTGAATTATTCAAAGTTCATAAGATTCTAGTTAGAGTAACAAAACGACATACTTCCATGAAAAATAAGAATGAAGCTGTGATAAAAGAATTAGAATCTAAAAATCTTGCTGAAAACGAAAATGATTTAAAAATCAAGAGATTAGAAAGTAAGAATGAAAAAGTGATGCAAGCATTAGAAGATATAAGATCCCAATCCTCCATTAATAATGAGAAAGATCAATATATTTCTAAACTAGAGAATAAAATCAGCAAAATATCTCATGACAAAGAAAAACTACCAAAAGAGGGTAAAAACATACTAGACTCAAAAATTGATGATCTTAAGAAGAAAATTGAAAATCAAGCAAAAATAATTTACAATTTCACGAGAGGAAAAGAAAACTTTGATAGAATGATAGGTGCACAAAGAATTTCTTTGCATAAAGAAGGCATAGGATACAATGGAGTTGAAAATGTAAAGAAAAAGAACCTCTATATGGGGTACTTCACAAAAGCCTCCAAAAACTATGCTAGCACCTCCTCTAATGCCTATACTCACACTATATGCTACCTATGTAAGAAGAAGGGACATATAAAGTTTGAATGTCCATTAAAGAGGAAAGATATGAAAGTTAAACAAGTTTGGAAAGAAAAAGAAACTTCTCTTGTTAAACCATACGGACCCAAGAAAATATGGGTACCAAGATAAAAGTCTAGTTCATAAATCAAGTACTCCATAGATGTTAGGTATTCCTTTTATAAATTATGAAAGAAACTTAATCACATCTTCTACAAGGATATTGAACTGGTCGAAATGAAAAGATGAGTTCTAAAAAGCTTACTGATACTTATCATATTAAAACTAATAAAAATTGTTGGCCTTAATCAATGAATGAATTGTACAAGGCTTAAGTTAAAAAACATTAAGATTTGAAAAGTAAATTTTGGAGTTCATATGAAATCAAATGAAAGAAAATATGAACCAATATGAAAAATATTTGAGCAAAATGAGAAGTAGTTCATATGAATAAGAAACACTTAAGAAACATGAGAACAATTTAAGCAAAATTGTAGCACAATGCAATAATATGTTCCATGCTTATATGATATGTTGTTATACTTACATGCTTATATGTTATGTTGATATGCTACATGCTTACATGTTGATATCTTCATAGAGCCAAAGACATGAAAATGATTTGACTTATATTGATGATTTATGGCTCACTATATATTGAAAATTTGAGCATGAACTTATTGGGCATAATTTTGAAGCATGAATTTTGATATGATATTGATATATGAATATGAAATTAATTCTTGACCATACATGCTAATGATGGATCACAGGGATAAACTTATTTGTCTTGCGCTACTCCTTGTACTAGACTACATATGCTTATTGATAATCTTCTTTATGTTACTAATATAAAAAAGAAGAGAAAGTTGAATTGAAAAATTGGCATCTGAATAATTTGGTATATATGAGCAATGCATGATGTGACATTAGCATTGATATTTATATTGGTATGCATGAATATATCAATTGGTATTTGAGCATGACAGCATAATTATATCTATGAGTATGTTATGATATGATATTGGTATTATTCTTGATATTAGTATCCATGAGCACATACATGATATAAATCAATATTTGAAGCATGGGATGATAAATTTAAAAAGCACACTTGGTATTTTCATGAATACATAGTTCGGTTCAAAAATGAAATTTTGAATGTATTAAATTCAGGGGTAGTGTTATGACTTATTTCTTGTATTATTATTATTATTTTTTCAATTGGTATCATAAAATACATAGTTTTCAATTGGTATCATGAATTAATGTCAAAGAAGGGGAGATTGTTGTAAGCAAAGATAAATTAATACGCATGATGAATTTTGAGCTAATATGAACCTTCACTAAGATCTATACTTTTGCTTATGGTAGCTCATAACCTTATTATTTATACGTTTTTCTTGATATCTTACTCTTTTTGATTGATGTCAAAAGGGGCAGAAGTTTTGGACAAAAATTGAACATGAGCATGATATTGAATATGAGAGTATTTGATCTTAAACTTGAAGGATGTGATGAGCATGATAGTAAAAGAGTTTTTGAAATTGATCTAGATATTGTTAAGTTTTCTAAAATGATGCTTATTATAAGGGAGAGTCTTTTTAAGGCTCACTATAACTTTTACTCCTTGTTTGTCATCATTAAAAATGGGGAGATTGTTGGCCTTATAAGGCTTAAAATATTATTTTTATGATAACAAACAAGAGAAACTTAACATATTTGGTTAATTGATGATATTTCAGGACTCAACTATGAGAAAGCAAGGTCAAGTATTCACAATGATCCATTGAAAGCTTAAAACCCAAAGAAATATGATCAAACAAAGCTTAAAGGCATGGATTCCAAGATGATCTATTAAAACTTGAAGATTATGAGAGCATGGATATTAAAGAGAAAGTTCAAAGTACATTAAAGCTTGAAGACAAAATGGAGCCAAAGCAAGCATGAAGACTTAGGTGTTTAAAATGTCAAAGTCTTAAGAAGTCTTTTTGTAAGTATTTCATATTTGAATATCTCTTAAAATATGTTGAAGCTCTTTAGGATGAAATATAAACTTTGAGACCAATTTTTGAAAACCCTACAAAATGATTTTTAGAAGTCACATTTGATTTTTTCAAATAATAGGGGCTCGAAGTCTTAAAAATTAAAATTTTTGGAAAAAATGGTCTGTCCATCCGGCTAACCAGAATGAACTGCGTTTTGTCAGCCAACTAACTGTCCAGCCAACTGACCATTTTAAACTGTGTTTTGTCAGCCAACTGATTGCCTAGCCAACTGACCATATTGAACTGTGTTTGTCAAGCGGCTGACTGTCCAGCCAACTGACCATATTGAACTTTATTTTGTCAGCCGACTAAAAATTAAATCTTTTAATTTCTGGACAGACAAAATGGTCTCAATCAACTGGCCAGCCGAGTGACCTATACAAAAATAGGTCCAGTCGAGTGACTCACCCAACTGACCCACGGAGATTTGAAATTCATACTTCAACAGGAAAATTTTGAAAAATTAGGTTTTCAAATTTAAATGTTGGGGGACACGCCAAGCAACTACGGCAACAAGGAAACACACTAAAAAAACTATATAAATATTCCTTTAACCCAATGAATCAGAGAACCAAGCATTATAATAAGCATTCAAGCCTTCAAATTAAAATCTCTTCAAAAGCTCTCTCTTGCTCATCTATTTTGCTGAAGAATACTGAAGTGTTGATCCATCCCAATTCGTTTTTACTGCGGATCCTTATCCTAAGAAGGAATCTTGGTGAATTCCATACTTGAACTTCATCTTATTTTATCTTGATATTTAAATTTTGAAGTATATAGTGTTGAAATTGTACTAATCTACTCTTTGAGAGAGTGTTCTTGTACGCAACGATTATCTTGTATTCTTGTAGTGTTTTTGACGATTCTAGGTTGTTGGATTGTTGCCCAAGTGTAGGGTATCTCTTGGAGAGGCTTTGCTCCAGCCTAGTAAAGGAGTGTTTAAGCATGGGATTTGCTAGTAAAGGTTTTGTTCTACCTGAAAAGGAATAGGTATAGTGAAATCCTTTGGTGGTTTGTCTAAGGCAAAAATGTAGGCTAGGGAAAAGCCAAACCTCGTAAAAACCCTAGTCTCCTTCTCTTTCCCTTACTCTCTTTAATTTTCAGCATTCATTAATTGCGTGGATGATTTAAGTTTCTTAATCCTAAAAACTACATGGATTGGAAATTAAATAAGCTGAAGATTAATTTGTTTTTGGGCTTGTGGAAACCAA